>NC_092242.1:13400998-13633498 GCF_036320965.1 Panulirus ornatus | reverse complement strand
AGTGAGGGGGAAGGCTTGGGTGAAAGTCAGGGTGTTGCATGTTGTATGCTGGCCTGGGAGAAGGTAAGAAAACTGTCCTTAGGGCAGACGAGCAGCCACGGTGGCGCATCCTCTCAAATATTACAGCCTTCTCCCCAAAGCCAACGACCGTCCAACTGTCCTCCTGGGCCCAGCTTGTGGCCCTCACGTTGTCTTATACACTTTGCTCCGAGGGGCTTCGTGTGTGTGTGTGTGTGTGTGTGTGTGTGTGTGTGTGTGTGTGTGTGTGTGTGTGTGTGTATGTCTGTCTGTCTGTCTGTCTGTGTCTGTGTCTGGACTGTTGAGTTGCAGAGGAAGACTGAGAGCCCAAATGCACTCATTACATGTACGCAAACATATTAAAGGATGGGTCATTACGTTTGTAAGTGGACAGTAGAGTGGCACATGACTTACGTTACTGAGGTGGGTCGAGGGCCTTATGGTAAGTGACGGTGGGGTTCCCCCTGTGTCGGAACTCCATCACTGCTCTGTGCCTTCTTCTTTCAAGAACTGGGGTCGATTGATTGATCTGTGTGCCGGTGTCCCCGGCAAGTTTATTGTGCACCCCATGCTCATCCTGTGAGCTGTAGCGCACGAGGACTACAGTGGGTCACAAAGGGTCTTAGTCAGACCCCTGTAGGTTGATATTACATAAGATGTTACAATTCGTATTTGAGTACATACATTACATAGTTTTATATGGTAAGTTTTACTGACTAGATGCAAAAGGTAGATACAGACTTAAATTCAATGTATCTTGTCTTAGTGAGGATTGGCAAGGGGCAGGTCTTAGCGAAGACTGGCAGGGGGCCGTTGTGTTAGCAAAGACTGGTAGGGAGCTGTTGTATGAAGAGCGAAGACTGGCAGGGGGCCGTTGTGTTAGCGAAGACTGGTAGGGAGCTGTTGTGTTAAAAGCAAAGACTGGCAAGGGGCCGTTGTGTTAGCGAAGACTGGTAGGGGCTGTTGTATGAAGAGCGAAGACTGGCAGGGGGCCGTTGTGTTAGCGAAGACTGGTAGGGAGCTGTTGTGTTAAAAGCAAAGACTGGCAAGGGGCCGTTGTGTTAGCGAAGACTGGTAGGGGCTGTTGTGTTAAGAGCGAAGACTGGCAAGGGGCCGTTGTGTTAGCGAAGACTGGTAGGGAGCTGTTGTATGAAGAGCGAAGACTGGCAGGGGGCCGTTGTGTTAGCGAAGACTGGTAGGGAGCTGTTGTGTTAAAAGCAAAGACTGGCAAGGGGCCGTTGTGTTAGCGAAGACTGGCAGATGCTGTTGTATTAGCGAGGACCGGCAGAGGGCTGTGTTTGCCAGGAGTGGCGTCCGCTTTTGTGCCGGCTTGGGCTGGTGAATGAGGTGTGCCGGTAAGCCAATTATCCGGCCACTAATAAAGCAGGTGAGAGACAGGTGTCCCCAGGCTCGCCGAGTGGCGACCCCACGCCACCACCGGGCGGATGCTCTCTGTCTGCTACCAGTCTGCATGTGTCCAAGCACCCTCACCAACCCCCAACACACACACATACACACACACACACACACAAAAGGACTTTCGTGGTCCGACCGTGATTCACGTACGGGCGCGCCCTTATTCGAATGAATCCTGGGCGCTGCAGTCGGTTCAAAGCCAGTCCTGGCGTAGATTGGAGAGAGAGAGAGAGAGAGAGAGAGAGAGAGAGAGAGAGAGAGAGAGAGTTTTAAACATATAAGAGATGGTTCGATACAAGCGTAAGACACTGTTGATACGAGTGTAAAACTCTCTCCGTAACAGACGAATGATAATCACAGACACACTACCATTTCTGATCTATGTAGACGATGTGTCAGACGAGGAAGAATCATGACCTGAATGTGTTTGCTGATGATGCCGAAATGATGACATGTGCGAATTACCGCGAAACCTTGCTGACAAACCCGAGCATTACGCTTCTGGTGTGCGACAAGTGGCCGATGATGCTTGACCCCGGGGAACACGAAATAAGAAAGATGGGTGAGGGATTCGACCAGATGGTCAGTATCGTACTGGGGGAAACGTACGTATATCGCTTTCCGCCGAGTGACGGTGATAGAGCCTTACCGGAGACGACTTCTCGCTCGCGAAGTCCGGTAACACCAATGGGGTTTCCGTGCTTAATCCATGACAGCTTTTGAGAGCAGATGTGAGCGGTTGTGGCTCCTCTTCGTCTGTTCCTGGCGCTACTTCACTAACGCGAGAAACGCGTATTATTAGCTCGTTTGTGGGGACGTAGGTAGGTAGATACCTGTGGGTGTTTCGGGTGTTATGGGCGGAGGATGGTGAAAGATGGAGGGGGCCACAGTGGTTGCAGCCCAGCAACACAGGAGGAACCAGCCACCTTGCCTCCCTGGGAAGGTGTTGCTGATCACGAACTCCTGTCATATTGATGCGATGGAGGGGGAGGTGCAGCGGGGTGAGGTGAGGAAGACAAAGCTGCTGCTGCTGCTGCCCCGCCCTGCCCTCCACCCCTGTGGGGGAATTAACGATGGATGAATGTTGCAGGGGCACCAACCATCCTTGAAATAATAATGGAATATGACAGCCACACCAGAGTTCGTGAGGTAAAAGTTACATGTGTGTGTAATTGTGAAGACTTTGTGAAATGCCGCCATGGGAAAGAGATGAGATATACGGGGAAAAACAGGTGCATTACGAACACCCGACCGCCTTCAGACACGGTTGGTTAAGTGGCAGATGGAATGAGTGACGTGTGAAAGAGTTTATGTATCTAGTGGCCACGGTGCAGGGTGTTAAGAGCCGGGGATACTGTAGGTGATGAGTACTGCCGCTACACTCAGAATGATTTTTATCATCGTTATCATTATGAATAGATGGTTATGTAACAGGTTCTTGGTACAGCGTTTGGGATGACCAGGTTCACCCTCCGCAAGTCTAGCACCAGATGTGAGTGGCGGATTGAACCGGACTTTTTTTTTTTTTGTAACTTGGTCTCGAATTTGGCCCAGGGTGCCACAGCTCCCTCCCTCCTCACTAAGAGAGAGAGAGAGAGAGAGAGAGAGAGAGAGAGAGAGAGAGAGAGAGAGAGAGAGAGAGAGAGAGAGAGAGAGAGCTCATTAGCATCGCGCCTGGCCCCTGCCAGCGGCCCACCTACTCTGACAGAACAGGATTAATGAATGTTTGATGTTATCTTTGGCAGAGGACGCCACATTCCCAAAGAAAGTCTGCCTCATTAAGGAACATTGATTACTTGCTCTCTCTAACCCGTCCCCCCGGGGCAATAGCTCCATCACAAAGACCAGAGTATCAGGACGGATGACGACCTGAACTTCGGTGGTGGGAGGTTGAGGAGGAGCCACCATCAACCATAGGGTGCCCCCGCGTTAGCTTCCTCCTCCTCCTCCTCCTTCTTCAGACACCTAACCATCCTCACCTCAGGGTAGAGGTACCTTGACCCCGTCCCGAGCCGTCACCACCCGCGGGAACACCTTCACCTCACCCCCGTGCTAAATCTCTTCATTGACGGCTCCGCCGCCTCATCCCCCCGCCGTCCCGCACACCTCACCTGCTGCTGGCACATCACGCTGCTGTGACCATGTCTGCCCGTTTCATCGCCTGGCTTACCTAACTTGGACTGGTCTCGCCTCAACGTTAATCCGACTTCTTAACTTTGTCCCTCTCCGACGGTAACCTCATTTCTCCCATCTGCCTCGCCTCATTTCATCGCCCCTCCCTCCCTTCTCTCTCTCTCTCTCTCTCTCTCTCTCTCTCTCTCTCTCTCTCTCTCTCTCTCTCTCTCTCTCTCTCTCTCTCTCTCTCTCTCTCTCTCTCTCTCTCTCTCTCTCCATCTAATCCCTCCACTAGCGCTTGCCTCACTCCTGACCTGTCTTCAGTTTAACGCTTACCTCCTCCTCCTCCTCCTCCTCCTCCTCCTCCTCCTCCTCCTCCTCCTCCTCCTCCTCCTCCTCCTCCTCTCTCTCTCTCTCTCTCTCTCTCTCTCTCTCTCTCTCTCTCTCTCTCTCTCTCTCTCTCTCCTCGGTCTCCTGTCGCCTTACGTCGCTGACCCCTCGTAAACTTCCGTCTTACCCAACGCTTTACGTCTCTCTTAACCTCCCCTCCAGCGCCGACCACGGTCCTTAACCCCTGTCTTGACCCCGAAGACACTTACCAACCCACCTACCCACCCGCAAGACCTTCCTTTTGGTGCCGACTCGCACCTCACAGTCTCGCCCCGGTCGCCAGTCCCACCCTGTCCACTTTGCCTGATAGGTTGTGTGTGGTGAGTGTCCGTCACTGGAGCCGGGCCGTGTAGGTAGTTACCTCCACTGAAAAAGGTATTGATGGGGAATTAGTTGAACAAGCAGGAGGAGGAGGAGATGAAGAACTTGTGTAGCGGGAGCAACGGTGTGGTGATGGCTGAGGTGTTGTGATAGGAAAAGGGATCGGATTGCCTCGGGGAACCTTCGTAGGGAATCGAAGCGCACACACCGGCCATATGTCCGTCGCCAGTATGGACGCAGGTTATTAACACCTTAAAACTGGTCTTGGGAGATGAGCCAGGACCGGACCTCTCAGTCATGTGTCAAGATGCGGGTTAACGCACACGCGCGCACACACACACACACACACACACACACACACACACACACACACACACACACACTCACTTGTGTGTATCGGTAGTGAGTGTTAAAGTGCAGGACTTGTCATGTGATCTCGGAACTTGTTTGTGGCTTAAGATCAGACCATGGTAGACAAAGACACAGACTATAATCTTGGTTGGAAATTCTCATTTTTTACCCCCACCCACACAAAGATTATATATATATATATATATATATATATATATATATATATATATATATATATATATATATATATATATATATTATTAATTTATATATATATATATATATATATTTTTTTTTTTCAAACTATTCGCCATTTCCCGCGTTAGCGAGGTAGCGTTAAGAACAGAGGACTGGGCCTTTGAGGGAACATCCTCACCTGGCCCCCTTCTCTGTTCCTTCTTTTGGAAAATTAAAAAAAAAACGAGAGGGGGGGATTTCCAGCCACCCGCTCCCTCCCCTTTTAGTCGCCTTCTACGACACGCAGGGAATACGTGGGAAGTATTCTTTCTCCCCTATCCCCAGGGATATATATATATATATATATATATATATATATATATATATATATATATATATATATATATATATTGCAAAAAGTTCTTAAATTTGGCGTTCCTGTCGCCACGGCGCCCTACGAAAATTTCTATTTCCGACAAGTTAAGCAAACTTTTTTCCCCCAGTGAATACGATAGAATTCCAAACTTACCTGATTAGACGCCCTCATTTACAACATCGAAAAAAAAGGAAAGATATACGGAAAGTATGTCATCTTCATCCTCATCACCATGTTGGTGCTTGAGGGAAATGAGAGCGGCAGCGGTAGGGTAGAATTCTAAGGTGGGTTGTGACTCGATTTCAGTATCCCTTAGACTCGCTCCAGCCTCTTGGCCCGTACTGCGCTCTACCACAGTCTCCATCTATTTCATACTGACGAGTAATTCTGCTGATGATATATATATATATATATATATATATATATATATATATATATATATATATATATATATATATATATATATATATATATATTTTTTTTTTTTTTTTTTTTTTTTTATACTTTGTCGCTGTCTCCCGCGTTTGCGAGGTAGCGCAAGGAAACAGACGAAAGAAATGGCCCAACCCCCCCCCCCCCCCCATACACATGTACATACACACGTCCAGACACGCAAATATACATACCCACACAGCTTTCCATGGTTTACCCCAGACGCCCCACATGCCCTGCCTCAACCCACCGACAGCACGTCAACCCCTGTATACCACATGACTCCAATTCACTCTATTTCTTGCCCTCCTTTCACCCTCCTGCATGTTCAGGCCCCGATCACACAAAATCTTTTTCACTCCATCTTTCCACCTCCAATTTGGTCTCCCTCTTCTCCTCGTTCCCTCCACCTCCGACACATATATCCTCTTGGTCAATCTCTCCTCACTCATTCTCTCCATGTGCCCAAACCATTTCAAAACACCCTCTTCTGCTCTCTCGACCACGCTCTTTTTATTTCCACACATCTCTCTTACCCTTACGTTACTTACTCGATCAAACCACCTCACACCACACATTGTCCTCAAACATCTCATTTCCAGCACATCCATCCTCCTGCGCACATCTCTATCCATAGCCCACGCCTCGCAACCATACAGCATTGTTGGAACCACTATTCCCTCAAACATACCCATTTTTGCTTTCCGAGATAATGTTCTCGACTTCCACACATTTTTCAAGGCTCCCAAAATTTTCGCCCCCTCCCCCACCCTATGATCCACTTCCGCTTCCATGGTTCCATCCGCTGACAGATCCACTCCCAGATATCTAAAACACTTCACTTCCTCCAGTTTTTCTCCATTCAAACTCACCTCCCAATTGACTTGACCCTCACCCCTACTGTACCTAATAACCTTGCTCTTATTCACATTTACTCTCAACTTTCTTCTTCCACACACTTTACCAAACTCAGTCACCAGCTTCTGCAGTTTCTCACATGAATCAGCCACCAGCGCTGTATCATCAGCGAACAACAATTGACTCACTTCCCAAGCTCTCTCATCCCCAACAGACTTCATACTTGCCCCTCTTTCCAGGACTCTTGCATTTACCTCCTTTACAACCCCATCCATAAACAAATTAAACAACCATGGAGACATCACACACCCCTGCCGCAAACCTACATTCACTGAGAACCAATCAATTTCCTCTCTTCCTACACGTACACATGCCTTACATCCTCGATAAAAACTTTTCACTGCTTCTAACAACTTGCCTCCCACACCATATATTCTTAATACCTTCCACAGAGCATCTCTATCAACTCTATCATATGCCTTCTCCAGATCCATAAATGCTACATACAAATCCATTTGCTTTTCTAAGTATTTCTCACATACATTCTTCAAAGCAAACACCTGATCCACACATCCTCTACCACTTCTGAAACCGCACTGCTCTTCCCCAATCTGATGCTCTGTACATGCCTTCACCCTCTCAATCAATACCCTCCCATATAATTTACCAGGAATACTCAACAAACTTATACCTCTGTAATTTGAGCACTCACTCTTATCCCCTTTGCCTTTGTACAATGGCACTATGCACGCATTCCGCCAATCCTCAGGCACCTCACCATGAGTCATACATACATTAAATAACCTTACCAACCAGTCAACAATACAGTCACCCCCTTTCTTAATAAATTCCACTGCAATACCATCCAAACCTGCTGCCTTGCCGGCTTTCATCTTCCGCAAAGCTTTTACTACCTCTTCTCTGTTTATCAAATCATTTTCCCTAACCCTCTCACTTTGCACACCACCTCGACCAAAACACCCTATATCTGCCACTCTGTCATCAGACACATTCAACAAACCTTCAAAATACTCATTCCATCTCCTTCTCACATCACCGCTACTTGTTATCACCTCCCCATTTACGCCCTTCACTGAAGTTCCCATTTGCTCCCTTGTCTTACGCACCCTATTTACCTCCTTCCAGAACATCTTTTTATTCTCCCTAAAATTTACTGATAGTCTCTCACCCCAACTCTCATTTGCCCTTTTTTTCACCTCTTGCACCTTTCTCTTGACCTCCTGTCTCTTTCTTTTATACTTCTCCCACTCAATTGCATTTTTTCCCTGCAAAAATCGTCCAAATGCCTCTCTCTTCTCTTTCACTAATACTCTTACTTCTTCATCCCACCACTCACTACCCTTTCTAAACAGCCCACCTCCCACTCTTCTCATGCCACAAGCATCTTTTGCGCAATCCATCACTGATTCCCTAAATACATCCCATTCCTCCCCGACTCCCCTTACTTCCATTGTTCTCACCTTTTTCCATTCTGTACACAGTCTCTCCTGGTACTTCCCCACACAGGTCTCCTTCCCAAGCTCACTTACTCTCACCACCTTCTTCACCCCAACATTCACTCCTCTTTTCTGAAAACCCATACTAATCTTCACCTTAGCCTCCACAAGATAATGATCAGACATCCCTCCAGTTGCACCTCTCAGCACATTAACATCCAAAAGTCTCTCTTTCGCACGCCTGTCAATTAACACGTAATCCAATAACGCTCTCTGGCCATCTCTCCTACTTACATAAGTATACTTATGTATATCTCGCTTTTTAAACCAGGTATTCCCAATCATCAGTCCTTTTTCAGCACATAAATCTACAAGCTCTTCACCATTTCCATTTACAACACTGAACACCCCATGCATACCAATTATTCCCTCAACTGCCACATTACTCACCTTTGCATTCAAATCACCCATCACTATATATATATATATATATATATATATATATATATATATATATATATATATATATATATATATATATATGTTTGTAGTTAGGTGCAGAGAGGACGGTTGCAACGAAGGGAGATTTTAAGATAGGGAGAGTGTGTTATGGAGATGAAGAATTAGGTGGGTTCAGGGGAGGGAGGAGGTTGTGTACGTAATATTCTTGCACTTCAAATACTGGAGGAAGCTTTAGAGAGGTTGAAAGTGCATTCAGCATTTACGGATTTAGAAAAGGAATATGATATGAATAGGAAACGCCTTTGGGAAATTTTGACTCTCTATGTGTGTGTGTACACAGGAGACTTTCCGATGCTCGTCAGAGTTTTTACATTGGAAGTTGTGCATGTGTAAGAGTAAGTGCTGGTACGATGATGCGGAGGGATGTGCGTCAACGCGCAAGTGGTGATACATAGGTGTGAAACCTGAGTGTTCTGTAAAGGCGTCCAAATGTGTAGTGCTCTTGGTAAATGAAGATCATTACGTACTGCTGTGGCAGTTGCTACCCTGGGGTCATCTCGGTCAATCCAGCCGTAGATGCTGGTGTGTTTTCAGCCTAGGAGGTTCTTATGTTTCCTCAAAGAAAGACTCGCACTCGCCTCTGGTTAGGTTCTGGGACTTTTGGAAGCATCTCGTGTATTCAGAAGTAAACTGAAAGGGTCGCAGGAGCTTGTAACGTCTCTCCAGAATGGCTCCAGGTGGTGACCAAGAAAGCCCCATTCCCTAGTTGGCCTCAGGTTGGACTGGGCCTCTTCCGTCCCCAGGTTTGTTCCGCGGTCCGGGAGGTTCCTTCAGTCTTTTCAAGTTGACTTAAAGAATCGTAGAAGGCCCATTGTCTCCCCAGATTGGTTTCTTGGGGCTTAGAAAATTTTTTTTTTCTTCTTTTACATTTCCAGATCAGCTGTAGGAGCCATGACTCTTCTTCTTTATCTTTTCTCCCCTCCTCACAATGTCGGCCGCAAGGACTCTGGAAGATCATTGTTCCTTTTTCTAGATCATTCTCAGCTGAGGACTGCGGGGTTGATCCAGACACTCGTGAGATATCGAGAAGCTCCAACCATAACCGGAGTTTTATGTGTCAAGTGTTTTTCGAGGAGGGTCGTCCATGGGTGATCGCATTGTGTTTGGTTTCCCTGTCAGCCGACCGCTAATAACCTTCATGAGCTCCCCTGTGTGTGTACGTGTGTGTGTGTGTGTGTGTGGTGTGTGTGTGTGTTGTGTGCAGGGGAGAGAGAGAGAGAGAGAGAGAGAGAGAGAGGAGAGAGAGAGAGAGAGAGAGAGAGAGAGAGAGAGAGAGAGAGAGAGAGTTTTAAACATATAAGAGATGGTTCGATACAAGCGTAAGACACTGTTGATACGAGTGTAAAACTCTCTCCGTAACAGACGAATGATAATCACAGACACACTACCATTTCTGATCTATGTAGACGATGTGTCAGACGAGGAAGAATCATGACCTGAATGTGTTTTGCTGATGATGCCGAAATGATGACATGTCGAATTACCGCGAAACCTTGCTGACAAACCCGAGCATTACGCTTCTGGTGTGCGACAAGTGGCCGATGATGCTTGACCCCGGGGAACACGAAATAAGAAAGATGGGTGAGGGATTCGACCAGATGGTCAGTATCGTACTGGGGGAAAACGTACGTATATCGCTTTCCGCCGACGTGACGGTGATAGAGCCTTACCGGAGACGACTTCTCGCTCGCGAAGTCCGGTAACACCAATGGGGTTTCCGTGCTTAATCCATGACAGCTTTGAGAGCAGATGTGAGCGGTTGTGGCTCCTCTTCGTCTGTTCCTGGCGCTACTTCACTAACGCGAGAAACGCGTATTATTAGCTCGTTTGTGGGGACGTAGGTAGGTAGATACCTGTGGGTGTTTGGGTGTTATGGGCGGAGGATGGTGAAAGATGGAGGGGGCCACAGTGGTTGCAGCCCAGCAACACAGGAGGAACCAGCCACCTTGCCTCCCTGGGAAGGTGTTGCTGATCACGAACTCCTGTCTATATTGATGCGAATGGGGGGAGGTGCAGCGGGGTGAGGTGAGGAAGACAAAGCTGCTGCTGCTGCTGCCCCCCCTGCCCTCCACCCCTGTGGGGGAAATTAACGATGGATGAATGTTGCAGGGGCACCAACCATCCTTGAAATAATAATGGAATATGACAGCCCACACCGAGAGTTCGTGAGGTAAAAGTTACATGTGTGTGTAATTGTGAAGACTTTGTGAAATGCCGCCAGGGAAAGAGATGAGATATCGGGGAAAAAACAGGTGCATTACGAAACCCGACCGCCTTCAGACACGGTTGGTTAAGTGGCAGATGGAATGAGTGACGTGTGAAAGAGTTTATGTATCTAGTGGCCACGGTGCAGGGTGTTAAGAGCCGGGGATACTGTAGGTGATGAGTACTGCCGCTACACTCAGAATGATTTTTATCATCGTTATCATTATGAATAGATGGTTATGTAACAGGTTCTTGGTACAGCGTTTGGGATGACCAGGTTCACCCTCCGCAAGTCTAGCACCAGATGTGAGTGGCGGATTGAACCGGACTTTTTTTTTTTTTGTAACTTGGTCTCGAATTTGGCCAGGGTGCCACAGCTCCCTCCCTCCTCACTAAGAGAGAGAGAGAGAGAGAGAGAGAGAGAGAAGGATGAGAGATGAGAGAGAGAGAGAAGAGAGAGAGAGAGAGAGGAGAGAGAGCGAGAGAGAGAGACTCATTGCCATCGCGCCTGGCCCCTGCCAGCGGCCCACCTACTCTGACAGAACAGGATTAATGAATGTTTGATGTTATCTTTGGCAGAGGGACGCCACATTCCCAAAGAAAGTCTGCCTCATTAAGGAACATTGATTACTTGCTCTCTCTAACCCGTCCCCGGGGCAATAGCTCCATCACAAAGACCAGAGTATCAGGACGGATGACGACCTGAACTTCGGTGGTGGGAGGTTGAGGAGGAGCCACCATCACCATTCAGGGGCCCCGCGTTTTTTTTTTTAGCTTCTCCTCCTCCTCCTCCTTCTTCAGACACCTAACCATCACTCACCTCAGGGTAGAGGTACCTTGACCGTCCCGAGCCGTCACCACCCGCGGGAACACCTTCACCTCACCCCCGTGCTAAATCTCTTCATTGACGGCTCCGCCGCCTCATCCCCCGCCGTCCCGCACACCTCACCTGCTGCTGGCACATCACGCTGCTGTGACCATGTCTGCCCGTTTCATCGCCTGGCTTACCTAACTTGGACTGGTCTCGCTCAACGTTAATCCGACTTCTTAACTTTGTCCCTCTCCGACGGTAACCTCATTTCTCCCATCTGCCTCGCCTCATTTCATCGCCCCTCCCTCCCTTCTCTCTCTCTCTCTCTCTCTCTCTCTCTCTCTCTCTCTCTCTCTCTCTCTCTCTCTCTCTCTCTCTCTCTCTCTCTTCTCTCTCTCTCTCTCTCTCTCTCTCTCCATCTAATCCCTCCACTAGCGCTTGCCTCACTCTGACCTGTCTTCAGTTTAACGCTTACCTCCTCCTCCTCTCCTCCTCCTCCTCCTCCTCCTCCTCCTCCTCCTCCTCCTCTCCTCCTCCTCCTCTCTCTCTCTCTCTCTCTCTCTCTCTCTCTCTCTCTCTCTCTCTCTCCTCTCTCTCTCTCTCTCCTCGGTCTCCTGTCGCCTTACGTCGCTGACCCCTCGTAAATTCGTCTTACCCAACGCTTTACGTCTCTCTTAACCTCCCCTCCAGCGCCGACCACGGTCCTTAACCCTGTCTTGACCCCGAAGACACTTACCAACCCACTACCCACCCGCAAGACCTTCCTTTTGGTGCCGACTCGCACCTCACAGTCTCGCCCCGGTCGCCAGTCCCACCCTGTCCACTTTGCCTGATAGGTTGTGTGTGGTGAGTGTCCGTCACTGGAGCCGGGCCGTGTAGGTAGTTACCTCCACTGAAAAAGGTATTGATGGGGAATTAGTTGAACAAGCAGGAGGAGGAGGGAGATGAAGAACTTGTGTAGCGGGAGCAACGGTGTGGTGATGGCTGAGGTGTTGTGATAGGAAAAGGGATCGGATTGCCTCGGGGAACCTTCGTAGGGAATCGAAGCGCACACACCGGCCATATGTCCGTCGCCAGTATGGACGCAGGTTATTAACACCTTAAAACTGGGTCTTGGAGATGAGCCAGGACCGGACCTCTCAGTCATGTGTCAAGATGCGGGTTAACGCACACGCGCGCACAACACACACACACACACACACACACACACACACACACACACACACACACTCACTTGTGTGTATCGGTAGTGAGTGTTAAAGTGCAGGACTTGTCATGTGATCTCGGAACTTGTTTGTGGCTTAAGATCAGACCATGGTAGACAAAGACACAGACTATAATCTTGGTTGGAAATTCTCATTTTTTACCCCCACCACACAAAAGATTATATATATATATATATATATAATATATATATATATATTATATATATATATATATTATATATATATTATTATTAATTTATATATATATATTTATATATATATTTTTTTTTTCAAACTATTCGCCATTTCCCGCGTTAGCGAGGTAGCGTTAAGAACAGAGGACTGGGCCTTTGAGGGAACATCCTCACCTGGCCCCCTTCTCTGTTCCTTCTTTTGGAAAATTAAAAAAAAAACGAGAGGGGGGGATTTCCAGCCACCCGCTCCCTCCCCTTTTAGTCGCCTTCTACGACACGCAGGGAATACGTGGGAAGTATTCTTTCTCCCTATCCCAAGGGATATATATATATATATATATATATATATATATATATATAATATATATATATATATATTATATATATATATATTGCAAAAAGTTCTTAAATTGGCGTTCCTGTCGCCACGGCGCCCTACGAAAATTTCTATTTCCGACAAGTTAAGCAAACTTTTTTTCCCCCAGTGAATACGATAGAATTCCAAACTTACCTGATTAGACGCCCATCATTTACAACATCGAAAAAAAAGGAAAGATATACGGAAAGTATGTCATCTTCATCCTCATCACCATGTTGGTGCTTGAGGGAAATGAGAGCGGCAGCGGCAGGGTAGAATTCTAAGGTGGGTTGTGACTCGATTTCAGTATCCCTTAGACTCGCTCCAGCCTCTTGGCCGTACTGCGCTCTACCACAGTCTCCATCTATTTCATACTGACGAGTAATTCTGCTGATGATATATATATATATATATATATATATATATATATATATATATATATATATATATATATATATTATATATATATATATATATATTTTTTTTTTTTTTTTTTTTTTTTTTTTATACTTTGTCGCTGTCTCCCGCGTTTGCGAGGTAGCGCAAGGAAACAGACGAAAGAAATGGCCCAACCCCCCCCCCCCCCCCCCCCCATACACATGTACATACACACGTCCAGACACGCAAATATACATACCCACACAGCTTTCCATGGTTTACCCCAGACGCCCCACATGCCCTGCCTCAACCCACCGACAGCACGTCAACCCCTGTATACCACATGACTCCAATTCACTCTATTTCTTGCCCTCCTTTCACCCTCCTGCATGTTCAGGCCCCGATACACACAAAATCTTTTTCACTCCATCTTTCCACCTCCAATTTGGTCTCCCTCTTCTCCTCGTTCCCTCCACCTCCGACACATATATCCTCTTGGTCAATCTCTCCTCACTCATTCTCTCCATGTGCCCAAACCATTTCAAAACACCCTCTTCTGCTCTCTCGACCACGCTCTTTTTATTTCCACACATCTCTCTTACCCTTACGTTACTTACTCGATCAAACCACCTCACACCACACATTGTCCTCAAACATCTCATTTCCAGCACATCCATCCTCCTGCGCACATCTCTATCCATAGCCCACGCCTCGCAACCATACAGCATTGTTGGAACCACTATTCCCTCAAACATACCCATTTTTGCTTTCCGAGATAATGTTCTCGACTTCCACACATTTTTCAAGGCTCCCAAAATTTTCGCCCCCTCCCCCACCCTATGATCCACTTCCGCTTCCATGGTTCCATCCGCTGACAGATCCACTCCCAGATATCTAAAACACTTCACTTCCTCCAGTTTTTCTCCATTCAAACTCACCTCCCAATTGACTTGACCCTCACCCCTACTGTACCTAATAACCTTGCTCTTATTCACATTTACTCTCAACTTTCTTCTTCCACACACTTTACCAAACTCAGTCACCAGCTTCTGCAGTTTCTCACATGAATCAGCCACCAGCGCTGTATCATCAGCGAACAACAATTGACTCACTTCCCAAGCTCTCTCATCCCCAACAGACTTCATACTTGCCCCTCTTTCCAGGACTCTTGCATTTACCTCCTTTACAACCCCATCCATAAACAAATTAAACAACCATGGAGACATCACACACCCCTGCCGCAAACCTACATTCACTGAGAACCAATCAATTTCCTCTCTTCCTACACGTACACATGCCTTACATCCTCGATAAAAACTTTTCACTGCTTCTAACAACTTGCCTCCCACACCATATATTCTTAATACCTTCCACAGAGCATCTCTATCAACTCTATCATATGCCTTCTCCAGATCCATAAATGCTACATACAAATCCATTTGCTTTTCTAAGTATTTCTCACATACATTCTTCAAAGCAAACACCTGATCCACACATCCTCTACCACTTCTGAAACCGCACTGCTCTTCCCCAATCTGATGCTCTGTACATGCCTTCACCCTCTCAATCAATACCCTCCCATATAATTTACCAGGAATACTCAACAAACTTATACCTCTGTAATTTGAGCACTCACTCTTATCCCCTTTGCCTTTGTACAATGGCACTATGCACGCATTCCGCCAATCCTCAGGCACCTCACCATGAGTCATACATACATTAAATAACCTTACCAACCAGTCAACAATACAGTCACCCCCTTTCTTAATAAATTCCACTGCAATACCATCCAAACCTGCTGCCTTGCCGGCTTTCATCTTCCGCAAAGCTTTTACTACCTCTTCTCTGTTTATCAAATCATTTTCCCTAACCCTCTCACTTTGCACACCACCTCGACCAAAACACCCTATATCTGCCACTCTGTCATCAGACACATTCAACAAACCTTCAAAATACTCATTCCATCTCCTTCTCACATCACCGCTACTTGTTATCACCTCCCCATTTACGCCCTTCACTGAAGTTCCCATTTGCTCCCTTGTCTTACGCACCCTATTTACCTCCTTCCAGAACATCTTTTTATTCTCCCTAAAATTTACTGATAGTCTCTCACCCCAACTCTCATTTGCCCTTTTTTTCACCTCTTGCACCTTTCTCTTGACCTCCTGTCTCTTTCTTTTATACTTCTCCCACTCAATTGCATTTTTTCCCTGCAAAAATCGTCCAAATGCCTCTCTCTTCTCTTTCACTAATACTCTTACTTCTTCATCCCACCACTCACTACCCTTTCTAAACAGCCCACCTCCCACTCTTCTCATGCCACAAGCATCTTTTGCGCAATCCATCACTGATTCCCTAAATACATCCCATTCCTCCCCGACTCCCCTTACTTCCATTGTTCTCACCTTTTTCCATTCTGTACACAGTCTCTCCTGGTACTTCCCCACACAGGTCTCCTTCCCAAGCTCACTTACTCTCACCACCTTCTTCACCCCAACATTCACTCCTCTTTTCTGAAAACCCATACTAATCTTCACCTTAGCCTCCACAAGATAATGATCAGACATCCCTCCAGTTGCACCTCTCAGCACATTAACATCCAAAAGTCTCTCTTTCGCACGCCTGTCAATTAACACGTAATCCAATAACGCTCTCTGGCCATCTCTCCTACTTACATAAGTATACTTATGTATATCTCGCTTTTTAAACCAGGTATTCCCAATCATCAGTCCTTTTTCAGCACATAAATCTACAAGCTCTTCACCATTTCCATTTACAACACTGAACACCCCATGCATACCAATTATTCCCTCAACTGCCACATTACTCACCTTTGCATTCAAATCACCCATCACTATATATATATATATATATATATATATATATATATATATATATATATATATATATATATATATATATATGTTTGTAGTTAGGTGCAGAGAGGACGGTTGCAACGAAGGGAGATTTTAAGATAGGGAGAGTGTGTTATGGAGATGAAGAATTAGGTGGGTTCAGGGGAGGGAGGAGGTTGTGTACGTAATATTCTTGCACTTCAAATACTGGAGGAAGCTTTAGAGAGGTTGAAAGTGCATTCAGCATTTACGGATTTAGAAAAGGAATATGATATGAATAGGAAACGCCTTTGGGAAATTTTGACTCTCTATGTGTGTGTGTACACAGGAGACTTTCCGATGCTCGTCAGAGTTTTTACATTGGAAGTTGTGCATGTGTAAGAGTAAGTGCTGGTACGATGATGCGGAGGGATGTGCGTCAACGCGCAAGTGGTGATACATAGGTGTGAAACCTGAGTGTTCTGTAAAGGCGTCCAAATGTGTAGTGCTCTTGGTAAATGAAGATCATTACGTACTGCTGTGGCAGTTGCTACCCTGGGGTCATCTCGGTCAATCCAGCCGTAGATGCTGGTGTGTTTTCAGCCTAGGAGGTTCTTATGTTTCCTCAAAGAAAGACTCGCACTCGCCTCTGGTTAGGTTCTGGGACTTTTGGAAGCATCTCGTGTATTCAGAAGTAAACTGAAAGGGTCGCAGGAGCTTGTAACGTCTCTCCAGAATGGCTCCAGGTGGTGACCAAGAAAGCCCCATTCCCTAGTTGGCCTCAGGTTGGACTGGGCCTCTTCCGTCCCCAGGTTTGTTCCGCGGTCCGGGAGGTTCCTTCAGTCTTTTCAAGTTGACTTAAAGAATCGTAGAAGGCCCATTGTCTCCCCAGATTGGTTTCTTGGAGCTTAGAAATTTTTTCTTCTTCTTTTACATTTCCAGATCAGCTGTAGGAGCCATGACTCTTCTTCTTTTTCTTTTCTCCCCTCCTCACAATGTCGGCCGCAAGGACTCTGGAAGATCATTGTTCCTTTTTCTAGATCATTCTCAGCTGAGGACTGCGGGGTTGATCCAGACACTCGTGAGATATCGAGAAGCTCCGACCATAACCGGAGTTTTATGTGTCAAGTGTTTTTCGAGGAGGGTCGTCCATGGGTGATCGCATTGTGTTTGGTTTCCCTGTCAGCCGACCGCTAATAACCTTCATGAGCTCCCCTGTGTGTGTACGTGTGTGTGTGTGTGTGTGTGTGTGTGTGTGTGTGTGTGCAGGGAGAGAGAGAGAGAGAGAGAGAGAGAGAGAGAGAGAGAGAGAGAGAGAGAGAGAGAGAGAGAGAGAGAGAGAGAGAGAGAGCCCAAGGCCGCATTACTTCCAGAAGGGAAATGTGGTCTCCTTTGAAGTGATTAAGTTTTTAACAAGACAGTAATTCTAAAGATACGGCCTTGCCATATACTGTGTTTCTATATTCCATTTTTCTAACAATTTATCATTTTATTTACCTGTATTTCGTTGAGGCATTTGGTACAATTAGTGAAGTTTTATGTTCAGGAAAAGCTTTTAAAAAAGTTTGACTCAACAAGATGGTGAGTCGCGTTCTTACGGACGTTGACATACTTTAGCCCTCAACGAAACTACCATTTTCTCTCGTCGTTAGTGAGTGCAGGATGTTCCACCCGTGGTAACTGTGGGCGTCTGGTGTTCCAACAGGTGCACTGGGTGGAGCAGCAGGTGGAGAAGCGACGGGTCAAGAGGGACGGCCTGTCTGACGGCGGTGTGGTGGCAGCGGCGTCGTCAGGGGAACTGGTGGCTCGCAACCCTCGCCAGTTCCCGGACTTCAGCAGGTTCTTCTTCTCGTCTGCGCCGGACACGCCGTCTCGACGGGGCTCCAGGTGAGGAGGTCTCCAGCTCTTGGTCTTGTCTTGGTCTGTGGCACCTCCGTCTCCTTCCTACTCTTTTCCTTCTGTGCCACTTGACACCGCTCTCCTTTCGTCATGTCTGGCACTTCCTTTCCATCTCGCTCTTCTGTGCCGCTCACACTCGCTCATGTTCATCTGATACTCCTCCACATGTCCTCTAAGGTACCTCCACATCCTTCCTCTTGCCCTCTTTGTAACCTCCACTCCGCCCTCTCATCCACCGCAGCACTTCCTCTTTTGTATTTTTTCCCCGTTTTTTTTATACCTTGGGACTTTCTTCCTCTGTCCTCTGTGGCATTTCCACCTCCGCTGCTCTGTCTTCTGTGGCACATATACCCTGCCATGTCTTCTAGGGCACCTCCAATTTTCTTATGCCTCTTTTCCTCTGTATACGCTGCACTCTTCCTCTTATCATGTGTGGCATCTCTGCTTCACTCCATCTTTCCTGCCCTCTCTGACAGCTTCCTGTAGTGCACGAGGGATGTCTGTGGTTGGGTGTGGTGTAAGTGTATTGACTGAACCATAACGCACAGTAGCACTTGATAAGGTATGTATATATATGATGTGGCTGCACATGATATGATATTTGTGGCAGCAGTAATACTTCATAGGATATTTCTGGTAACTAAAGCTTGACTGTTTATGGCTACAGTAACACTGTAGATAGGGTTTATAGTTGACACTGAACCCTCTATCCGCTAAGTGGATTCAGTTATACCTTATGGGAGATGCATAACTCCTGTTATATTTTATAAGGACTTTGCCGCAGTTTACAATTTATTTACGTCTACATAGATAGTTAGAATTTACTGATGACTAGCGTCTGGCTATATGAGAATGAGGCCTGGTGTAGCTTGGAGCAGCTTAGCCAGCTTGTTAGCTAACCTTGTTGAGCCGCCGGGGACTCGAACTGGCATCCTAGTTTCTCCGAGCTGGTCAGTGGACAGTGTTGCTCACTGCTTCAGATTCCTGTGGTTCCCCCGGATGAAGAAATGATAATCCTTTGTTCCAAGGAAGACCACGGGGTTCCAGGTGTGTAATTACCTATTTGCACAGTTCGAAGGGGGAATTTTACACTCGTGGGGGCCTCCATCTCTTGAGTTTTCTCTGCTATCATGCAGCCTCTTAAATTTATGTATGCTCTCTGCATTAACCATATCGTCTCTCTCCTTTTTTTTTCATTTATCAGCCACTTGTATGATATAAAAGTATTCCTTTACTATAAAAGTATTTCTTAGCATTCTTTTTAAGAGTTTCTTTATTTCATCTCATGTTCTGTAGTTGCTCTTTCCTTACTTCTCTCTTGAAGAACTGTTCTGTGTGTGTGTGTGTGTGTGTGTGTGTGTGTGTGTGTGTTGTCAGCCCCGCTTGCTCGCCTTCCACTGTTAATTAAAGTCCAGCTTCGCCTTAGTTGATATTTATACACTGTTTCTTTGGGTTTGCCTAGACAGAAAGCGGAGGAGGTTCTCTTGTTATGTAGCTGGAGCGGATTTCTCATACGTCCTTCTGAGCTGGATTATACCAGATGTACATTTCATCCCGCATGTATTTGTGTCACAGTGAAGAAATTATATATGAGCCATTTTCATTGCACGAGAAAGTGTACGTATTTTTAATGTAGCCTTTCGTTAAGACTTCCGTCGCAAGCAGGTTCTTGGGGTACGTACGTACGATCGACTCACGGCTTTACCTCCCGAGTACGATGATTTTAGTCCTCGCACTACTGAAGGGGTCGACCCCTCTCAAGACTTGCCATCAAACTCAGTGGATTATGTGATAGTGTTCCAGGGACTGTTCGTCATACTCAAGGGTCAAGGTGTCGTAGTTCTAGAGCTTAAAAGTGATCGTACTCACGGGGTTCTCAAACCGTCTTCAAGGAGTTAAGCTATCGAAATCGAGGAGTTAAGTCATCGTACTCAAGGGGTTGTCGTCGTACTCAAGAGGTTGAGTCACGTACTTAAGGTGCTGTCGTCGTATTCAAAACAAGTCATCGTACTCAAGGGGTTGTCGTCGTACTCAAGAGGTGGAGTCGACGTCCTGAAGGTGCTGTCGTCGTATTCAAAGCGTAAGTCGTCGTACTCAAGGTTTTAAGCTATCGTACTCACGGGGGTTACGTTGCACGGAAAGGAATGCGTCGTCGTATTTAAAGGGTTTAGGCCTAGCACCCGAGGAGTCGAGTGGGATCGTAGAGATGGTGTTAATCATGAAGTTGTGGCAGGTGGGACACAGGACAGCGGGCAGGAAGGTTTTGTTGGCACGAGTTTGGAAATTGGTTTCCTTTCTCGGTGTGTGTGTGTGTGTGTGTCTCGAGACCCGGTCGCGTCCTGGCGGAACTTTACCTCTCCTGCAGCAGCCTTCCTCCATTAGCTCCTCTTCTTCCCCTCCATCAACCCCCTCCCCCCCTACCCACTTCCCCCTCCTCCGCCTATCCACCTCCCCCCCCCCCTTCTAAAAGCTTGTTTGTGTGTTGTCGTTGTGTGTCGGCATTTGCTGGTATCGTTTGTTGTTAGAGGACACTTCGTAGTTTGGTATGCAAAGTTCTTCCTCATTTAAGGGCTTTGCATATACATGGTCTTGTTTGTCATTTGAGGGTTTACTGGTTGTATACATTTGCACATTTGTCGACTCCCGTCCAGGATGTTTTATAGGTGGAGGAAGGCGAGACTGAAGCATCTCACAGTGACGCCCTTGTGTTCCTTGTGAGATGTACACCTTCTTTTGTTGCTCTCTTGTGTTGAAGTATTCGTGCGCTGTTAGTTTGTCGGAGTTGCTGACATTGATTTGACGGTCCAGTGTGTGGGTATGTGGCTGGTAAATCTGACTGAGCCGCAGCTGTCCCTCTGTCACTTGTTACTGTGTGAGATGGACTGTCAGGATTACTCCTCCCCCTCAGGTCCTGAGAGATGTGGGGGTTTTGCCCCAAGAAGTGACAGCTTGCCGGGAGGCTGGACCTCACGCGCAAATCTTCTTCCTCTTCTTCTTCTTCTTCTTCTTCTTCTTCTTCTTCTTCTTCTTCTTCTCTCTCTCTCTCTCTCTCTCTCTCTCTCTCTCTCTCTCTCTCTCTCTCTCTCTCTCTCTCTCTCTCTCTCCCCGCCAGTCGCTCTAGAAATTTTTGAAGTTTGTGTGCCTGAGTGTATGTGTGATTACTTTCTTTGTTTGTTAGGGAAAGAGTATAAGTTTTACACTCGCGTGCGTGTGTGTGTGTGTGTGTGTGTGTGTGTGTGTGTGTGTGTGTGTGTGTGTGAAGGCTCGTCTTTGAGGTCTGTGATGCATCTGTCTGGGTTCAGAGGCACCGGAAAATTTGCATTTGGTCCTCGTCAGTGTTTACCCTGAGCTGCCCGTGTGATTACCGAGCCGACCTCAGGCGCGCACGCCACAATGCCTTTACCAGCGCCTTGGACCCTGCTAGGCTCGCCTCACTCTGATTTGTCTCAGTGGTGGTGTCTGCTGTGGAGAGAAAGAAAGAGGATATGAGACACCTCGAAATATATTTCGTATTGTGACACTCTTCTGTTGTTCCCATCACCCTTAATTCCCGTCTCTGTTTCTGTAAGATTGGTGGAACATGTAAACAACCTCTCATTTCATTCACACACACACACACACACACACACACACACACACACACACACACACACACACACACACACGTAATAACGTCTAGTTTATTAAGATGAACGTAAGGTTCTGTACTACTTTATTTCTTCGCTGTACACGTTAAAGTAACTTAGCATGTGACACGCACTTCTCTGGTCTCTCATTTCTCCAACGTCCGCCGGACTCAACGGCTCGATGGCACGAGATCACGTACTTACAATTCCTTCCTGTTCCGTGCTGAGGTACCCCCGCTCATGCCACAGTCCTCACTCCCTCTACCTGCATGTCTCTCCCCTCCCTATGTGCACCGCTCCTTCTCGTACCACCATAAGCACTGCAACGTATGTTCTTCCACCTGCTTGTCATATGCCATGCCTCCTGTATGACCGCGCCATCATATAAGAACCTGTCATTCATGCTCCATCCAGAGGATTTAATGTTAACATGGGGTATTTCTTATATTATCATACTGAACTGTTGTCATTTCTATTGTTTAAGTTATCCGTCTCTACTGTTTTCATTTTCTACCTACACGGACGGAGGAAAGGTAAACATTGACTCAGCACGGTTAGGACGAGCAACCCATTATGTAGGCTTACTTAGCCCTCGAAGAGGAGAATGCTTCCCCTTCAGTAGAGCTCATAGTGTGGTGTCAATATCCCCCCCTTGTGCGGCTTGCTTTACTTCCCCACCGTCACCCATAACTGAATTATCAGTCCTTCTAAACTCATTAACGACATCCCACATTTTTTCTTTTCACACTTCGTGTCATATTTTCACTATCCATTTGTTTCTTATTCACCTCGATTTCCATATCCTCCTCCTACAAACATCATCAGAACAACCTGTCAGTCTGTTCAACAGAGAGGCGTCATCTAAATACACCGTGTGTTGTAACTCCCAATTTGTTTCTCTAATTTGTTTTCGCAATGACGCCACTATCACCCCACCACACACTCACCCCTCACGTGAGTGTGTGTGTTTGTGTAACCCCGTCCAATAAATAGATAGATGAATAGATAAACAACCGTAGTGACGTCAGACAGCCATGGGTTATCTCAGACGACTCTTCACTGCCCAACATTCCCTCTCACACATGCACGTCTTCCATTATAAAAGTTATTGAAGCAGTATAGAGGTTTACCCATGCGCACGTTGCCAAATCAAAACCTCGCGAATAACTGTCTTAAATAATAATTCTGTCGCATGACTCTTGTGAATCCATAAATGCAGCGTATGCTGCTTTTGTGTTTTTTTTTTTTTCCAGTTGCACTTTCTCCCCTACTTGCCCGTGTGTAAAAGTCTGATAATACACATCCTGATCCCCTCCTAAGTGAACGTTAATTGTTTCCAACACGGGGTTCATTAATCCTGATAACTCGATCAGTCACACTTCTACGTTATTTATACACCTTGCTAGCTGAAGTGACACGAATTATTCCCTTGTTAGTCTCACTGCTTTAATGCCACGTGGCAGTTCCCTGCCTTCGTTCGCTCGTTAGGTCTTTATGTTGCCAGATCCGTTCAGGAGGGTCGTTCAAAAGAATGGAATGGTAACACTGCGCCAGCCATGTCCGTTTTCTTTCGCCTCTATGTTTAAAATTTCAAAATTAAGTTTCTTTGCCTCTTCATAAAATTCACCGGTTCTTGGTAGTTGGCTGTTGTTTGAGGAAGTTTATTTGATGTTATTCATGAAGATGCACTGCAGGAAATAACTCCTCATGGTGCCCGAACAAAGAGAAAGAAATGCAAAGTATTTCAACTTTCAGATTGGGAGCGCGACCCCTCCTCCCGACCTGCCTTGCTTCCCGACGCCACTCTGGTGAAAACAACTTGTGTAGAACCTTTTGCCAGCAGCATCTCATCCTCCACCCCCGCTCAACCCTACCCACTACCACTCGATCTGCCACCTCATTTGTTTTTTTTTAGGTACATTATGACCCCCCCACCCTCCTCATACCTACTCCGCGCTCTCCTGAACACCTTATCCTACTGTACGGACACCATCGTTTTTATGACGTTATATTTTGCGGCCTGTGTATAACGTAAGTCACATATCTCTTAGTAGAAAGTACCCGTTCCCTCTGTAACAGACGTCACTTCACCCTTGATTTTTCACGTAAACTTCTGTTTTCGATCGATTTTTCTTTCCTTGTCTGAATAGCTTTTTATTCTTCGTTTGGTTTACGTTTATCCTTTTTCCTTTAACCGGGGTCTTACTTTGTTATCCTTTTATCCAAAGGGCGTCACGTTTTTTTTTTTATTGTTAGTTTTCGTTTTCTACTCTAAGCGTCCTTCGTATGTTGTAGTCTTGCCGAAGATCAAATTTGTGCATCCAGCCTCTCTCTCTCTCTCTCTCTCTCTCTCTCTCTCTCTCTCTCTCTCTCTCTCTCTCTCTCTCTCTCTCTCTCTCTCTCTCTCCAGCTTTTCCGTACAGAGCCACACACATACACACACGCACGCCTGACCTTTATCATAGACCACAAATGATGACGAAACGTCAGGAGAGGGATATGGTGGCGTCTCTCTGCCCTTGAGTCATTCTGCGGGAATGGGGCTGGTACCCCCCCCCCCCCCCCACAGTTCTGCAGTTGATTTCATATTCTAGAAGCTACATGTGGTCTTAGACTTGTCCGGCGTGCTTACAATCGTCGACAGGTCTATATCATGCTGGATCACATTGATACACAGGGTTAAGAAAGCTTCCAATATAGGTGCAGCATGTAACTGTGTGGCAGCGTGAGTGCAGGTGTCTTGTTTCACTCTCCTTTGAAGAACGATATTCCTTTTCTTGCCAGAAATATGCTCTTGGCAACACTAGATGATGTATCGATACAACGCCGGATGAAATTTCAGCTCCTCTCTCTTATGTGAACCGTGAATGAACTGGTAGATAAATATAGTAGATGAGAGACACGGGACGTCATCAGAACGAACTGGGCTACGCTAGTGGCGTACGACACACGACACACGTCGGGCTCAACGCACGACGTTGGAGCTGGACACGGTGGGTTTACACGGTCAAACGGTGTTCCAACCGTCTCGGTGTGGGGGCCACCAGCACTCATCACCATCTGAGCCACAGGTGGTCATCCGTTCCTCTCTCTCTCTCTCTCTCTCTCTCTCTCTCTCTCTCTCTCTCTCTCTCTCTCTCTCTCTCTCTCTCTCTCTCCCCCCCCCCCCCCTCGCCGATGACTGACTGTTAAGTGGAGACCGTGACGTGGGAGTTCGACCAGTTTGTGGCCAGCGGAGGAACCGTCAGTGTGGCCTCTGGTTCAGCATTCCCCCGTCAACTGTCTCGACCGGCAGTAAAGCAGCGGTAGAGGGTTGCATGACCACCTGTGGCTCGGCTGGTGATGGATGCTGGTGGTCCCCCCCCCCCCCCCCATCCCGCCCATGACGAGACGCGAGGAGCACTTATCTGCCGGGGGGGGGGGACACACACACACACACACACACACCATTTCATGCCGTTTTAAAAGCCCCCCCTCTCCCTCCCTTCCCGGCGTTGAACCTGGAGAAGCGTCTGCGTACCGACTATGTATATTCTTCCAGTCCACACATGAGTATTAGGTTAACTGGCGTCCACTGCCCACGGCATTCCGAGTGACTGACGGTCTTCTTCGTCCTTCATGGGCGTGGCATTCTCCCTCCTCCTCCTCCTCCTCCTCCTCCTCCTCCTCCTCCACACATGAAGCGCTCTAACATCTGCTGGGGATGTTCTCGCCCTGCTTCTCTTTGCCTCACCGGGTTATATGAGGAGGTAGTCAGTTTACCTCCATTCCCCTCACCTCCCTCCTCCTCCTACTCCTCCTCCTCCTCCCCGAGACCATCTTCCTCGTAACAGTTTACCTCAGCAGTCTCCATATTTACCTAGTCGTCTAGCCTCCCTCCTCCCCAGGGAGCTTAAGTGGCCAGTTTTAACTTAGCTTCTCCCCGGGGTGAGGGAGGGGCTTAATGGCCACAATGTGGCTGCACTGGGGAGGAACTCTCTTTGTTCCGGCCCGTTACTGGAATATTTAGAACAGTCTTGTGCTGTGTTCAGCGTTAGCCAGAGTTCTGTCATAATGTTGTAAGTTTACTGGAATATTTAATGAAGCGAACCTTGGGGTGTATGGCGGCTGGTGATTTCACTCCTGCCTGCTATAATACTATTTCAGGTCCCCTTGTACTTAGTGTTAGGTAGGATGAACCTGTTGTGAACCTTTAATGTAATTTCACAATTTGTACTCCATAAAACACACACACACACACACACACACACACGGGCCTCCGTGATGTAGTGTTGATGGACGTGGTTCAAGGATGGGCTTGCCCGAGTTCGATTCCAGGGTGCGGCAGTCGGCACTTAGCCAGTCCTAGCTGCTGATCCTCCCTTTGGGGCTGGTTTATAATATATATATATATATATATATATATATATATATATATATATATATATATATATATATATATATATATATATATGTGTGTGTGTGTGTGTGTGTGTGTGTGTGTGTGTGTGTGAACATAACAGAAAAGGCATGGTACATGTACAAAGTTAAGAGACGGGGGCAACACGAGTGTAAAACTCCCTGTCCATAACACACAAATGATGACACACACAGAAGGGTCTCCCGAGTGTAGAACTCCCTCCCCGTCTGTGCTGATCGGTATTTTACACAGACACGTAGAAGACAAAGGCATTGTGAGCGTATGTGTGTGTTTGATGCCCCTGACTAACGCTGTACCGTTGTGTTCCCCCCTCTCCCAACAGCAGGTTCCCGGACCCATTGTACTCGCAGCAGTGGTACCTGTCGGAGGGAGCCAACGAGGGCTACGACATGAACGTGCGACCGGCCTGGGCCAGGGGCTTCACCGGCAAGGGCGTCGTCATCTCCATCCTGGACGATGGCATCCAGCACAACCATCCGGACATCGCGCAGAACTACGTTAGTATCTCGACCCCGTTCTCGTTCCTCTTGTCTTGTATTGTCTCCGTATCCTCATCCTACGGAGAAGTCTCCTTCCTCCTTCCTACTTTATACATAGTAAGTATACATACTGTTCCATGTTGTATTGTTATTGTTTTTTTTCTCTCATATGATGATGTAGATTCGTTGCTTGCCTCCCAAGTCCGAGGACTTGGGACTCGGGAGGCTGGACGAGACATGAGTGAGCTTGGAGTCATGTTACATGTAAGTGCCAGAGGTGAGTAGTGACTTGTAGCGACACCGACTGAGGAGCTATCTTGCAAGAGCCTGTAGGAGGAGGAGGGAAGGAAGGTGAACCCGCCCTCCCCCACCCTGACGACCCTGTCCTCGTGTGGTATTAATAAATTAAGTCTTTGAGAGCTTGAGCCCGGGAGTAGAAAACTTGGAAGAAAAAGTGATGTAAGCATTTTGTCTCTTTCCCCAGACTTTATGCGACAAGGATGTAACACCTTTTTTTTTGCTGTGTTGACAAAGGAATCTTAGATCAGTCGGGGCCTGAGGGAGGGTCTCTCGCTCTAGGTTCTTATCACTAAGGGATTTGGTTATTTTGCCGTCAGTTTTGAGTAGCTGAAGGCGACTCAAAATACATGGAAAGTTCACAGTGACCGGGCGTCCGCCACCTGGCGAGGGAGATTGTCCACTAGTTTCAGGTTGAATTAGTGAGACGTTCACATGGTTGTGGATCTTCGGCCTTAAGAGCCTCAGGAAGGGTAAGAGTCAGGTGTTGATGGCGTGAAGGAGGAAGACCCGGAGTGTTCCCAGTGGCCAGGGATCCAGTGTGTATTGTCTGCGCCACAGCCAGAAGAGATTTCCCCTAGGGGGAGGAGGTCGTTTAAAGGTGCAGCAGATGGTGGAAGTAGTTTAAGAGTGGATGTCATGATAGCGAGGGGCAATGGGTGTAGTGGATGGTCGATGACGCCAGTTGGGGAGAGGGGGTGGCTGTAGATGTTGGGGTGGGTGTTGTTGCTGGGAGGAGGGCTACAGCTGTCTTGCTGGTGGGGTGGGTGTTGTTGCTGGGAGGAGGGCTACAGCTGTCTTGCTGGTGGGGTGAGTGTTGTTGCTGGGAGGAGGGCTACAGCTGTCTTGCTGGTGGGGTGAGTGTTGTTGCTGGGAGGAGGGCTACAGCTGTCTTGCTGGTGGGGTGGGTGTTGTTGCTGGGAGGAGGGCTACAGCTGTCTTGCTGGTGGGGTGGGTGTTGTTGCTGGGAGGAGGGCTACAGCTGTCTTACTGGTGGGGTGGTGGGGATAAGCTGAGGAGACCTGCTGGTATCGGAAGGGTCGAAGATGGTCGGGGACGATGGATGCAGTTGGTTACGGCTGTAGTTGGTGTAGGGTGTAGTCAGTGGAAGGTGTAGTGCATGCTCAGTGTAGCAAGTGTAAGCTGTAGGTGGAGGAGGTCGGTAGGTGATGGTGTATTTAACTGGTGTACTTGGTGGATGGTTTAGCCTGGTTGGCTGCGACTGCGGTCGGGACCGAACTCCTTAATTTTATGGAGGAAAATTCCCGGCACTTGTCAGCATCTGGAGGAAACTAACAATCACGACAGATTGCCGCAATTTGTTGCGTCTTTCGTCGAAAAGATAAGACCAACCACAGCGGTGGAAGGCCAAGTTGGAGACGGTCCGACAAGACGGCAACTATGGTGGAGGGTGCAGACGGTCGAGGGTGGATGTAGACATGGTTGAGGGACGTTGTAACTAGTGGTGGGCGTAGCTAGGGAAGTGGATGTGGCTGGGGCGGGGGGAGACTGTAGACGATGGCAGGTAGTGTTCAGGGAAGACGTACGTGGTGGTGGCATGGGAAACCTGGTGGTGACTTGAGCTGAAGTGGAGGAAGTGGTATGGCCGTTGACGGACGCAGGTAATGAAGGGCGTGTCTGATGGCGGGTGTGGCTAGGGTACGGGACTGCTGGTGTAGAATGTTAGGTACTCTCTCTCTCTCTCTCTCTCTCTCTCTCTCTCTCTCTCTCTCTCTCTCTCTCTCTCTCTCTCTCATTAACTACATCCATCATCTCCGACCGTCTGTGGGCCTTCCGATACCAGCAGCTCTCCCCAGATGGCGCTGTTCGGAGCAACGCCCTCAATACCTTCAAATTTAGGCTTGATCATCACCTGTCACTCTCCGGTATTGAATAATTCATTTAATCAGTCATCATAACGCAGTGGTACATCATGCTACCTTCTCAACCACTGATCTCTCCCGGGCCATGATGCGTCAGCATACCAGTATTGATTAACCCATGTCACCGGCTTTGAGGGAGTTAATGAGAGTTATTGTATCATTCTTCATCAATAGGAATGATAGAGGCGTGATAAGTGGAGAGGCTGGAGCTCATATTTAGCCTCAGTGTTGTCTTTATAACAGAAAGTGAAGGGATGCATGTCGTTAGTGATGGGATGCCCCACAGCATTGTCTTTATAACAAAAGGGAAAGGGATGCATGTCGTTGGCGATGGGAGGCGTGTCGTTGGTGAGGGTATACATGGCATACTCATGTTCAGTCTACTTTATAACTTTCCTTTAAATATTTCCCTTGGCTTATTAATCCTGCAAGGTATTTTTTCTGCCCGTTTCCCGTCCGACGTGTGCCGGAGGGAGTGGAGGATGGGGAGAGAGCCTTTGCTTTGCTCTCCCCTTCTTTTACTGCCTACAAGGAGACTATTTTTCTAGCTTTAAAGTCAGATCACCTCGCTTGGGTCTTGGGTCTGTGTGGTCTATGTAAATTCATGTAACTCACTCTCTTTCCCCTCTCCCAGAACACCGGGGAAACGGAAGACCACACGAACCCTCGTTAGACCATGGCCGGAAGTTTTTTCTCAACGAGAATCTTTATAAATGTGTGTGTGTGTGTGTGTGTGTGTGTGTGTGTGTGTGTGTGTGTGTGTGTGTGTGTTAGTTACAGGTCGCTGGGGGTGATGTTACGGTCTCATTGGTCGAGTGGAAGATGAACAGAGATGAGACGAGTATATTTTTGGGATGTGTATGGTCCCGGTGTGGCGTGGGACGACGAGGTGGGTGCAGATAGGGTGTACGGCCAGTGCGAATGACGAGTAGATAGAAAGCAGGGAACAGTGGTGTACTAAGGAGTGTGGTGACAGACGTGAGAGACAGAGGGCGAGGAAATGACACACGAATAGAACAATACGGTGAACGGAGCTGTACACGCAGGCTAAGGTGGATGGGAACTAGTAAGGATAGCGAACGCGTTTCATCAGGAAGGAGAGAGAGAGAAAGAGAGAAAAGGAAAAAAAAAAAAAGGTAAGAATGATCAACGAAGGAGATGGGTAGTTGGGAACAAATGGCAACCTTCTCGCAAAAATGGAGAGAGAGAGAGAGAGAGAGAGAGAGAGAGAGAGAGAGAGAGAGAGAGAGAGAGAGAGAGAGAGAGCACAGAAAACATGGGAAAACACTCCTTGAACATTTTCAGCCGTGAAGGTTAACGTATCCCGCACGGTGTCTTGAAGCGTTTTGGACCAAATGTTCACATGAAACAGCCATTACAGTTAACCTCAGTGGTTCCAAAGGTCAAAAGTTATTTTCCTCTCTCTCTCTCTCTCTCTCTCTCTCTCTCTCTCTCTCTCTCTCTCTCTCTCTCTCTCTCAGTTTATAAAGTGAGTGTGTCAATTAAAGTCTCTATGAACCGGCACTGTGACACACTACATTTTTCCCCCCAGACTTGCAGCTTCAGAGGTTGACCTGGTGGGGTTGGAATAGTGGCAAGGGCGAGATGCAGGGAGAGGTGGGAAGAGAGAGAGGAAGTGGTGATGAGGCAGGGATAGGTAGCAGGAGGCAGGGAGAAGTGGCAGGTCATGTGGTAGGGAAAGGTGGGAAGAGAGAGGGAGTGTTGATGAGGCAGGGAGAGGTAGCAGGAGGGAGGGAGGTGTGGCAGGAGGTCATGAGTTGGTGGTAGCGAGGGAGGGAGAGGTGGCAAGAGACAGGGAGTGTTGATGAGGCAGGAAGAGGTAGGAGGAGGCAGGGAGTGGTGGTATGGGAAGCAAGAGGACGAGTCAGGCCGGGTGGAACATGGGCACCTGTCCTCCCATTGTGTATACTGAACGCCATCTTCGTTAGCTGGTCGTACATGTTGGTTGGTCGAATGTTTATGTGTCGCATCTCTGCTTGTCGCTGCCTCTGCTGCACCTGCTGCTGCTTCTGTTGTTGCTGTTGTCGTCAGTGGTGTCGTGCTGTTCCTTCTGTTGTTGCTGCCGGTGTCTCTGTCGTTGATAGCGTCGTGCTGTTCTGAATGCTGTTGTTGCAGCAGCAGCTGGTGTCTCTACTGCAGCCGGTGGTATCATGTTATTCTTTCTATCATTTTACGAATGCCAGCACTGCCGTCGCTGGAGACACTCTGAGGTAGGAGACCAGATGCCGTCAAGGCTGTTCCAATACTCTACACAAGACTTAAGTCGAGTTTTCAGGTCAAGATGTCTGTCGAATTTTAGTTTCTTTCGTCCGCTTCAAAGAAATTTAAGAAGTTGAGCTAAAGTCGGTAAAATTATTCAAAGATCAATCAACTCTAGTTGCAAGTTGTTGGAGGGGATAGAGGAACATGCGAAATGCAGGTGTTATTTCATGATAAGAATGTGGAAAGCTAAAGACTCTTGAGGAACTGGGAATGTTCGTGACCCGTCTTCGAGGGAATACATTAGATAGAAACACTGAAGCATCCAGACATGTGTGACGTGGCAGGGCGTCTCCTGTGTGCCCCACTGCAGCGGCATTACTTACATTACGAACATCCGACAGGAGCATTACTTTCAGAGGAGATCTGGTTAGCGGAGGACGACACGCTCACACACTCAGGACCCGCCTCTTACGGTGAGTGAGGAGCACTTACCACGGCACAGGCACGGGTGAGCGTCAGGCGGGTCGTGGACTGTGTTTTAGGCAGGTCCGGACGTTAAGGAGATCCTGCATGGTCTTCGTCCTGGGTTAGTCTGGATGGAAGGGGGAGTCCTTTTATGGACAGCGTTCTGGGCACATCTGGGTCCCAAAAGGGAGGCCTTGTATAGAAAGGGTCCTGAGGACGCCTGCCTGTACGTCAGGAAAATACTGCACGACCTGTGTTGTGGAGGGGACGCCTGGACGCTGCGAAATGTCTTGCCTGACACCGTATTTGTGGACACCTGAGCGGTTAGTCTACTCGCGCGGCCTTTAGCATAGGGAGGTTTTATACTCTGTTGCTGGGGGTGTCGGACGGCAGTAAGGTCTTGAACTGTGTTTGGGGGATGTGTGGACTGATCTCTCTCATGCTCAGGTCTGGACGCTGGAAGGTCCTTAAGCGTGTTGTAAGGACGTTTAATTGCTGGGGAGTCCCTGAACCGTGTTGTTGGTTTGTCGGAATGCTAGGGAGACTCAGCACTGTGTTGTGGACACTTCGGAGTGCTGCAGACAAGGCCGAGTTGTGAGCTCCTCAAAACGCTAGGGAGGCACGTGAACCGTGTTGTGAGCGTGAGAGAGGAGTGCTAGTGATACGCTGAAATGTTTTGTGAGCGCGTCGGAGTTCTGTTGACATGGTAAAGGAACTGAATTCCCGGCAACGGCTGAAATTGCTGAGGCCTGTACTCTCGGGAGCACAGACGAGGAAAGGTATGTTGTCATCGTCTACACCTGGAAAATCGTGGAAGGGATGGTACCCCGACCCACACTTTGGCATGAGAGACATGGAAGACTGTAGAATACTGCCACTGATATCAGAAAGAGGAGCGATATGCAGGAGGAGAAAACGCCTTTAGCATTCGAGGCTTAATTGTCTTCAACAATTGAGGCCTGCAGTCATCAGAAACACACCATGGGGAACGCGGTAGAGAAATCCAAGCAAGCCTTGGATAAGTATTTACAGAGTGCACCAGACCAAACAGGTTGTGGCGGCTACGTGTGCCTGCGGGCTGCGGCTGCCAGCGACTTGGTCGACCAGAGACCCAGAGGCCAGCAGCTTGGGCCTATCCCAGGCTGGGAGGAGGCAGAAGAAACCTGGAGACATTTCCAGAGTGTCTCCAAGGGAGGCTCTCAACTTTGTTGTGGACACGTCCGAACGCCAGAGTTTGACTCTCAAAGAACAAGTTTTGGATGCGCGGGGGAAGTTCGGAACCGTTTTAAGAAGTCTTAGATGTTAGGGGTTGGGTTACTGGAGCGTGCGTTGTGACGCCCGGACGCTAAGGAGGCCCTGCTGTGAGCGGGTCAGCCCAAGGGGCCAGGAAGATACCCGCCACAGAACCGTGTGATCGTTGGACCACGCACCGCACTGGACAGTCGGTACTGAACCGCTGTAGGACCAGTTGGATGGACCAGGCACCACAGCAAGAGCAAGTCAAGAGTGGACCTAACAGCACCAGCTGCTTGTGCTGTGCATCACAGCAAGACCAGCCGAGTGGATCAGGCACCTTGGAAGCGCCAGCTTTTCTTCTTTTTTTTTTTTTTTGCACTGGGGACGAGCTTGGGTGGACCAGGCAGGAGTCATCAGGATTGTGGCTGGGACGGGTCCTGGGGGAACAGTGACAGCTGGAGAGAAACTTGCCCAACTTGTTATCTTGTGAGCAGTGGGGCCACCCGGACAATTTAGTATACCCTCCCAGACTAATTTTAGGAGAGAAAAATACTCTTAATAGAGGCGACTGTGGAGGAGTGGGAAGTGCAGCTCTCGACCAGTTCAAGACCCTGGGTTACAACCAGTCCATGTATGTCTGTCTGTCTGTGTTGGGGATGCGAGGGTAAGTGTCACATTGTCGTGGTATGGGTAGAACTTCTCGACCGTATGCGGTTACCCTTTTTTTTTTTTTGTCTGAAGACTTCGTGCTCTGCTCTCTCATGTAGCAGTAGAAAAGTAAATGATGCGTACAACAGGAGGTGTGTGGGTATGTGTGGATATAGATGGTGACGTGTGACTCTCAGTGTATGAGGAAGACTCGTTGGCTTTCGCGATCCAGTCTTATGATGGGCATTGTCCGGAGCACCACGTCACGTCGGGGAAGAGCCATGACTCCAAGACATAATAACATCAAGTCTGTGGAAGCATTTGGAACCCACAGATCTCTTGGGGTTTGATTGCCAGATCGTGTTCTTGAGTTCCACTGAGGTTCTTCCGTGACTACATGCCGTGTGTTGCCCATCAAGGTGAGCCGTGGAAGTCTTATCAATGGGATGCTGGTGAACACCGTTGAACAAGTTCGAACGTTAGAGATGCACGCACTCTCTCTTTCTCTCTCTCTCTCTCTCTCTCTCTCTCTCTCTCTCTCTCTCTCTCTCTCTCTCTCTCTCTCTCTCTCTCTCTGGTTAGTGCGTCGTGAATCCTAACTGATGGCGCATAATTGTGCATTAATGACTGATGAGAGTTGGGATTTGGAGGTGTTGAAGTATTGATCCGGGGCCCACGGCAATGGCGGCGTGGCGAGATAGATCTGAGAAGTTGGGTTTTAAGGAGCACGGCCTCTTGAGTATGACGGTACGATCTTTGAGTACGATGATTCGGCCCTGAAGCACGATGGTACGGCCATTGAGCACGTCGGTACGGCCCTAAAACATGACTTTAAGATCCTTGAGCACGACAATGCGATCCTTGAGCACGAGGGTACGATCCTTGAGCACGACGGTACGATCCTTGAGCACGACGGTACGATCCTTGAGCACGACGATACGGTCCTTGAGCACGAAGGTACGATCCTTGAGCACGACGGTACGATCCTTGAGCACGACAGTACGATCCTTGAGCACGACGGCACGACCCTTTTCCAGTGCGACGGTGTGACCTTCGGGTGTGATGGGGTCTTTGATACGAGTCTCGAGGGGGCCAGGTCATGGCAGCCGAGGGTCGTAAAGTCGTAATCAAGAGTCATACACAATCGTACTCGGTGGGTTAAAGATGGGTGAAGGTGGAGAAGAGCACTGGGGACAGTGTCACCGTACACACACACACACACACACACACACACACACACACACACACACACACACACACACACACACAGCTGCTGATGGCAGTGTACACTGCCGCCGCCCTGGTTGTGTGCCGCCCTGGGGGACGACGCACTGACAATTTATTGAGCTATTACCAAACTTGTTGGAAGTCACGGGCAATAGATAAGATAGCGAGAGAGAGAGAGAGAGAGAGAGAGAGAGAGAGAGAGAGAGAGAGAGAGAGAGAGAGAGAGAGAGAGAGAGAGAGAGAGAGAAGAAATTGGGGAGGTAATGTGTGTCGGGGAAAGTTGGGGTTTGGACGAAGACTCCAGATAGACGTGAAGTCTTCATCCAGGCCAGACCGTATATCAGACCTGGATAGAGGGCTAAAGACATGAGCAGTAGTAGTTAGTAGAAACAGTAGGTTCTGAGGAGGTGGAAAACCTCCCTTAGAAAAAAAAGGGGGGGGGGGCACACGTTGCAGCTGTTTTGGAAGACATGAGGGGGGAAGAGCTCCACAACTTAGCTGTGTAGGGAAAGAGAGAGACATGACAGCGACCCACCCTTTAGTTGCCCTCGGACGCACAGTAATCATGTGACGTGGTGACTTAATGTGTGTTGCGTGGTCTCGCTGATGGTGGAGGTACACACACACACACACACACACACACACACACACACACACCAAGCCAGCTCTCTCTCGAAAGCAGAAACCGAAGTAATATCCATAGAAGAGGGAAGGGAAGCCTACACTGGGGTCATGTTTTGAGGGCAGGTTGGGAGAGTTGATAATTCGGACTTCCTGAGATAGAAGACTCTCAGATTTGTAAGTAAAACTAGCATTTTCCCATATGAATATAAGAACATCACACAGGAACGAGTCAGTCCTTTGTGTGTTCAGAGGAGAAGAATCCTCGACACTTGAACAGGAATCGCAGTGTCATAGAGGCAGACTTCACTGATTGTATGATGATGGGGTTTCCAAGATGATTAAGAGCGTAACGGTAATACCGCGTGAGTTGATCGTGCTGTGTGTTGGCAGTACAGAGCCCTCAGAGAAAATGGGAAAGTTGGGACGAAAATTCAGAGGGGGGAGAAAAAAAAATATAGGGAGGAACTGGGTTTTAAAGACTTTAACTTAACAAGGTTACTTTTCTCCCACTGGGGAATGCTCTCCAAATCTGATCAGCGTGCCGGGGGAAGAAAAAAAAAAGTGATACAAGGAATTTCCTCTTATTTCGTTATTTAAGAAAAAAAAAAAAAGAACAAAGGTCGATCGCACATGCCGTCGTCGTTAGACTTATTTTTTATTACTGCCGTCAGTGACGTGTATTCATATTTTACGTCGTGGTTTGGTGGAGGCCACGACGCCCGCACCGCACTGGCGGGAACCCAGCTGGTGTGCGCGTCGCTGTCCATTTACTGGTGCCCGAGGACGCCCTCCCCTGGGACGCTAGCTTTGCCGGGACGGCGCTCTTATCTCCCTCGCCACTGTATCCGGCTGCCTCTTGTCTTTGATGTGTTGTCCCATCTGTTTGATCCGTCCCTATATGGCTTTTTGCGTTCGCAGATTTTAGATTGTCGCCATTTGTAAAAGTAGCGTTTCATGATTGCCTCAATATCGCGTCCTTTCTTTGTGTTGCCAGACTTGCGGGTGGATGGTGGCTTCTCTCTTGATGATGGTGAGGGTATGGATGTGTGTGTGTGTGTGTGTGTGTGGCGCGCGCGGGGAAAGGTTGTGGCCGCGCCCTCCGCATACACAGCGAATTAAGAGTCTCGCTTGCTTCCGCACGAGTTGTCAGCAGCGACCCGAGGCCCCTCACCAGCTGCGTCTCGCATGTGGTGCCCGGAATAAACGATATGGAAGTGGGATGCGTCAAGGGGTAGTCCCGAGGGGAGGAAGTGTGTGAGTGTGGGCTGTACGTCTTGCGGTGAAGGGTGTGTGTGTGTGTGTTGTGTGTGTGTGTGTGTGTGTGTGTGTGTTGGTTGTGCTGCGCACGGCACATCCCCAAAACATGATGGTGGCAGCGACGCCTTCCACCATCTCCCTCCCTCCAAATCACTAAAAGGAAAAAGAGACAAAGTTTTCAGATGGGCAGGCAGGTCTCTCGTACAGACCGAAAGAACTTATTACGTCTCTCTTGGAATCCAGCGGCTTTTCCCGTGATGGCCCGCAACGACCTAGGACAACGAGGAAGATCACCTCATCCTCACCTGCTCGATTGTTTGTTGTTTGTGTTTTCCCTTATAGAGAAACAACAAAGCTAGGGTTGTAAGACGCACAGACTCGGCCCGAGCCCCTGACAAATGTGGCCAGGATTTTGGGCGGCTTATTGGGAGAGGATGGCTCCCCAACTGCCCTAACAAGCAGAATGCCACACGTTGTGGACACTGGTGATTCTAGGTGGCTCCATGGTGAAGGGTTTGTGGTTCCCGAGGGAAGTGTTCTTGTTCCTCTTCTGTTGCACCTTCTCCAATGCGGCAGACACATGCCACAGGGTCTTATCATCTCCAGTGGCAGAAGACGCCAGAATGATTCTGGGAATCGTATTTATAAAAGAAAAGAGTTGGATGAGATCATCTGTCTCGAGGATGTTTATTTGTTCACAGAACGATGACTTGTATATGAATTCCCCCGCCAATTTATACATCTTTTTTTTTCCTTCTGTCATGTTAGGAGTAAATTCTGGAGAGTTTTCTTCCCTTTTAGGAAAAAAAAGATATGTTTGGCGTTCTTATATATCTGTTGAGCAGCTTTTCGTTCCTCAGACGTTGCTGATTTTGAACAGGTTTTGATCGAAATGATAAAAATTTCCCCCATCGTGCCCTTATCCCCAGTGGAGGGAGAGTCGGGTGAAATTTACGATGATGACCACCAGTGTCCTGTCCTTGATAAAGACTTCGGCGGTCTCCAAATATGCTTTTTCTTCCTTCTCTTTCTTGCTGGTATGTGGCTGGTGCGGAGGAAGGTTTCTGTGGTCATCGTTTCCCTACATTGGTTCGGAGACGTGATTTCACATTAACCCTCCCCCCCTGCATTATCATGAAGCATTTGGCTCGTTGCTTTCCCGTTCGTGGCACACGATGGTCAGTGAGGAGGTAGATAAGTGCTACCGCCCGCCCGAGGTAGTCTGCGTCCTGTGATCACATGGTAACCTGAGGAGCTTGGTGAAGTACGATACGTGGAGGTAATGTGTATGTCAATCTCTGCTTTGGTTGGCTATACGGTCTGTCATCCTCAGACTCTCTCTCTCTCTCTCTCTCTCTCTCTCTCTCTCTCTCTCTCTCTCTCTCTCTCTCTCTCTCTCTCTCTCTCTCTCTCCAGTTTGTCCGTCTCCTTCCATTTTTCTCCTGCCCTCCTGCTCTTTCTCCTCTGTCCAGTTCCCTCAGCTTTATTTCAGTTTCTCTCTTCCTTCCATATTTTTCTCTTTCCCTCAATTCTATTTTCTTCCAGATACCTCACCTTGTTCCAGTCTTCCGTTTTCTTTTCTTATTCCTTGCTTGATAAGTACTTCTTCCAGGTCTTCTTTCGCCTTTCCAAGGCCTTTACCCCCTCCGGAGTGTTTTTTTTTTTTTCAAGTACCTCTCCTTTCAGACATTTTCGCCCATCTAGGTCTGTTTGCTGTTTCCAGATTCCTCCCCTTTCAAACTCTCTTCCATTCCGTGGTCATCCCCTCCTTTCCCCGTGTCTCATTCCCCCCAGAGTCACCCCTCTCCTTTAAGGTTTCCCTTCCTCTGGGCTACTCTTATCCTCAGTTCCGTCTCATTCTCTCGAGTCTTCTTTCCCAGGTCCCCTTCCTCTGTTCAAAGGCCCCTCTCCTCCTTCCAATTCTCTCCCGGAAGATTATAGTCATCAGGGACTCGGGAGTAGAGTTTTAGTCTCCTAGCAACACAAGGGGGCGTCATAGCAGGAAGACAGCAGTGGAGGGCTACGCAGCAGGTAGGTGAGTAAATGGGCGGCATTAGGCGGCAACACATTAGGTGGCATCGCAACGGGTGGGGCAGCAGCAGGTAGCATCAGCAGGTAACAGTAGAGCAGTGGAACCATGCAAAAGAAGATCACAGAAGAGGTTCTGATACCTTACATTTCACCCAAGACGCCTTCGCCCACGCCCTTATTCGTACGTCCTCCGTTAAGTCCTTTTACTTTGTACACAGGGAGTGATGACCTGATACCCGCACCGAAAGACCAGCGCATATCCTGTGATAACTTTGATTGATAAGGAACGCAGGGGCAGCGCGATGCGTCTGGTGCAGAAAATTTGATTGGCCCGAGGTGGCGGGTGGCCGAGACGTGTGTAGTGGCGCCTGTGATGTTCTGCCCGGCTGATGGAGGCCGACCCACGCTCTTATTGCTCCTGTCACGGACAAAAGGTCTACGCCTGTGATGTATTGCGGCTTGCCGCAGGAGCTCGCCAGATGAAAGGTGCTCTTCTTCCCCCTCCGTAAAAGGCAGCCATCGCTCATGTTTACCATCGGCGCCGAAGATGGGTACAAGCTGATGATGATGATGATGATAATAATAAAGTGGTGATGATGGTGTTAATGACTTCTGCCTTGTTCTGCAAAGCGCAGTGTCACCTTTCTCTATATGGCGAGGACGAAGCGGGAAGCAAGTCGGCGTAGGATTGAGGGCGACTTGCCCCCTTAGTAAATATGTTTATCTCCTCGAGAATGAGTCGGAGAATCTCTTGTTTTTTTCCCCAAAGGAAGAATTTTTTTGTTTTTACCAAGTGACACCGCGAAAACAAAAAAAAAAAGGGGGGGGGGGGGTAATCGAGTCGTGCGACCATATCCTCCACCACTTTTTAAACTGATGAGAAAGGGATGGAGGGAGGGAGGAGTGGGGAAGCCGCCACCCCAAACAATTATCAGTTATTTTTGTGATACGGTTGTGCTTTGTTCATGCCTTATTACACATGTTCACCTTTCTCTATGACTTATCAGGTATTTCACGTCATATATCAGGAAAAAAGATGTGAAATCGGAAAAATGTTTAGTTCAGACAAGTGACGAGAAGGGATCGTGAATCCAAGATGGCCGCCCCCTGGTCCTCCACTGCCGACCAGCGGGGTAAACAAAGTTGAGATCATTGCAATGTTCTCTGTATGTTTATGGAAACATGAACCCAATTTGGTGATCCGCACACATGCACACAGAAATGTTTGTCAGTCATTTTAGCTTTATGGCTTCCACGAACAGTTAACCTGGAATGATGACGAGAGGATATGACATCAGCACCATCGTGTATTGTTATTTCCAAGGCCAAAGTCAATGATAATGAGGTTGACATTAGCAGCATTACTGGTACTGGTCTTGATAATGATGATGACGATAATAAGCTGATTGATTATATAACCTCAGGACCCATTTACGGGTGTCCTGCAGCAGCTTCAAGGCTGCGCTACGATCAGCAGCTCAGAAATAGCGTCACCAGTGACAGGTGGAATACAACTGTTCCTCTATCACCAACAGCCTTGAAGGGACAAATCGGTCTGTTGCTGTTTGAATTCCTCTCTATTCTTCCTTATATTTTACTTAAGACTGTTCTCGTGATGCCTTCTGATGCTTCAAGCAGGGTGGTTCTCCTCTCACAAACCGCCAGCAAGGTGGTTTTTGTTCTTATACAGAGTCTCTTGACCAGACGCACGCACCTGTTACGGTGCCAAAAAAGTCTGCCACACAAACGTTACAATAATTCTTTACGTTGTGGTTTTGACTACCGAAAGCGCGATCAGAATTGTACTTCCCTAAACATTTATGTTCAAGTTAGGATGGGTTTAGTTTAAGCTAGGTAAGGTTCGGTAGTTTTTTAGGGCAGGTTAGGCTAGGTTTAGTTTAAGCTAGGTAAGGTTCGGTATAGTATTCTAGGGTAGGTTAGGTTATATTTAGTTTAAGCTAGGTAAGACTCGGTATAGTTTTCTAGGATAGGTTTAGTTTAAGCTAGGTAAGGTTCGGTATAGTTCTCAAGGGTAGGTTAGGCTAGGTTTAGTTTTCTAGGTTAGGTTAGGCTAGGTTTAGTTTAAGTTAGGTAAGGTCGGTGTAGTTTTCTAGGTTAGGTTAAGCTAGGCCTAGTTTAAGCTAGGTAAGGTAAGATTTTAATTTTCTAGGTTAGGTTTGCTTAAGTTAGGTAGGCTCCGGTTAGGTTTAATTTTTCTTAGGCTAGGTAAGGTTAGATTTAGTTTGTTAAGCTCCGGTAGGTTAGGTTTAGTTTTGGTAGGGAAGAATGTCTAGATCTTGCTATTTTTTTTAATCGACTGGTGAAGTGTTCGGTGCCAGTTCATGTATGTCTTCCTGGCATTGTGCTTGTACATGGAGCGTTGCCTAGGGCTTTGAACCTGGAGATTCTCGGTAAAGACAGTAGTGAATCAGCCTCTCCGCCTTTCACCATCAGTAGCGATATTCCTCAAAGTTCTGTCCTGTCCCCTACACTCTTTCTCCTATTTTTATCAACGATTTCCTTTCTTCCACAAATAACCAACCATCCGCGCTCCTTAGCTGACGACTCATCACTGCATTCCTCCACATCCTTCAGTTCTGCTCCTTCTCACACTTGATCTGCATCCCGTGTCGATACAACTTCCTCAGTAAACTAAGACTTGGACAGGGTATATCACTGGGGATAGACGTAATCTGTTAAGTTTAATGCCTCCGAGATCCAATCTTTATGTCGAAAATTCCTCACAACTTACCTCTCTCTTTTGACAGCTCTGTGATTCCACCTCTTGATTAAATAAACATATTTGGTATTGTTGTAACATCCACTCTATCATGGAGACCCCCAGATTACGGAAATAGCTAAGTTTGCTTCTAAGAGACTGGGAGTCCCATTTAGAAGTCGAAATTTCCATGATTCCGATCAATTGCTCCGTTTATATGGAGGACTGTTCGCCCTTGTATGGGGGGGGGGGGATACTGCTCACACATCTGGGGTGGTTCTAGCTCCTCATCCTTGCTTATCTGAGTTTAGTCGAAAGCAATCCGACTTATAAACTCTCCCGGCTTAACTTCAAAATATGACTCGCTTGCTCTACGCAGCAATGTTGGTTCATTTTCCCTCTTTTATAGGTATTACTTTGGTTTTTGCACCTGGGAGCTGGCTCCTTGTACGTAAGGCACTACCGGAATACTTGGCAAGCTGCTACGTTATATGATTACTGTGTTTCCGTTTGCAACTTAAGGGTGGGCCGTTTTGATAACTGTTTCTTTCCTTACACCTCGAAGCTTTGAAATTTTCTGCCTTCTCGTGTCTTTCCCAACAATTATGATCTGGCACATTTTAAGAGACAGGTTTTTCACTTCCTCCAAAATGAGTATATATTTTCCCTGATCACTTGTTTTCTCTTTTCATTAACCTCTCTACATTCCAGTAAAGGCCCGGCCTTGATGTGGGCTCTTGTCCGTGACTGGAGCTTCCATCGTCAATAGAAAAGCCTTTATGACGGCATATGACCCGGGCTGAACCTGTAATCACCCAGGCCATTTGAGCCCAAAGGCTCAGATCCTGTCTGTGACGTCGCTCAAGCTTAAGACAAAAAAAAAAAAAAAATAGACCCTCATGCTCACGTCAGTGGGACTGACCGTTGCTTCTCAGATGTTTATTTCATGCGTGTGCAAATATGGCGGTCGGGATGGGTGCGTGCGGGGGGGGGGGGGGGTTGCGCTTCCGTGCGTAGATCACTCAAAAAAAAAAAAAAAAAGGAAAGATTGGGCAAAATGCCCCCTCATTCTGAGAGGCATAATAGCTTAATGAATAGGAAATGTGTTCAAGTGGTATTAGCATACATTATAGTGGCGTCCATGAATATGCTAATTCCACGCTGCATCAGACACACACACCCCCCACCCCCTCCCCCTCCTCTCACCCTCTTTCGGGGTAAAAAAAAAAATACCGACGCTCAAGCGACGATTACGATTTCCAGTGTAGTTCCCGCGCTCGGACAATCTGATTATTGCTTTCCCCCGTCCCTCACTCTCTCCCTCCCTCTGCCGCCCCGCTCAGGACCTGATGGTTATCCTGAGTGATTGTGAATGTTCTGGCCATCATAATCAGGTTATCCTCTGGTGGCCCTCCGCCCACACTGAGGATTTGCACAAATGGCTCTTGAGTCAGGCTGCCGTTGCCGCTTGGGGTCTTAATGACTTGTGTTGTCCCCTAGGATTTTGTGGTCTTTTGGCGCACCGTCGGTATTTTGGACATTTTACCCCCCACCCCACCCCCCCTTTTTTTATTCCTGATGCTCTTCATTGCGTGAGTGTGTGTGTGTGTGTGTGTGTGTGTGTGATTTCCTATAAATGCTGCACAGAATGGGGAGTTTTACACTTGGCCGGGGCCTATCTCGTGTGTGTGTGTGTGTGTGTTTGTGTGTGATTTTTATAGCTTTGTTACTGGGAGAGAGTTTTACACTCGTGTTACTCAGTCACGTAACCTTGTATGTACGCACAGTCATCATGACTGTAAACACACACACACACACACACACACACACACACACACACACACACACACCACACACACACCAGCCTAAACCAATTATCCACATATCGACCAGCCCCGAGAGTTGAGGATGAACACCTGGGTTGGGCGTGCGACGAATGGCACTCCTAGGATTCGAACTCTTGCGGATCCGACCCCGTGCTATCGCATGATCAGTAACGCTGACCACTACATCACGCAGGCCCCATGTGTGTGTGTGTGTGTGTGATTCGGGCTGCGAGGCTGGGGCTAGATGCCCTCTACACTGTTACCATGGTCAGCCCAGCGAGTGTCATAATTGATAATGGTTGTAATTCGAGCGAACTCCACTGACTCACCCAGCCAACCCATCACCAACACTGGTGGACGCGCTGGCTGTCTTGCTGGTGTGAGCAGTGTCATCCTGACTGGCATTTCGTGGTGCTCATGGACGGGGTTACTCTGACGATGGTGGGGGGGGGGGGGGGGTCATGTGATGACGACACCCAGGTCATTACACCCGATTAAATGATGACTGCAGCGGTATCATCCTCCCTCCCTCAGCCTCCCTCCCTCAGCCTCCTGACGCTCACAACCCTTCAGATGTTACTTTGCTTTGTACCTTGAGTTACGTAGTCTGTGCCTGGTGTTACTTACTTTATACCAGGCGCTACTTACTCTGTCCCTGGCGTTGCTTACTCTAACGTGTGTTACTTAGTGTCCCTAGCGCTGCTTACTCTACACTGTATGTAACGCTCTACCTTGTTTTGCGTAACTCTTCACCTGGCTTCGTGGTGAACACGCATGTACAGGCTTCTGTTGATGGTACACACACTGACAAACGGGGGTGCCTGTGCCCTCGTACTCATCAAAGAAGCACACAAACAGGGACGCAAAAGAGCCGTGTTGTGACGGTGTCCCTCTCCTCCCGTTCCCCTCCACCCTCCGCGCGTCTGTACCGTGCTGCTGTGCAGCTTTACATAATTGTACATCATGTACACATTCCCTGTGACGGCGCTCCACCATGTCCGTTCGCACGGGCTGGTCCCCACTCATCCAGCACGGGATAATCTGCTTTACACGTGTCCCCGGTGATGTTCCTGCCTCCTCCTGCCTCTGCCTGTATCCCTATGTACCGCCTGTACTTGTACCCATCACCGTGTATCGCCTATACCTGTATCCCTCACCGTTTATCGCCTGTGCCTGAACCCCTCACCGTGTATCGCCTGTACCTGTACCCCTCACCGTGTATCGCCTGTACCTGTACCCCTCACCGTGTATCGACTGTACCTGTACATGTCTCACCCTCCCTGTAGCCATACCCAGCCAGATGGAGAGACGCGTTGCCGATGGTATCGCTTTTGTCATTCGTATTCGGCGCGATTTGAATATGGTTGGGTTCACCGGCAGAGCTTAGCTTCTCACTCCCAGGGTCCGGGACCTGGCGCACTGCCGATCCTCCTCTGTTCGCCAGTCAGAGCGACACAGGACGATGAACGTTACACAGAACTCGTATTCTCTGGAGCTTTGGATGCTTCGAGTGCAGTCATAGACGCTGTCAGGTTTGGTCTTTTGACGCTAGGCAAGATGGGGCGACCCTTGAGCACGACGTCGGTCCGGACCCATGGGTATGATGGCCTTAGCTGTTGACCTGGACCCTGAGGGGTCAGTTTAAAAGTCAGGTTATCATACGCGAGTACCACACCGTTGTGCTCACAGACGGACCACACCGTCGTGCTCAAGGACGGACCACACCGTCGTGCTCACGGACGGACCACACCGTCGTGCTTAAGGACGGACCACACCGTCGTGCTCACGGACGGACCACACCATCGTGCTCAAGGACGGACCACACCGTCTTGCTCAAGGAAGGACTACACCGTCGTGCTCAAGGACGGACCACACCGTCGTTGCTCAAGGACGGACCACACCGTCTTGCTCAAGGACGGACCACACCGTCTTGCTCAAGGAAGGACTACACCATCGTGCTCAAGGACGGACCACACCGTCGTGCTCAAGGACGGACCACACCGTCGTTGCTCAAGGACGGACCACACCGTCTTGCTCAAGGACGGACCACACCGTCATCCTGCGTAGGGGTTAAACCGAAAGCGTGGGAGTGCGGCAGTGTGGGCGAGGGACGCCCGAGAGTAATACTGGCCTGCGGGTCTCTCATATTCCGCCTCTTTCATCAAAGGCGCCACCATACTTCGTTAGTCCTCGCTAGCACCAGTAACTTGCACCAATGCGCCGCTTGTGTAACCCACTCTTTGAGTTACGCAACGAAGACATATATATAGTGGCGACGCAGTAGACTAGCCCTCCCATGACAAGAGTTGCTGAGAGATCACTGGATAAGGGTTGTGTACGGAGCATATATATATATACCCTTGGCACGCACGGCTCACGTTGCCGTGCATCGTACGGCAGTGTCATCCACGGCTCTCGCAGTGCGATGTGATACGTGGACAGATCCTCCTAATTGGTACATTATGTAGTGGTGTATTCATCACTTAACTTTCGCCCAATGCTGGTTTACAGAATGGTGACTTGCTACAGAACAGTTCGTGATACAGTATGTTGCGCTGTATGGAACACTTTACAGAACAGTGTCTTGCACTGTATAACAGTTCACAGAACAGTAATTTTTGTACTGTGAAGTTTATACCTTAAACTGTATAACGTCTCACAACATAGTAGCTTGCACTGTCGTCCACATCACAGCTCAGTAACTTGCACTGCATACTACATGACAACACAGTAACTTGCATTGCATACCACATCACAGCTCAGTAACTTGCACTGCATACTACGTCACAACACAGTAATTTGCATTGCATACCACATCATAACACAGTAACTTGCACTGCATACCACATCACAACTCAGTAACTTGCACTGCATACCACATCACAGCTCAGTAACTTGCACTGCATACTACATCACAACACAGTAATTTGCATTGCATACCACATCACAACACAGTAATTTGCATTGCATACCACATCACAACACAGTAACTTGCACTGCATACCACATCACAACTCAGTAACTTGCATTGCATACCACATCACAACACAGTAACTTGCACTGCATACCACATCACAGCTCAGTAACTTGCACTGCATACTACATCACAACACAGTAATTTGCATTGCATACCACATCACAACACAGTAATTTGCATTGCATACCACATCACAACACAGTAACTTGCACTGCATACCACATCACAGCTCAGTAACTTGCACTGCATACTACATCAGAACACAGTAACTTGCATTGCATACCACATCACAACACAGTAACTTGCACTGCATACCACATCACAACTCAGTAACTTGCATTGCATACCACATCACAACACAGTAACTTGCACTGCATACCACATCACAGCTCAGTAACTTGCACTGCATACTACATCAGAACACAGTAACTTGCATTGCATACCACATCACAGTAACTTGCACTTTACAACACGTCACAGCTCAGTAACTTGCACCGTGTAAGCGCATCCCAGCTCAGTAACTTGCACCGTGTAAGCGCATCCCAGCTCAGTAACTTGCGCTATGCAGCAGCTGACAAAGCAGCAGTTCGCCTCACATAATGACGACAACTGAGCAGCTTGCGCTACAGTGGACCAGATTGTAAAACAACCTTTTGATGTTTGCGTGTTAATACACCGGCATCCAAGCCTGATGGACGGCCGCGTCAGGCAGGGTTTATTGGCGAGGAATTTCATCAGTCGGAGGCAGATATGATTTGTTGTACGGTCCATACAGCGTGGCAGAGGAGGAGGAGGGGGAGTGTGGGACATACACACACACACACACACGCGTGCCTCCCTCCTCCCCCAGACTACTGTTGTCTGATGTTATGATTGTTTTTAACATGCGTTCGAATGTTTGGAACAGTAGTAAATATTTCTGTGTGTGTGTTTGAGAGAGAGAGAGAGAGAGAGAGAGAGAGAGAGAGAGAGAGAGAGAGAGAGAGAGAGTATGATTTATTCTCTCGTGTGTGTGTGTGTGTGTGTGTGTGTGTTTGAAGCCAGGCATAGTGGATCGACCCCCCCGTGTTCAACGAGTCGCGTTAATATCAAGTTATATCCGTATTTGTGATTGGTTTCAGGAGCCTACTGCCTGGCTCTTCTCGCCCGTCCCCAGTTACAGAGATCAGGAACTTGAGATTCTCTCTCTCTCTCTCTCTCTCTCTCTCTCTCTCTCTCTCTCTCTCTCTCTCTCTCTCTCTCTCTCTCTCTCTCTCTCTCTCTCTCCTCCGGCGGTTAACCTCGCCTCAGAGACCATCGAGCCTTCTGTTACTTGACTTATCGTGACTGCTGTCTCTCTCTCTCTCTCTCTCTCTCTCTCTCTCTCTCTCTCTCTCTCTCTCTCTCTCTCTCTCTCTCTCTCTCTCTCTCTCTCTCTCTCTCTCTCTCTCTCTCATCGTTAGCCTCGGCTCTCACATCCACTCTCCCACCCACTGTCGCCCCTTGTGGCACTCCGGCTCCTATTAACATGGTTATGGTCGCGAAGTGCGGCGGCGGCAGCACACACACACACACACACACACACACACACACACACACACACACACACACACACACGACAATAAGTGGTCATCGTCAGTGTCCACATATCACTTGATGGTCTTTTGTGTGTTTCTCACCCGGACTTTGGTCTATCAGAACGTCTTAATTGTCCGATCTAATGGCGTAGTTAATGACAATTATTTTGTTTTTGTTTTTGTTTTTTCTCAGGGTATTTTTGCAGTAATGATCATTTCCAGCAGCACTTGCTTGCTTGCTGTGCTTGTATCTCAATTTTCATTTCCTGTTTTCTTTATATACGTATGAGCAGATTCGGACCGTCCGGGCCTTCATCTGCTTCCTGCTCTAGAGGGCAAGGGGACTTTTTTTTGAAGCCTTCATTGAAGTCAGTCAGAAATTAGAAATCGATTTCCAGGAAGAAAGAAAGAAAAAAGTCTCCTGGGATGAAGTCGGATCATGTGTCACCATAATAGATTGAACTGATACATTTTTTTGATCCTTCTGTTGCCAGAAACGTGTGTCATCTCATTTGGCCCCTCTCATATGGGCATGGCAACCGAACACATCTTCATATATATATATATATATATATATATATATATATATATATATATATATATATATATATATATTGCAGTAGGTCCCACGTTGAGAACCCTGGCTCACCGCCTTCTGCCTCGTTGTCCTCGGACGGGCGGAGGACGTCACGCGACCCTCCCCCCCGGCGCTGGTCTCAACCCTGGCCATGGAAATGAGAGCAATTAATCGCCTGAGCTGCGATAGTATAGATGTGTGTGAGAGTCACTAAACTCCCACGGCGATGTGATCAACAAGCCCTCCGGAGGCACCGGCCGGAGGGGGGAGCTGGGCAAGCGATCTGACGACCACCTCCTGATTACTGCGTTCTGCTGGTGCCTGCCGAGAGGAGGAGGTGTGTGGGGGAGGGTGGTGTTGCCGGGGATGAATCATGGCTGCAGAGATTCCCTGCAACTCGATGCAAGAACGCAGGGAGATTTAGTGGCAGTTAGCCTGCCTTAGGGAATATATCGAGGTCATTTAAGGCGCCCCAACCCCACCCCCCCACAAGGTTCCTCTAGCATTATGATAATGCAAAGTCTTGCTTCGTTAGCAAGTTAATTATCCCTCGTATATTTTTGGTGATGATATATATATATATATATATATATATATATATATATATATATATATATATATGTGTGTGTGTGTGTGTGTGGTATTTTATGTATTTTATACATAGATGTTGTGCTTGGGTTAGGCAGCCATGTCCCACGTTAATGAACCGCGTCACTCAAGTTCTTTCTCGTTTTGGCCACGGGATTTGCCGTGTTGTCGAACATGGCTCGTGGTCTTGACCTTGTTAGCCTGCTGTGATCATTCGTAGTCTAGTGCCGTGCTGTCCCCTAGGATCAACGACGTGCAGTCTTGGCCCCTGTGTGTAGCATATGGCGCCACGGTATTTCGGCTCTAGCGCCCTGTGTTATTCTGCATCAACACCTACCTTATTCATTCCCTCACTGTTGCTTTGCAGTATCCGGGTTTGAATGGCTCGTGCTCTCACGAAGCTTTTATTTAACGTTATTTCCAAATGAATGGGTTCCTTTCTTGACGCAGCCTCCTCATGTTTCAACCCTTCCTCCACGGTACGACCCTCAAGCACGACGGTAAGACCTTTGAGCGCGACGGTACGACATTCAAGCACGACGGTACGACCTTTGAGCGCGACGGTACGACATTCAAGCACGACGGTACGACCTTTGAGCGCGACGGTACGACATTCAAGCACGACGGTACGACCTTTGAGCGCGACGGTACGACATTCGAGCACGACGGTGCGACCTTCGAGCACGACGGTTACTTCCTTTTGCGCGCGACGGCACGACCCTTGGGTGCGGTGGCATGCCCCAAGGGTCGCCGTCTCGAAGCGTTGAACCCCTCCTCCCTCATCTTTCCTAATGTCTTCTGCTCCGGTGAGGAAGCGAACTGCGTCTTCCGTGAGATCCATCATCTCTTTGATTTAATGTCGCCTCCGCTGTGCCGCCAGCCAGGCCAACCATACAGTCTGATTGTTGTCACGTATAAATGTTTTCTCGTCTTGATAAATGTCCTTCGTTATTGCCAGTTGGTGTGTCCCTCCCTCTCCATTTGTCATCCCATTTGTTTCCTCTTATTCTGTCAGGCTCTGAAAACACAACTGCCACCTGGACTCTCTTTGCAGTGTTGCTGGACTTGGTTCTCTCTTCCTTTCTTTTGTTTTTCGATGTTCTGTAATGAGGCGATGCTGTGGTTGTTGGCGGAAGGCCAGACATTACGTCGCTGTGTGGAGTAGTCTGCGCTTTTGCGACGGGGATGCACAGGTGCTCACTGGCGGCCTGCGTAGTCTTGCGCAGTGTCTTTAGCTTCGTTGATCGTCAAGCGAGGGCGCGCGCTTAACAATGGAGGATGCGCAGATTGCATCACCGTCAGGTAAGTGCAGACAGTGTATCACCACCTGGTGTGTGGACGGTGTATCACCAACTGGTGTGTGTGGACGGTGTATCACCACCTGGTGTGTGTGGACGGTGTATCACCACCTGGTGTGTGTGGACGGTGTATCACCACCTGATGTGTGTGGACGGTGTATCACCATCTGGTGTGTGTAGACGGTGTATCACCACCTGGTGTGTGTGGACGGTGTATCACCATCTGGTGTGTGCGGACAGTGTTTCAACACCTGGTGTGTGTGGACGGTGTATCGCCACCTGGTGTGTGCGGACGGTGTATCATCACACTTGTGAGGCAGATGATCAAGTCTGCTGGGGTTGTGAGGAGGGCAAGCGAGGGAGAGGGATGGTTGTGAGGGAGCGAGGAGGGAGTTGTGAGCGGAAAGGATACTGAAGGAGTTGTGAGGGGCAGTTGTGAGAGACAAGGAAAGGAGGGAAAGGGATTTGTGAGTGACAGGAGTGGAAGGGGAAATTGTGAGGGGGAAAGAACAGTAATGTATTAGGGGAGAATGGAGGTTCTCAAGGGAGGAAGAGAGAGGAGTTGCGACATGCAGAGGGAGATAAGAAATTGTAATGAAGGGGTTGTGGAGACGAGAAATACATGGAGTGAGGTTGTGGTGGACGGGAAACGTAGGTTGTAGGTGAAGGTTGTGTGGAGGAAAAGTCTCTGGAGGGAGTTTGTGTTGGAGAGAGGGGAGAGAAGAAGTTTTATAGGGACGGGTGAAGGGGAGACGGAGAGGAGGCTGTCAGGTGGTGTATGTAAAGTGGAATTTCACGGAGCCGTTTCCAAATTTTGAATATTTTACCCGGAAGTTAACACATCAAGGGTGCCACTGTAGTCAGATGGTATCTCTTGGGGTGGTTCTCTGACGACCGTGCTGGGTGCCACAGTAGCGTTGACGACCGTGCTGGGTGCCATAGTAGCGATGACGACCGTGCTGGGTGCCATAGTAGCGATGACGACCGTGCTGGGTGCCACAGTAGCGTTGACGACCGTGCTGGGTGCCATAGTAGCGATGACGACCGTGCTGGGTGCCACAGTAGCGTTGACGACCGTGCTGGGTGCCACAGTAGCGTTGACTTCCGTGCTGGGTGCCACAGTAGCGTTGACGACCGTGCTGGGTGCCACAGTAGCGTTGACTTCCGTGCTGGGCGCCACAGTAGCGTTGACGTCCGTGCTGGGTGCCACAGTAGCGTTGACGACCCTGCTGGGTGCCACAGTAGCGTTGACGACCGTGCTGGATGCCACAGTAGCGTTGACTTCCGTGCTGGGCGCCACAGTAGCGTTGACGTCCGTGCTGGGTGCTATAGTAGCGTTGACGTCCGTGCTGGGTGCCACAGTAGCGTTGACGACCGTGCTGGGTGCCACAGTAGCGTTGATGACCGTGCTGGGTGCCACAGTAGCGTTGACGACCGTGCTGGGTGCCACAGTAGCGTTGATGACCGTGCTAGGTGCCACAGTAGCGTTGACTTCCGTGCTGGGTGCCACAGTAGCGTTGATGACCGAGCTGGGTGCCACAGTAGCGTTGATGACCGTGCTGGGTTCCATCATACGTGCCAGAAATGTATGTGCTAAGTAGGACTGTCGCCATCATCCGTGTTTGAACACCAGTGGAGGCGTGTCACCTACGTGGGGTGTGGCCGGCCAGGTGTGGTGACGGAGGCGGGTGTGGTGTGCAGGCGAAGGTTCCCTCCCTCCCTCCCTGGCACCTGCTGATAACCGGTCCTCCTGACTCTTCCACACTTTCTTTTATGTCATCGTCTAGGATCTTCCTCTAACCCGCTCCACTCATAAGGCCTCACCCTAGTGCAGGGGGTTGAACCCTGTTCCCCATTCGTCACCCCAGTGCCGGAGGTAAGCCCCGTGCGCTAGTTCGTCTCCTCGGCGCTGGGGGTGAGCCATCTCCCCCCCTAGGCATCAGCAACTCGTGAGCCACACATGACAGTGCCAGAGGACATCACGAGCCTCCCAACACTGAGCCAGACCCCCAGCCTCACTCCCACATTCCATATATTTTTTTTTTTTCCCCCTCCTCGCTCATACATCTTCCCTACCAACTTGCATCTCAGAATGGCTTTCCCGCCGTTTTAAAAGCAAAAAATGGGGATGGGTGGGGTGATGAGTCGCATCCTTTATGTCCTGGAGGATTCCTGTTCTTCCTCCTGTAGCTCTTCAGACTGCAGGACTTTCCTGCTTCACGTGTATATGTGGTTGGCTGAAGCAGTCTGTTTCATAGGCTGCCACAGGGACGTGCGTGGCCCCACGTCATCGTCGTCCGGTTGTAATGGACCCTCCCCAGTGGTGTCTACCATACGGTGACTCTAAAGGACTCGCCTTCGCTGGCACGGCGCGCGCGCGCTCGTATGTGTGTGTGTGTGTGTGTGTGTGTGGGCGCGTGTAGGTGGATGTGTATGCGGTTGGGTATGATGTCTGCCCGTGGGATAGGTTCTGGAAAAGACCACACTGCTTATTCATACCGATAGGCGTTCTCTTGATCTCGAGAGATTTTTTTTTCCTATCATCCACGAAATATCCACCAAGCATATCTTGTAACATTCATGGCAGTCTGGTTAACGAACTCGGAAGGTTATCGTGTGTATGTATCTCAGCTGTGATGTGGGGCTTTGAAAGAGGTTTGTGAGCTAGTACATTAAGAAGGCTTAGGCAACGGGTGTGTACAGAGAGCTTGGGACCCCCTGAAAATTTTATGCACTTGACACAGTTCAGGTCTCCAATTAGATTTTCAGGAGGGTGAAGAAGAATTCATACGTTATAAACTTTGCAAGAGTTGAATATCAAGGTTATGATCTCTCCTCTCAAGTGATAAGTATTAAAAGTATGAAGTATTGCACGTGTGTGTCAAGAACGTAATTGAATTCTATGTTTCCATTTCAAGGGCATATGGCTTGCTAGGGGTGGGTGTAGGCGAATGTAGTGCGCACACTGTGAGTGCGGATCATCGACACAGAAGGGGGAAGAATGGCTCTGGGCTGGGTGGAGGGTTGGCTCTCGGGTAGGCACTTGAGACGGGTGGAGAGCCAGATTGCGCTGGATTACAACACATGAAAGTACGTGGGAAGGACAGGTGACATGAGACGTCTGTGACGAAGCTACGTACGTGCACTGCTTTAACTAGACTGTGGTAGAAACAGAAGAGTATAGAGAAGAGAGCTCTTCCCTTCCCACCTCTCCCTCCGGCTCAACTGCCACGGCTGGGAAAAAAAAAGAACGATAAGGAGAATCACTTTGTCTTATGTGGGAAGCAGACTGCCTGGAAATTTTGTGAGGAAGTATGACCCAGAAAAAGATTCTATATCTTTTGAAAATATACGACTGCACTCTGGCTGGGCGGACGGAGGGTGGCTCTGTGGTGTACTGGAGTGGGTAGGAGGAGGGTGGCCCTGTGATGTACTAGGGTGGATGGGGGTCAGTGGGCGTGGGAGGTTACATTGAGCCGTGCGAAAGGACTGTGCACTTGGGATCTAAGTGTGGAAGGAGGCTCGCAGTAAGGGAGAAGGCCATGGGGAAATGTGAGGAGAGGAAACTAGAACTGTTAGGGCGAGAAAGTGGGACTAGGGAGGAAAGCAGAGATGGTTTGGGGGGAGAGACTGCTTACGGGGATAGAGAAAAAGTTGAGGTGGGGAGGGAGATGGGCTTGCCTGGGGAGGGGGAAAAAATGTGCAGGGAGTGGGGAGTGAGCATGGAGGGCTCGGGACAGGGAGGTGTACAATGGCTGGCGAATATTTGAGGAGAAAGTGAACAGGGAGGCGGAGGGATGTCAGGGGAGCGGTGCGGCAGGCACCAGGGAGAAGCCATATACTGATACATATTGACGTACACACAAGACCATGTACAGAACGAATGAGCCGGGACGATTCGTGTCATGGGGGGGAAGTGTCACGTCCCTTAATTATCCTTGTTAGGGGAGGTCCTGGCCAGGGTTGGTATCTGGAGAAGGCCTCGAACTAGACCAACAGCCTCTCTCTCTCTCTCTCTCTCTCTCTCTCTCTCTCTCTCTCTCTCTCTCTCTCTCTCTCTCTCTCGTGACCCACTCCATCACACTCGCCAGAGGGAAATGTTGCTCGCTCCGCCCCACCAGGATCTCCTCCTGCTGGAGGAATGATTCTACTTGGACGACAAGAGACAAGTCGGAGGCTTCGCCCGTCCCGCCATAAGGAGAGGAGATGCCTCGAACTTGCGTCAAGAGTTTGAATATTCAGTGGGCCAGGCCTGAACTTACTCTCTCATTTCATGTTGATATGTTAACGAATGTCTGGCAACTTTGCTGTTCCGACGAGGGTGCACGCGAAAACACTTTGTCCAAGATCAACAGTTTCCTGACTTACTCGTGTAAACTTGAGTTGATGACGGACTGCTGCTGCGGGGGTGTCGGGAGGAGGAGGAGGAGGAGGAGTCTACTGTACGACCCTTGATGACGATGGTGCGGCCCTCTGAACCCTGACGGTGTGGCCCTTGAGCGCGACGGTACGGCCCATGAGCGGAATGTTGATCTAGCCTTTGATAATCGTATTCCCTAAAATGTCAACTCGGGGAAAACGCTCTCAAGGATCGCACTGTCGTTGTCAAAGGCTTTTGAGTTGACAACAGATGATCTGGACAAAGCTTCAGGTGAGGGACTTTTAAGTATACCTGAAGACGTAGGCGGGAAATGTGGTGGCTCATTGATGAATAGCTCCGGCAGTGAAGGAGCGAATGTGTTGTACATTCAGTGAATCGCAACTCTGGCGAGTTATTCATCACCTCACTTAAGTTTTCATGGATGAAGTTCAAGTATTTCTATCTGTAGGTAAAAGCGTAATAATGCTTCGATAGACGTGTGTCATAATGCTTCGATAGACGGGTGTTATAATGCTTCGATAGACGGAAGTTATAATGCTTCGATAAACGTATGTTGTAATACGTAGATAGGCGGGCGTTATAATGCTTCGATATACGGGCGTTATAATGCTTCGATATACGGGCGTTATAATGCTTCGATAGACGGGCGTTATGATGCATCGATAGACGGGCGTCACAATGCTTCCATAGACCGGCTTCATAATGAATGCTTCGGTAGACGGGAAGTGACTGTTGGTGGCTGCCGCTCATCATCTTCCCCGGAGCCGTGCAGGCAGCTTAACACCCAGTGGCTCACCAACTCCTGCTGCTGATAGAAAATGATCATGGCATCCCATGGCCACCGCCAGCACGGAGGAGAGGAGAGGAGAGGAGAGAGAGAGAGACCTAAATAAAAATCGGTATGAAGTCAGTTGTGTGGTGTGGGGCAGGAGGGAGGGTGGGTGGTGGCAGCCAGGGGCATGATTGATGTTGACACACTATAACTGTCTGGAGGGAGCGCCCCCTCTTGTCTCTGACGCCGCCGCTGCTGGGGCAGGACTGGGGTGGCAAAGGGGGACGTCCTGGGAGGCTCTTTGGAGAAAGGGGACAAGTGGCACCCGCGTCAAAGGGGAAGTGGAGTCTAGTGGGAGTTGTCAAGGGGAGGAAGTGGAGCCTTGTTTAGTGGGAGGAGTTGTCAAGGGGAGGAAGTGGAGCGTGGTTAAGTGGGAGTCGTCAAGGGGGAAGTGGAGTCTAGTTCAGTGGGAGTCGTCAGCCGGGAAGTGGAGACTGGTTTAGTGGGAGTCGTTAAGGGGAGAGGTTTATGGGCGACGAAGGGAGGAGGAGGAGATGACACGACCAAGAGAGGGAGGAAGGGAGAGAGATTCAGAAGAACGCGCAGGAGGGACGGGAGGAGGGGTGAAGTACGTCAGCGGACGTCAGTGCGGGGAAAAGGGAGAGAAAGAAGACGAGACCTGGTTGGCCGCGTGAGGCGAACTGACTGATGAGGGTATTAGGGCAACTGAGGGGGGAGGGGCAGCAGGGAAAATTGAGGGATGAGCAAATGAGGGGAAACAAAAACGGACAAATGAATAAGAGCTGAAGGTTACGTATATACGGCGAGGCTGAGGGAAGGTATGGTCGCATGACGGGGAGCTGAGGTATGGTCACATGACGGGGAGCTGAGGTATGGTCACATGACGGGGAGCTGAGGTATGGTCGCATGAGGAGGAACTGAGGTATGGTCACATGAGGTGGAATCTAAGGAATGGACGCATGAGGGAAGGGTTGGGGGTGGGAGGAAACTAAGGTGTGGACACAGGGGAGGAAAAAAGAATGGTTGATAAACAAGGGCGACAGATGGGTACAGGAAGACGGAAACTAAAACTTGGTCTAACTTTGAGGAAGTGACCGAGTTGGTAAGCAAGAGACGGTTGATAAATGAGGGGGGAAAGGAGAGCAGATCAGACCGGAGGAAGAGGAGGGAGTGGAGACGTGCTTCGGTAATCGAATGGTAATCAAATAAAGGCAACTGGGGAACTGATGATAGGAAAGCGAGGGATGGATTGATATGTCAGGAGAAATATAGCAAGGTGGATAAACGAGGGGAACTGACGGGCGGAGGAGTGGCAGGAAAGTGAAAGTTAGATATACGAGGTGAAATTTACGGTTGAATGAAGGACGGTGTGTATGGAGATATTGAGGGATGTCACTTAGATGAAGTCTTCTGGGGGTCTTCTCCACCCTCTCAGAGCCCGGGCTGGCTGGGCCCAGGCTGCCTGGAGACGTATAAGACCATATTTAGGCTTTGAAGAACCTGGAACCGAGGATCTTATTAATTAACTTCCGCCAAGTCGATCGTAGCGCCTGGAGATGATAAGCTGGGTGTCATGGTGAGCGATGCGTGATGGTGTGGGATGTAAGACACAAGGATGCCTCGTATACCAGTGCTCCAGGACCCTTACCTGTGAGGAAATATTCCTCCGTCTGTTACAAACCTTTTGTCCTTGGCTCCTGAGGAGTCCATCGGTTGGGCTTACGTGGTCTCTGTCCATCGAACGGTGGATCAGTGTCATGGTAACTCGATATCTTGAATATTTGAGAAACTGTTAAGTCACCCTGGGAATAAGAGAGTGGTGTTGTGTCTTTTATCTTTTTATGATAAAGATTGTTTCTCGGTCCTGATATTACCCTTGCTTTACTTGGTTTTTGACCCTTCCAAGCTTATATTGGTCCATTGGTAGTAAGTGACTCTTTCAACACACACACACACACACACACACACACACACACACACACACACACACACACACACACCAGCAGCAACAGTGACCAGAAAATCAGAAATTTTATTCAAATGTGTTGCGACCTTTGGTCCCTCCTGGTTGTGGATTACGTCACTAGTTCCCCGTGCGGTTAAGTTCATCTCGTCTGAACAGGTAGTTAAGTTGTTGCGTGTGATAGTATGGTTGTTGTTGGAACGCTCTTGCCTACATTTGTTGTCACCCTGTTGGCAAGGTGACGTTCACTGTTGTCAACGTGTTGGCTGCTCATCATTCACTGGTGGCAGTATCTTTAATTAGTCTTCCTCATCCATTGTAGTCAACAGTGTTGTCAAGTCTTCATATTGATGTCGCCACTGATGCTGATGTAGGTATCTGAACAGGTCCTTTTTTTTCATTCAATGTAGTCGACATGTTGGCAGGTCTTCATTCGGTACATTCACTGTTGTCAGCACGTTGGTAAAGCTGTGCCTTCAGTTGTTGTCAGGGAGGTGGAGCCTTAGCGTGCCCTCGCGGCCCCTTCCTCTGCCATGAGTCATGGGAGGGTCTTAGAATAGCTTCACCTCATGGTGTAGGTCATGGCCCCCCTCCCTTCAGCTCGACGCCAGGATATTTGGACAAGTTCTTTGTCTTAATCATAATTCAACAGATGAGGACTTTGGTGGGGGGGGAGGAGGAGTGGCAGCAGGGGTGATGCACCGGGGATGAGGCATGGCAGAGGGGCGAGGCATGGCCATAAGGATGAGGCATGGCCGTAAGGATGAGGCATGGGGCACCAGGGAGTTGATGTGTTATAGTCGGAGGTGAGGCATGGAGACACACAGGTTGCGAGGCAGGTTGGCCATCCTGCCGGTGCCCTCCCCCAGTAGGGACATTCACTCCGAACCTTCGTACGCGTCCCCGGGGCGGGAGCAGACTCGTCCCAGCCACTGGGAGGGCCCCCTTGGCGATGGCTCCAGTAAATTCAACACAGGCCGACAGTCAGTGTAGCGGTTATTACCTGTGGCGGCATTCACGCCTTTATAACTTGGTGAAGAGAGTGGCGCAGGATTGTCCGGGGCGTTGTGGAGAGCGGGTACAACCGCGCCCGAAACAGTATCATCTAACCGTTTAATGGGGCCTCGTTGTCAGGGCGAGAGGCATTGCTCCAGCCCACAAAGGGAGAGAGTGACTCGTATTCTGCACTCGCTGTTTATTCCAGCGTTCCCTGCGGGGCTCTGTTGCTTTATGTGTACAGCGTCTGTCTCTGTTACGTGGTGTTTACCCTTTGAATAGCTGTAAAGGTTTAGATTGTACGTTGTCGGCCTGGGGGAGGTACTATACAAGAGTCAGTCTGCCGTGGTGCGTTGAATGTGGCCACCTTTTGTAGTGCTCTGCACACACCGTAATATCATGGGCATGTCATCTCTCTCTAACACCACTCCTCTCTCTCTCTCTCTCTCTCTCTCTCTCTCTCTCTCTCTCTCTCTCTCTCTCTCTCTCTCTCTCTCTCTCTCTCTCCACCTCTCCTCAATACCCCATACTTCCCTCTTTCTTGTTTACACCATCTTTTCCTCTCCCTCCCCTTGTGTTTAACAGATCACCCCTTCCTGATAAGAGAGGCGCGAATGCCTTTGCGCCCTGCTTCACTGGCTTGAAGATACTACAACTGGCATCCAGCAGATAACCTCGTGGTGTTCTTCTCGTGTACGTTCCTCCTGCAGATAACCTCGTCATAGATCATTTGGTCGCCTGTGATGTTCTTCCCATGTGCTGCCCTTCACCAGATAAACCTCTTCTCGGACCACCAGATCTCTCTGTTATCTGTCCCTCCCTTGTCACCTATGCTTCCACCCCGTGTGATGCCCCTCATCAGGCTAACTCTACCCCTTGTTTCTCCCGCGGCAGGATTCGGAAGCCTCGACCGACATTAACGACAGCGACACGGATCCCTTCCCCCGCGACAACGGCGACAACCGCCACGGGACGCGCTGTGCCGGCGAGGTCGCCGCCGTTGCCTTCAACGACTACTGCGGCGTCGGTGTCGCCTACAACAGCAGCATCGGAGGTAAGTGAGGCCGGAGGGGGAAGTAAGGAGAGTGAGGCGCAGTGTGGCAAGGAAAGGTTGCATTTGTAGGAGGAGCAGAGAAGTGTGGCGAGGAAGGGTGCACTTGTAGGAGGACTTGAGGTGTGTGGAGGACGTTGTCGGGAAAGGGGAAGTGAGTAGATGAAGATTGGAGTGTGTCCTCCAGGATGGATGAGTTGTAGGGTAGGTGAGTGAGGGGCGAGAGTGGACTGTATTTGTATGCGAGATGAATGCGTATGGGAGAACTCATCGTATATGAGAAGAATATGTGGGAGATCCATGTGTTCTGAGCGTGAAGGAGAGGATGAGGGGTGAAGGGAAGGGAGGGGAACAAATTAAGGGATGTCCGTTTGCTCATGGCCATGAGGTAGGGTGGTTTATGGTCCAAAAGAGTTTCACGTCGATAATGTTAACCAGGTGCTGAGTATCAACTGCCACTGACACGGCAGCCTTCATGAAAGCCTTCCTCTAAATTCCGGTCTAAGCCCCCAAGATTCTGTCTCATGGAATTACTAACTTACTTGGGAAAATGTTTGTAAGTTCCAGAAATATCACGGAACTTTATGATTACCAACAGGGACATAGGAGCGATGGTCAGCAACTGCTGGGGGTGGGAGTGGAGACGGTGGAATATATATACACTTTTGAGGGGAGGATAGAAGTCAGGTCGTTAGTTATGGAGGGTGGTGAGTGTGGTATGCATGGGCCGGCGTCAACTGGCCCCGCTGATAGTCGGTCCTCAGCCAGGCGATCCCAGAGAAGTTCTGGCTGGAAAGAGGTTAGAAGACGGAAAACCTGTGCCATGTAGGGGTCGCGAGGGGCTCTCCATCTCCAGATAACCTGGACGCGCGATTGTGTCTAGCATCGTCTGGTGTGTCGGAGTCTGTCTGACCGGTGACGACGGTGGACGCTGGCAGCAGGTGACAGCATACCAGGCGGGACACTGACTCAAGATACTGCCAAGTCTTGCCTCCCGCCGACCATAAGAGAAATGGCAGGCTAAAAAAAAAAAAGAGTTGAGCCGCGTATTTCCAGTGCTGTTGAGTCGAGGGGGAGCTTGAGACCACTTTAAGCCTCGCAGAGAGCTTTTGTTTTTTTGTGTGTGTCATTCGTGTTACTATACGGGCTGAACAGGTCATTTGAAAGGTTACATATCTCTGTTCCTCGGTGACGTCACACGACTCGCAGAACCCTCCCAACACGTCATAGATAGGAAATTCCAATCTCAGCAGAGATCGTAACAAGTCTCTCCCCCCCTTTTTTTTCCCCACGTATCGCGCGTTTGCTTTTCTCTGATGCACGGCCCTGGTTCTTGTTCGCCCATCTAGTTTCAAGGTAAGGTTAACTCTGGTCACGTTGGGACTTTTTTTTTTTTTTTTTTTTTTGAGTGAGCGAGGGCGGTGACGTTTTCTAGGAAGAAAACGTGTGGGATTGGTCGCGTCTGTCTGTCTGTCAATCTGTGGTGACGAGAGAGTGGGAGGAACGCTCGGCAGCTGGTGGAAGATATTAGTGTTTACAAGTTGTCCTCCGCCTCCCTGTGGAAAATTCTCTCGCGACAAATATTTCACTTCCTCAAAACTTTTCGTAAAAGAATTCCAATATATATATATATATATATATATATATATATATATATATATATATATATATATATATATATATATATATCAAACGGCCATACAAAGGGTGGTACATTCGATCTCATAACAGATTAGAGAAAAACACATTTGTATTTGTATTGAGTAATATTGAGAATGTAACGTGAAGAATCTTTCATTTGTGAATCAGATTCGAATTTTCCCGTAGCTGATTTGACTCATGTCGCCAGAGGTAGTTCCACTCTGTATGGGTAACCAGTGTAGACCATAGATCTAGTGAGTAGGAAGATCGGTATTTCAACACGACAGATGTGAAAATGTCTCCTTGTTTCATCCGGTCTTCGTGTACCGTTATAAAACGATTATATATATATATATATATATATATATATATATATATATATATATATATATATATATATATATTTTCTCGCGATGCTTTTGTTTCTTGGAATAGATTTCTACTCACTCTCTCTCTCTCTCTCTCTCTCTCTCTCTCTCTCTCTCTCTCTCTCTCTCTCTCTCTCTCTCTCTCTCTCTCTCTCTCTCTCCAGATGCTGACACTATGAATAATGCACAGATGATGAAAGCTGTATATAATGCACAATAGTGTGGCGTCAGCCTGTTGGGGGGAGGAGGATGGGGTGATGATAGTGGGCAGCTGACTGGGAAGATAATGCGCGGTGCCGCGTAGCTAGGGACACCATTGCTGAGACTTCCCTGTTACTCTTCTGGTTCTGAGCAGATGCACCAGACACTAGCACGGGTGTGTGTGGTGATGAGGGTTGGTGCAAGGGCTCGAGGCAACCAGCAGCCGTTTCCCTGTGGTTGAGAAGGGGCGGCGCCACACCTCCTCTCCACCACCCTCCCTGTATCTCTTGTGATCAGACGTTTGTATCGTGTAAGACCGTGGCCATCGCTTGGTGATTTAAGTTAAGTTGTGATTTTGGTCATCCAAGTCGCCCGTCTCGGATTACTCACTCGTGTTGCCTGAATTTTACCGTATTCCTCACTCGGTGCTCTCCTGCCACCACCAGACTTTGGATGGGTATGCATCACTAAACGCAGTGCTTTGGATCGCACGGTGTTGAACTGTTCACCACCGCTTGCAACCATCGTCATCGGACGTAGAACTGTCGAGTTTTCCAAGCGTTGTTGTAGGTTCCTCGTCCTCACAAAACACTGCCCCCTGTTAGCGGCTCGCAAACTTCTCCCGATGCCGCCCAAACATTTCGTTATTGCGAGCGACGCACACCGGCCAAGATATCACCCTCTTGCTCCCTGGCGTGGCCACGTTCATGTGGGTGTTGTTACGTACACTTGCTGGTCAGATATCACCCGCACGAGCTTGTAAGTCCGGCCGGTGTCCTCTCCGGCCACCGGTAGTGCTGCTTGGGTGGCTTGCCCGGGTTGTAGAGGTCGCGGGGGTGGCACACAGGCAAGGCTAGCTGCTCACAATGGCAGCGCTCGTACCCGGGGTCAAGAGTCACGCTGGGTCAGTGGTGTAGCAAGTTGGGAGGAGGAGAATGCAGGAGCTTCATGGGGGTATTGTAGTGTAGGACGACTGTTTTGTAGGACATTGTGAGGGAAATACAGGAGCTTCGTGGGATATTGTAAGTGTGGGAGGATTGTTTTGTAGGACACATTGCGAGGCGGCAAAAAGGTACCCACCTCCTTCCCTAGAGTTCATTGCCAGCACCGCTACCTTCGGTGGGAGGTGGCTGGCGCGAGCTCTTGGATTCCTGCCGGTGTACACATCGTGCAACTATTATTAACCAAATAAGAGATTGCCTTCCTCATACGAAGAGAAAGTAAACTTGATTCTGGGTCTATCCATACCCCTAAAGATACGTAGTACTTACGAGATGAAACAATCACTCGTAGAACTAAGGGGAAAAAATGAGGTCAGAACACACACACACACACACACACACACACACACACACACACACACACACACACACACACACACACACCGCCCCAGCGTCCTTCATGAGCGAGTCAAACGATTACAGTAATTACTTAGCAGATATCATAGATGACCCCCCTTTTTAACCTCTGGGTGTCTGTGTCAAGTGTCTCATGGTTCGGGGGGGGGGGGGGATGGCACATTTAAGAGTGTATGGTGATCATCCCACAGGCATGTCTCGGGTACAGAAATGGAAGCGTGAACGTGGTCCTAACTGGTCTTTTATCATGCTGTGTGCAGGTGCTCCAGGGTGTGGAGGGTGGAGGGTGGTGGAACCAACCGGCTTGGTGGTGTTGCATCGCTGGTGTGGTGAAGCCCAGAGCGGGAGAAGGTTGTATATACGTTCCAGTACTTGCGTGATCTTCACAGCTCGCGTCGTTCACTTCGACTTCAGCTGAACTTGCCCGTGTGCTGTGGGTAGCCGAGAGCCGGGTAGGTTAGCGACGTACGTACGGCCCATTGAGGTGTGACGCCATCTGGCAACACTGGGCAGTATTTACCGGAGCCTCCAGTGAAAGTAGCCAGTGTGTCAAGGTTGAGACGTGACGCGGGTATGCAAGGGTGCAGTGAAAGGTGTTGGCAGAATGCTTGGCAACGATTTGTTCTTGTGCCACCACCGGCTGATGGGGGCCGCCCTCATGGCAAGCCTAACAGGAGGAGGTTATATCCTCTTCGTCCTTACCAAGCTGTTAGGGCGTCCCCTCCCCGTAGACTTGACGGTCTGGTGGGACCTGCAAGATGGCGCTGTATGAGAGCGGAGCGCGGACACTCCTCGTATGACTTTTACCAGATTTAACCAGCTCTTCTAAAACTCCCGGAGTCGCTTGCCGCCTCTATCACGACCTGCCGGTATTACATTGCACTTTTACTCCAGCCTCACCATCCCCAATAACACGCACACGCACACGGGCCGCCGTGCGTGTTGTAGTGGTTAGCGTTACTGGCCATGAGTCAGCTCGGACCCGCATGGTTTTGAATCCTGGACTCGGCTGTCGGAACCCTCACACCATCTAAGTGTTCGTTCTTTACTCGGGATTGGTCGATGAATGGGTACTTGGTTTAAGCTGGTGTGTGTGTGTGTGTGTGTGTGTGTGTGTGTGTGTGTGTGTGTGATTACCTATTTGTAATGTACAGGAGGGGAGGAGGGGGAACTTCACAATCGGAGGGGCCCCATCGGGAATATTCTCTACTATAATACAACTTCATGAGTATATATATATATATATATATATATATATATATATATATATATATATATATATATAGATAGATAGATAGATAGATAGATAGATAGATAGTCTGTATTGAATATTTTTTTGTTTTTTGTTTTGTCTTCAATCATTTTATTCCATAAATCATTCTTATATAAAAGTACTTCTTTACACCATTTTTTTTTTTAACACGTTTCTTGTAGATTTTAAGTAATTTCGTTCTGGTTGTTCTATTCTTAAACCTTTTGGAAGATCTGTTGGCTGACTATCGCGTCGTCAGTCAGATCACCCGTCACTCCTCTCTCTTCCAAAATGGGAAGATATAAAGCATCTTGTCTTTCCCCGTAACTCATTACTCTTAGTTCATAATACCATCTTTGTTGCTTTTAAAAAAAACAGGGTAACGAGTGTAGAACTTGCTCCCCGTAGCTAGCTAGCTAGCGCGCCTGCACACACACACACACACACACACACTTATGACCCCAGCACTAAGCCCTCATCTGTACACTCTCAGATACTTTCTGTTGCCCAGGTGACACAGCAGTAACACACTCTGCATGTTGACCGCGCGTGCATGGACTTTCGAATTGTTCCCTGGGTTTTATATGTTCCTGTCATATTTAGGTTGTGGCCTATGTTCGTGGTAGGCTGGTAAGGCATTTCGTCCCTCACTGCCTCTGCCAGGAAAAAGTTCTAATTACTTTTCAGTTCTGGCACGGATTTGAACACCTTTTTTCCCTTCTTTTTTTTAATAGTTTACTCCCGATCAGCCTGAAATTACTGGTAGTAAGTCAACAGCCGATTACGTAAGTTAGCAGTCGTTTTCTGTTGGGCGACGTCGTAATTTTTGATATGGTCTCCGGTCAAGTTCATGGCGATTTTTCGGACGCATTTTTTAGCCCAGTAAAACCGTGTTGTAAGGTACGGAGTAGATTTTATTGTGTCTTCTTAATCAATATCTTTTTTTTTTTTTTTTTTTGCTATGTAAAAATCCATCGGGTTACTCTCTGGCCGTAAAAATCCATCGGGTACCCTTGGGGTATTTTGTTTTTATATGTAGAATTTCAATATGGATGCCGTCGTCATAAATTTTGCATCATGTTTCTTTGTTAGAGCATGTAAACATGACAGGCAAGTGGGCCTCTCGGTATAAATGTGGTGGGTCAGAGCATCATCATTCCAAGGAAGGGATTTGAGGCTCGAGCAAGCGTTAGTTGCTTGAGCTCACACTTGAGTACGACGCAACGACCCTTGGGTATGATAGCCTAGTAGCACATCACCCCCAGCTGTTCATCCACCCTTAGGGGTTGGTTGATAAAGATGGGTGCCTGGTTCAGGCTAGGTGGACTTGATTAGGGCCTCCATTGCCCGTGCCGCCTCAGTTAACATTATATATATATATATATATATATATATATATATATATATATATATATATATATATATATATATATATATATTATCCCTGGGGATAGGGGAGAAAGAATACTTCCCACGTATTGCCTGCATGTCGTAGAAGGCGACTAATAGGGGAGGGAGCGCGGGGGCTGGAAATCCTCCCCTCCATTTTTTTTTTTTTAATTTTTCAAAAGAAGGAACAGAGAAGGGGGCCAGGTAAGGATATTCCCTCAGAGGCCCAGTCCTCTGTTCTTAACGCTACCTTGCTAACGCGGGAAATGGCGAATAGTTTGAAAGAAAAGAAAGATATATATATATATATATATATATATATATATATATATATATATATATATATATATATATATATATAATGTAACATTTTGTGTTTGAGTCTCCTTTTACGTCCAGCACAAGATCATGTGTCATTGCCTGGTATATAATATCATTTCAAATTCAGTCATGTAAAGTTTAATGCTTTGTGCAAACCAAGGCATAAAATGAATGTATACTCAGTATTATTTTAATGATGAACTGATTACATTTTTGTCAAGTACCATCTCATTAGGAGGAAATATTAACAAAACCTCGTTTCAGCCATAGTTGGAAGGTTCCTCTGGAATTTTCTATTGTTCTTCTTGGTTATTTCACTCACTGCCTCCTCGTGCCGGTAATAGGAGACCTGAAATCCCCGCAAGTTTTATTGAGAGTTTTCCACCAATTCTTTCACTGCAGGTGGAGTATTACGATTTCCTTTCCCGCAGAGTCAGTTTAAAAAGAAAAAAGAAAAACTTTTCCTTACCTTAAGCGCTGAGAGTACAGAAATATGAATGGAATGCAGCGAGGAAAGTTGACCTGCGTAAAGACTAATTAGGAAAAAATATGAAAACTTGAGCAATATCAACTGTAAATCACGTATTTGAAAATACTTATGCCCGATACTCCAGCTGTTATCGCCATCTGTCGAGCGAAGGTAAAACTAGGACGATAAAAGTTGGTGGGTGAAGTTCACATTATTATATCGTATATCCTGGCTGGAATCTTGTTGGCTCGAAACTCGTATCCCTTATTTACATACCAGTTTTTCATTCAGGAAACCAATTATCTCAGCATGTTGATAAATTCTTGTGTCTCTGATTCGTAATGATATTGTAGATTATCGATGTTTCATTACCACATGTCAGACATTTCCATTTGTGTCATTTTCACATCCCTCTGTTTAGAAAGCTCACATTTCCCCGGTTTTCCTTCACATGTCGTTTTCCTGGATTTAACTGGGCCTCTTGATGGTGTGTGGTGCTTGTTTTTTCCCCCCACTGGGTCTGATTACAACCTCATTGGTAGCAGCGTAAAGTGTCTTAATTCCTCTCTTGGTCAGAGAGAAGACTGTCTGATGAATTATTGCAAAGATTGCGCCCGTTTTCTTCTCAGTAATGAATATTTTCGTTATTATCTGGAAGTTGTAGAATGAATTTACGTTAATGGTTGGTAATGAATTATAGAATAATAGCCGTCATCACTCTGATGAGGAGTTAATACAACCAGGTCACTCCCTGGCGCACCGTTTCATCTCCTGGAGAGCTGATTTATTGTCTGAATAATCAAACTTGCGTTGATTGGCTCGTCTAATATTAATTGATTTAACTCTGATAAGAATTAATGTAATTGTTGTGGCCTTGATAGTGTTTGGGGATTTCATGGGATGATCATTATAGCTTGCTTTTTGATAACCATTTGGTCATTACTTTGCAAAGTTTGATTGTAAAACCTGAGAATAGCAAGGTGTTCATTATATGAGTGGATTAGTTAGTGTTCCTCGTCCTTGGGAATTGGAAATTCTGATTGTTTTATTTGGGTATTCTCCAGTCTGGAAAGATTTCAGATGAATTATACGGTACAGAGTCTTTCTGTATGAATCCTGTATAATATGCAAGTTTCTTGTGTGGCTTTTATAGATGCATTAGCATTCCTTCCACATAGAGTCAAACTAGATCTTCCATATAGTTATCTAACATTGAAATTCTGTAGAAGTTACGATGCAAAGGATGAAGGTTTTTGAGTGACCTCGCCTCATGGAGATTTCCACCAGTGAGATGGAGGGAGTTGATAAGATGAACTGCTTTTGACTGAACTTTGCCAAGATAGAAGGCTGATATGAACAACACTTCGCTGCTACCGTGTGTGGGAAGTATAATATAATATGTACTATAATTACAGCATTCTGAAATTTGAAAAAATAGTTCTATTCCAGAAATATGATAATTAATTTCTTGGATAAAAGGATGAACTGATAGTTAATAGGATTTCGCTAATGATTTCATTTTATAGTTCGTTTCGAATTTCCTTTGCCTTAACTCAGGTTGAATCCCAAACACCAAATTATGATTCATCATATTATTTTTTATAATTCTTCAATTTATAACGATTTCACTATGAATAGAGCCTGTCTGTTACTGCTTTATAATGTGCAGATTTCTGATATAGCACTTATTCTAAATATTTTGGCGTTCACACTGGATCCTACAATTGATTATATTGTGCTTAGAAATTATGCAGAGGCTGCAGTTTCGTAGTCCTCCCGGCAGTTTTCTCCTAATAAGATTGGGTGGATTAGTAACTGCTTCGACTGAACTTTGTTAGAATGACAGACTGAAGAGCCTCCCACCAAGATGAATGAGCTCTATTCCATTTTGAAGTGTATATGGTCACTGTGCAGCTTCTCTGGAGAGTGATTACTGTGGCTGCTTAATCAGTGCTGGCCCAGAGGGTATGAGCACTAGTTCAGCAACTGTTTTTTTTTTTTTTTTGTATACTGCCATCTGTTACCTGTTAAATAGGCATGCAGACTGAATAGAACTGCATCACTTTATTTCATCAAAATCCAATGAATCTTCGTATAGAGCTTGTCAGTTAAAGATGGCCTGTCTTACCACTGCAGTGCAGGCATGCAGACAGATCTTTATTCTGTAATTTAACTTCAAGGGAACTTTTATATGCTAGTGCTGAGGTGAGGAATAACCCATAAGTGGTATCTTTGCAGAACTGTGATTGTACATATCCAGTGCTGTCATCCTCGAATAGTTCATATTGATCTCTTCAGATTTAATTTACTTTATTGATAAGAATCCACAACCCGGTTTTAGAAACACCATTCCTACAATACATTCAAAACCTCAAGAGATGACATAAATTTTTGGTGCAAGCATAAACAGTTAGTGATGTGGAGTTTCCAAGAAATATTAAAGTTATTTCTCCATGTTCATTTAATTGATAAAGTCAAGAGAATGAACAAGTTTTCATGAGAAATATCAAAGATTACAGAGAGTTTTGAAGGAAAATTAAGAAGAGATATGGATTTGAAAGGATTAGGTATAACTTGGATATATCTACTTCACAAAGAAGTGTTCCCCAATTTCGAAATGAGGGATGTAGTTACCACCATGATAGTTGTGCTCTGGATTTAGACAGTGGGAAAGGAAGCTGGTTGAGTCAATCACTTGTTTTCCAGTTGTTATTTGGTATTGCCCTTGCCATAGTTAGATTAAGTTTATTTTGGCTTTATGGACTTAGAATCTTTTCCCTAAGTTTCATCATATGAAAACAGGTGTACATTTTATTTTATCTTGATCATGAAAGTGAAAGTTTCATCATATGAAAAACAGGTGTACATTTTATTTTATCTTGATCAGGAAAGTGAGACACAATCTTTCTCTTACACGTATCCTGGAGTGAATAGCTCCAAGTAGTGATCGGACACTGGGTACTGGAGTTGTTGAACCTCTGGACCTAATATTAGCTAGTCCTCCATGATTTATTACTTTTTTTTTTCAGGGTGTTCCATCTTGATGAAGCCTTCAATTCTTCAGTTCTTTTAAGACTACTTTCTTTGCAGCTCAATCAAATCCAGTAAAACTTTGGTATTATGGCATGTTTCCTTCAGAACCACTCATGGTGATTTAAGGTTTTGACATAAACTTTGTCGGTTATATGTATTAACATGCAATAATCAGTATTTATTTTAGTGAGCTACTGTACTTTGGTATGGTTGCAACATTTTTTCATTTTCATCAGATTGGCTTATTGGGGTTTGCAGGTGTGCGGATGTTGGATGGGACGGTGAATGACGCAGTTGAGGCACGTGCCATCTCTCTCAACCCCGACCACATCGATATCTTCTCAGCATCATGGGGCCCTGAGGATGATGGCAAGACGGTTGATGGTCCTGGACCTTTAGCCAAGCGAGCCTTCATCAATGGAGTTATTAGGGTATTGACTTAATTTACGATCACTTAAATGAATGTTGACATAGCTTCAGCAAATTGTGATTCAGTGCACTATCTCCATTCCCTGTCGTATGTGTCTTGCCTTTTTATCTTGTGATTTAAGCAAAGATGATTCAGCTAAATATGAGTTTAAGGAATCTTCACTGACAGTATCATGGTGGATTATGATTCTATAATTATTTCAAAATACTGCAAAAGCATAACTACTCAATTTTGTATGTACCTCCAGTAGAGATCAGCCTGAAGTAATGTTCAGATATCTTATGTTTTTTTAGTGGATAGTATTAGATATAACTAACTTACAAAACTTTATACTTGTGTATGTAGGGTCGGCATGGCAAGGGCTCCATCTTTGTATGGGCATCAGGTAATGGTGGCCGACACACTGACAACTGCAACTGTGATGGCTACACAAACTCCATCTTCACACTTTCCATCTCCTCAGCCTCACAGAGAGGGTGAGTAGTGAAGGTTCAGTTGTGGAGAGGGATCGGTACTGGAAGCAAGATATGATGAGTGAGGGGTTGTGGAGCATTGGTTACATTGAGTGGAATAGTGACCATGTGCATTCACAGCATGAAATCTGAGAGGAAACCAAACCACAAGATGTATACAGGGCTGGTAACTGTTTAGAGCTTAACAAGTAATGTAGGAATTTAAGATGTGAAGAAGAATTCCACAGTTGGAGCAATATGTACAAAAGGTTCTTTAAATTCTGTAGATAGTGAATGAATGAATATGTCAGTGGAAAGAAGAGGGAGAGGATTAGAGAAGTTTTCCTTCAGCAAGAAATATCAGAAGAGTGAAGATGATAGGGGTTATCATAAGGGTACAAGTGGTACAATAGTCAGGTAGCTCTTGAGGAGTATAAGAGGATGAGAAATGATTATCCTACTGTGACAATGCAGAAAAGAGAAACTTAAATTCAAAGCTGTTTCATATACTTATTAGGAGTAGGTTATTAGTGGTGTAGCACTTAGGGTTCCTGACCGTGATGTACCTATGGTCCGCTCAGGTTCAAATCCTGGTCAAAAAAGCAGAGGAGGTGGTAAACTCAAAGTTTCAAAGTTTCCCCTTTTGAGGGATGCGTTATCCCTGTGCTGGAGACATGGGAAGGCGGAATGATTGTGAAAAGTTAAGATCCCTGTGCTACATTTAATCTGGTTTTAAAGTATTTTGATTATATAATACATATGGTCCTTCAGAAATCTTGCCTTGTGTACTTTAGGAGTGCATGAAAACCACTCATTTCTTAACAGCTTGATGTTAGAGAGAGAACTCCAACGGAGTTAAAGAGAGCATATGTTATACATACTTATAAGACTGCAGATAGGGATATTACATTAAACTACTCACCATCATCTGTGATGAACAATTCATAAAATGTTGGAGGATATTTTCAAAAGAGATGATGAAGCAGTATGGGTCCAGAAGGAAAAGGATCATGCATTAGAAATCTTTGGGACTTAAACAGTGGAGTGATCTTTGGCCAAGTTTTGTAAAAGAGATTGATGGGTGTATTTTGTGATCTTGGATTGCCAGAAAGCCTTTGATTCTGTCCTTCACAAGTGGTTAATAAAGAAAGAATTGTGTCTATTATTAGATTTAAGAAAGGGATACTTTTAGTTGAATGAAATTTACTTATGTCAAATTCAATAAAGGACACTTTTAAGAGGTGCCCACACAAACTGGGTAAGAGTAATCACTGGGATCTGGCTGGGCTCACATGGTAGATGAAATTCAGTTTTGGCAAATGCAAAATAATGAGGTTGGGTAGCATCGGAGGAAGGCCTCAGTGCAATTATCATCCAACAAGAACTGGGCTGTAGGTATGTGTGTCTGAAAGTGACTTGGGGATTGAAATTGTGGCCATTCTCTTTCCAGACCTTCACATCAGGTGTGTAAGAGGGATTTGTGGCCCTTTGAGTCCTACACAAAGATAGTAGTAAAATGAGACAAACTCTCTGCTGGTAAATATGAGAATAGTTTTCAAGCACTTGGATAAGAAAATATTCAGCAGTGTTTACATCTTTCATTTGGCCAAATGTGCTTATGAGTTTGCTTATTACATATAAAGAATGACAAAGAACTAATAGAGAAGGTCTAGAGGATGGCAACAAAGATGGTACCAGATGTAGAAACTGAGTTACAGTGAAATGTTATGGGCCATGAATTTGTCCAACATGGAAGAAAGGAGAGTAAAGTTTGACTTGATCACAATCTTTAAAGTTTGATGACGTCAACAATGAATACTTTTCAGTGGGTGCAAAAAATAGAATAACCCAAGGCTAAAGCATGAAATTGAGCAGGAAACTTATGAGGAAAAATTAAACAATCACTTTTAGACTAAAATATGCATAAAAGTAGTAGATGAATGGAATAGACTGATTGATGTAATTGTGAATGGGGACAGCATAGAGTATTAGAAAGTTGTATGACAATAGACAAAGTTCAAGAGATGGGACCCAAAATGTGTAGAACTCCCTCCCCATTGAGTACAATTAAGTAATTACACTTACACCGTATGCCTCTGTCCATGGATCTTCTTTTTGGGAGCTCCTGCTGCACTCATGAAACTGGTCACATCCACTGAACAGAACCACAGGTCAAGCAGTGCAGTGATGTTATGTATATGTCTTTCTTGGTGAGTTTAGGGTAAGTGGAGAGTAAGTTTTCAGTGTGGAAGTTGCATCATGGTTACATGGGGTCTTTTGATTGATATGTTGAATAGACATAACATATTTTTTTTTTTTTTTTATACTTTGTCGCTGTCTCCCGCGTTTGCGAGGTAGCGCAAGGAAACAGACGAAAGAAATGGCCCAACCCCCCCCCCCTCCCCATACACATGTACATACACACGTCCACACACGCAAATATACATACCTACACAGCTTTCCATGGTTTACCCCAGACGCTTCACATGCCTTGATTCACTCCACTGACAGCACGTCAACCCCTGTATACCACATCGCTCCAATTCACTCTATTCCTTGCCCTCCTTACACCCTCCTGCATGTTCAGGCCCCGATCACACAAAATCTTTTTCACTCCATCTTTCCACCTCCAATTTGGTCTCCCTCTTCTCCTCGTTCCCTCAACCTCCGACACATATATCCTCTTGGTCAATCTTTCCTCACTCATTCTCTCCATGTGCCCAAACCATTTCAAAACACCCTCTTCTGCTCTCTCAACCACGCTCTTTTTATTTCCACACATCTCTCTTACCCTTACGTTACTTACTCGATCAAACCACCTCACACCACACATTGTCCTCAAACATCTCATTTCCAGCACATCCATCCTCCTGCGCACAACTCCATCCACAGCCCACGCCTCGCAACCATACAACATTGTTGGAACCACTATTCCTTCAAACATACCCATTTTTGCTTTCCGAGATAATGTTCTCGACTTCCACACATTTTTCAAGGCTCCCAAAATTTTCGCCCCCTCCCCCACCCGATGATCCACTTCCGCTTCCATGGTTCCATCCGCTGACAGATCCACTCCCAGATATCTAAAACACTTCACTTCCTCCAGTTTTTCTCCATTCAAACTCACCTCCCAATTGACTTGACCCTCAACCCTACTGTACCTAATAACCTTGCTCTTATTCACATTCACTCTTAACTTTCTTCTTCCACACACTTTACCAAACTCAGTCACCAGCTTCTGCAGTTTCTCACATGAATCAGCCACCAGCGCTGTATCATCAGCGAACAACAACTGACTCACTTCCCAAGCTCTCTCATCCCCAACAGACTTCATACTTGCCCCTCTTTCCAGGACTCTTGCATTTACCTCCCTAACAACCCCATCCATAAACAAATTAAACAACCATGGAGACATCACACACCCCTGCCGCAAACCTACATTCACTGAGAACCAATCACTTTCCTCTCTTCCTACACGTACACATGCCTTACATCCTCGATAAAAACTTTTCACTGCTTCTAACAACTTGCCTCCCACACCATATATTCTTAATACCTTCCACAGAGCATCTCTATCAACTCTATCATTTGCCTTCTCCAGATCCATAAATGCTACATACAAATCCATTTGCTTTTCTAAGTATTTCTCACATACATTCTTCAAAGCAAACACCTGATCCACACATCCTCTACCACTTCTGAAACCGCACTGCTCTTCCCCAATCTGATGCTCTGTACATGCCTTCACCCTCTCAATCAATACCCTCCCATATAATTTACCAGGAATACTCAACAAACTTATACCTCTGTAATTTGAGCACTCACTCTTATCCCCTTTGCCTTTGTACAATGGCACTATGCACGCATTCCGCCAATCCTCAGGCACCTCACCATGAGTCATACATACATTAAATAACCTTACCAACCAGTCAACAATACAGTCACCCCCTTTTTTAATAAATTCCACTGCAATACCATCCAAACCTGCTGCCTTGCCGGCTTTCATCTTCCGCAAAGCTTTTACTACCTCTTCTCTGTTTACCAAATCATTTTCCCTAACCCTCTCACTTTGCACACCACCTCGACCCAAACACCCTACATCTGCCACTCTGTCATCAGACACATTCAACAAACCTTCAAAATACTCATTCCATCTCCTTCTCACATCACCACTACTTGTTATCACCTCCCCATTTACGCCCTTCACTGAAGTTCCCATTTGCTCCCTTGTCTTACGCACCCTATTTACCTCCTTCCAGAACATCTTTTTATTCTCCCTAAAATTTACTGATAGTCTCTCACCCCAACTCTCATTTGCCCTTTTTTCACCTCTTGCACCTTTCTCTTGACCTCCTGTCTCTTTCTTTTATACTTCTCCCACTCAATTGCATTTTTTCCCTGCAAAAATCTTCCAAATGCCTCTCTCTTCTCTTTCACTAATACTCTTACTTCTTCATCCCACCACTCACCACCCTTTCTAAACAGCCCACCTCCCACTCTTCTCATGCCACAAGCATCCCTTGCGCAATCCATCACTGATTCCCTAAATACATCCCATTCCTCCCCCACTCCCCTTACTTCCATTGTTCTCACCTTTTTCCATTCTGTACACAGTCTCTCCTGGTACTTCCCCACACAGGTCTCCTTCCCAAGCTCACTTACTCTCACCACCTTCTTCACCCCAACATTCACTCCTCTTTTCTGAAAACCCATACTAATCTTCACCTTAGCCTCCACAAGATAATGATCAGACATCCCTCCAGTTGCACCTCTCAGCACATTAACATCCAAAAGTCTCTCTTTCGCACGCCTGTCAATTAACACGTAATCCAATAACGCTCTCTGGCCATCTCTCCTACTTACATAAGTATACTTATGTATATCTCGCTTTTTAAACCAGGTATTCCCAATCATCAGTCCTTTTTCAGCACATAAATCTACAAGCTCTTCACCATTTCCATTTACAACACTGAACACCCCATGCATACCAATTATTCCCTCAACTGCCACATTACTCACCTTTGCATTCAAATCACCCATCACTATAACCCGGTCTCGTGCATCAAAACCGCTAACACACTCATTCAGCTGCTCCCAAAACACTTGCCTCTCATGATCTTTCTTCTCATGCCCAGGTGCATATGCACCAATAATCACCCACCTCTCTCCATCAACTTTCAATTTTACCCATAACATATATGTACATTAATTTTTCAACATTAACATCAGATACTATGAAATGATTGAATTGCTTTTATATACTTTCAGATTTATATTAACTTACATGATTTCAAAACCACTAGAGAAAACTGTTTGAAGATTGTTTCTGTTAAACAGTTAAAGGAATCTTGATTATTGTTATAGTATTGTCATGAGTCAGAAAAAAGGTCGTGTCTGATCTGTCTCAATATAGAAGCTGGAATTGACAATGTATCAAGAATAATTTTGTTCCTAATCTTGTGAAAGTATTTGCAGTAATACCATTTGATAATTGTATAGTTGTATTATTGTCCCTTGCATGCATAATGGTTAACAAGATGTTTTGACTTGGAATCAAAATATGTAGGCCTGTTATCTTCTCTAGGAAATAACAGCATCTGAAATAGTACTGTGTTGTTCCATAGCAATTCATGTAATGCTGAAATTTTTTTCCCACAGCTATAAACCATGGTACCTAGAAGAGTGCTCCTCTACACTAGCAACTACCTACAGCTCTGGAACTCCTGGACTTGATCGAAGTGTTGCCACTGTTGATATGGATGGCAACCTTAGACCTGATCACATATGCACACTTGAGCACACAGGTGAGAAATTATTAGATACGTTATTCAGAGAATTTAACTCAGGCTTTATTATTGTATGATATGGAAATTTTATTATTGTATTTATCTCTTATGAACATTTTGATTTTCTTTATGCTGTACTTTGATTAGTGCATAATCATGCCATACCTCACCAAATGAGCCACCTTCCTGTCTCATGATTGTCTTTCATTTGTTCATAGTTCATATCAATTAAGCTTTTTCTCTTATTAAGCAGTGTTTTCCATTAAGTGTTTTCTTATGAATCTCTGACAATTGCATGTCTCTGTGCTCTTATATCAGAAATAGTCAGTGATGTTTGGAATAATGATACATTATATAATTTTTTTTTATAAAATAAGTAGCCTTGCTTGGTCTGGATGTTGAGGTGACTCAGATGGAAAACAAAAAAAAAGTCCCCTTTTGTTTTGTAACATGTTTAGACAAAAGCTAGACTGATTAGAGATGAATTAAAGTTTAGAAAAGGAAGGAATGTTAGTAACAAGATCCTAACTATATATTTCTTGCTGTAGACATTAAACAAGTTGCAGAGTGGATTATGTGGGGTCAGGAATCTAATAATCCATTCTGTAAGTCAGACAACATAGATTATTCTCTGATCTAACACAGAATTGAACTTGTGACCAGGCTTAGTAGGTGGGATGCTCTTTATTATGGTCTGTGCTGAGCCAGTTTTGGGTTGGTTAGCTAACCTTTCTGGTTCTGTAAGTTGGTACCCTTAAAAAAAAGGATTCATTTTATTTCATTCTTAAAGCAGTTTGAAGAACATACATTTTGATTTAAATTCAAAAATATTATTATGTTTTGCTGCTTGTAATAACAAATAGTACTGTATGCCATAAAATGCCTGATTTAACAGCATTGTGGTTGTTTCTTTCACAAGTATTACTGAACACATTCGATTCCTAGAACTTGCACTTGTTCCAGTCATAAGATTAATAAGATACAAATGATTGTTATTTCCAGGTACAAGTGCTTCAGCACCATTAGCATCTGGGTTGTGTGCCTTAGCTCTAGAAGCAAACCCCGACTTGACCTGGCGTGATATGCAACACCTTGTGGTTATGTCTTCACGTTTTGAACCACTGAGAAAGGAAGATGGATGGTTTGTCAACGGTGTTGGACGTAGAGGTTGGTAGTTTTGCTTTTTGATTTTGAAGTAATGTTTTCTTAGGCTTACTTATTGCAGCTTAGAGCTTTGTACTAACAAACATATTGTTTGTGTGTTGTAGCTAACTTGCTTGTGGCCTGTTCACTTTTAATATCCAGTGCATAGCCTGATAGATAATGCAAGTTTGCTGAGCCATCTTGTCATGGAAACTTGTAGGACTTTTTGTTTTCCCCATAATTTACCAAAATTTAATCCATGAAACTTTCAAGGAAAGCAGATTTACTGGCCATTCCTTATCTTTTTCTATTACTTAAAGTTGAAATTTCCATGGTTTCTCTAGAGTGTTTCAAATTATTGCAATATAAAGTAATACTGGGTTAAGAAACTGACTTTTGATTAGCAAGTGTGTTGCAATGATTTTACAAAATTTTAAGATACAGTATGTCTTACAGTAATATAGTTTTATGTTTTCAAATGATTCTATTTACTTTCTGTATGGCTCAATTTTCCATCATATAATCATATTTTGGAATGCATATTGTTTCCTTCTGTTTATCTTTTGCAAGCAGAACATTTACATTAATTAGTGATGTAATTCTTGCAAGTACAACATTCTGATTTTATGATAGGTCATATTTGGTTAGGCAAGGACATTTTACCATCAAGCCATATAATGAAGTTTTCGTTGTAAGTTATGTTTGACCGTATAATACAAAGGTACATATTACAAAGACATACAACACTTAAGACATCTTTTAAAGGAAGGCAACTTAGGCATCCATCAAAGGGAAAGTCATAGAACTCAGTGGAGTAATTCCATCCTCCTGATAACTAAAATAAAAATTTTAGCAGCTCCAAGGTGAAATGACTTCGGTCCTTTAGTCAGGACACTGAATGTATTAACTAACTAACAGTCAGTACCAGCCTTGCAATTGATTTTGCTTTAGACACCAGACAGACACTCCCCGTAAGCTTCATTTATTGCATTTAGGGAAGCATACTTTTGTAGAACTTCTTGTTTGTTTATAAGGAAGATGTTTAGATCATAGACACTGATTTTTTTGTGCCAATTAGTCAAACAGTGAAGGTAAAGCCTTGAAAAAGAGGAAAAGGAAATGATATGCAGCTTTAGTTTATCAGAAACAGTATCCTTTATTAGTGATATCTGTGGCATCTAAGCTTCTCAAGCTTTGTAGTGCAGATTCTAAATGCAATGTAGGCTCATGAATTTTACAAGCTTCCCATTGTTTAGCCTAAGGTTTATGACAACTGTTAGCCTTTGATTATGGTGATGACTATTGAAGCAGCATTATGGGAGCTAGAATTAAAAGCTCTTCCTGAAGCTTGGACACTTTTCAGTCATCCCATTATATGCCAGATCTTGAACCAACATTAACATCTAGTTGTTAGGTAAAGAGAACAGACTGTTAATTGCAGCTTTATAGGTAATTTCAGGCATATATGAATGACCTTTGAATTTGCTTCAATGTTCTGTTATAGCAACTGTAAGTGTCAGGTATTTGATAGTAATATGTATCAATTTTGTGATTTAGTGCTGATACTGGCTTTGATATCCATGGAAGCAGTAGTTTGGAAGTTGAGAGCTTGCTAGCACTTTTCTTTGGTCATTAGCATACTTCAGCACCATTGATTGTCTGCTACATATTCTGACCTCCATGCTTTCCCTCAAACATGGCTCTTTTTCCTTGTTCTGTCATTTATAGTTATCCCTTTTGTGCATGTACATGCTTCCTTAGTTTTACTTTCCTCTGCAAGATTACATGCTGACGCAACTATCGTTATGTTGACACATACAGTGTTCTTAGTGTTGGCAGTTAGCATTTGCTTCATTAAAGTGGTTATCACATTAATATAATGAATTCTTTTGAAAATATTTGAGCGTTGGTGTTCACTTTGAATCTCTTGAAGGTAAGTGTATTATGAAGTTAGAATGTTTGAGGAAGATTTTGTTATGCCACCCTTTTGTGATTATGGGAAAAGGTATATACAGTAAGAGACTGATAGATATATCTTGCCAATTTGTAAGAAAATTAAGCATTGGGCTTAACCTTCTGATTAGGTGAGGTGTAGAAACTGAGAATACAACATATGAAAGGATTAGCTAGTCCTCTTTGGTTGGTTGGTCAGAAATTAAATCGTTTGTAATGAAGTGGGGAAATTTAATTTCTTCAGTTTCTTTCATGAACTGTCCTGCAAGAAGACCCTTGCTCATTGATTGATGGACAAAACAGCCATCCTTCTTCATTTTCCCATTCTTCCATGTTAGTTTGACTTTGTTAAGATACATACTTTACCATGTATATTAATGCCTGGTGTAGATGTCCAGGATCTACTTTCAAATGAGTCCGTAAGATCTGACATAGACTGTTTTATGTACATTTTGGGAAAGTTGTAGTTGTCTTTTTATGGTGCCTAACCTATGTTGGCCGCAATATTCTGAGCATGATAATAAATGAGAATATACCATTTACTGGTATTTAACATATATATAATATATATTCACATTAGCCAATCATTGACCATCTTTCCTTAATCGTAGGTGATTTCAGGATTTATTTCATGGAAGGTTGACATTATGTGTGTGTATTGGAGTTATGGAATAATGAAGGGGTGGAAAATTTGAGAACACAATCATAGAAACTGAGAAACTTTGAAGAGAATATTGTGAACAAGGCAGGAAATAAGCCAAAACTTTTCCATAGATTCGTCAGGAATAAATTGTCCATTAAAGAAGAGCTAATCAGGCTTAGGGAAGAGTCATAAAGGATGATGTTAGATATGTAAGGATCTAAATGACCAAATCAAAAGTGTGCCTTCAATAGAACACATTAGACCCAACACCAGTGAGATGGAGTGGGAAAGAGATCTTGGAAAAGATTAAGATATCTAGAAAGGACATAAGGAGAATAATAAAGGGCCATGATTCATGTAAAGCTCTTGTTCTAAATGAAATTTTCCATAGAAGATGTAGATGTCAATACACTTGACAAACCACTGGACTTATCTTCAAGATCTCACAGAAAACAGGTAAAATGCCAAGAGAATGGAAAAGAGTAAGCTTCTTACCTTTTTGTAAAAAAGGAGACCATGAAGAGTTGCTAAGCTAGAAACTGGTGTCCCTGACAAGTGTAGTCTTTAAGTTGCTGGAAAAGATGATCAGAAAGCTATGTGAAAAAAAATGGTTTCGGAGAAAGTAGGTCATGTGTAACAAACCTCTGTGATATATGAGAATAAGCTCTATTTTAGACAAGAAAGAAAGCTAGTTGGGTTATCTATATCTGGACTGTCAGAAAGCATTTGACAGTAGAACACATAGGAGGCTGATAATTCAAGTATGAATAAAGGGGAGACTACTTTGATGGGTAGATGATTATCTTTGTGGAAAGAAACAGAGAATGTATGTTAGGAAAGCCTTTTCGAAATGGGTTGATTTGCCTGGAACCATTGCTTTGCTTGACACATATGACTGACTTACTAGAGGAATTAATCACCTACCTGAATATTTATGTGGGTAATGTCAAGGTCATGAGGCAAGTGAAAAATGAAGAGGATTGCATCAACTTGTAAGGGGACCTAGACAGACTTCCAAAGTTGTTCCAAGTACGCTGTTAATGAAATCTAACCAAGTGAATGTAAAGCAGTGAGTATGGACCACAGTAAGATAATGCAAGAAATATGCTCCAGGAATATGTTTTTGAGAAGGACTTGGGAGTTAGTTGACAGTGTTCCATATCAGGAGAATAATAAAGGCATGAATTATCATTCAAGTATATGGACAAGAAAATATTCAACTGGCTATTCTCATCCTGCATTTGGCCAAAACTAGAATATACCACTCATGTTTTGTCACAGCACTTAGATTCAAAACTGATAGACATCCAACAGAGGGCAACAAAAGGAGTACTTGAATTACATGATTTGAGTTACATGATGAGGCTGGATGCCTTAAATTTACCTGCCATGTTAGAGGGAAGATTGAAGGATGACCTGATCACAGGAAGTTTTTAAACCATCTTAGTGATGTAGGCAGTGAACAGGCCATTATAGGAAATTAAGCAAGAAATTTGTTAGAAGGGATAGAAGTGCTTGTTGTGGATGAATGGAATAAACTTATTATGAGGTAGTGAATTTGGACATCATACAGAAGTTTAAAACGTTGTATTAGTGTGAAGGAAATTCAAAAGGTATGGCCTCGTAAGTGTAGATCTCCCTTGTAAAGAACAAATAGGTAATTACGTATTGTCCAGCTACTAGGCGTGACAATAAGAGAGTAGAACATATTACTCTTGGAGAAGCAGTTCCACTGACTCCCTTGGATGTGTTCACACACAGGTTCATACACTGGTCAGGGAAAATAGCTTCATGCCTCAGATTACATTGTCTTTGAATAGTATTAACATTCCATGCATCTTCAGCTACATTGCCATATTGCATGTCTAAGGTTCTTAGAATCATTTATTTTATTTATTGCTTTCTTGAATTGCAGTGTTTATGACTAAATTTTTGGACTTGAAGAATAAGGAATGCAGTTTGTTGCTAAAGAATTCTTAACAAATTAATTGTGTATTTCCATTATGTTAAGTATTCTCTGACATGTTTCTTTTATCTGAAGGCATAACAGGCTTTTGAGCTTCCCTTATGTAAGATCATTGATTATTTTCCATTTTTATTGATTAACGTAGAAAATTTTCTTTTTAAGATAGTATTGTTATAGCAAAGCTATAATGGTTTATAATCAATGATGATGTTAGGCAATGAGAAGCATGCCTTTGCTTGCATCAGTAAGGTTTTGTGCTGATCTGTATGTATAGCCTGATAAGTGTTGCTTTTCTGACATAGCAAGTTGTAGCTATGTGTTCAGTGCATGATGGAACTACAAGCCATCACAAGACTCGAGACAGTGTTGAAGTAGACAGACAGACACGAGTGCGACAAGCCTAAGCTCCATCGCTATGGACACATCCTAGAAATACAAACAGATCACACTTAGATCCAGAACACCATCCACTTTAAGGTAATGTGAGATCTCCTGGTGTGTAGAGATCTTAATGTATTTGTATACTCTATATAATACTATAAGATGGACTTTTGTGACCTCTGTATAGTGACAACTTTTGTGCTGACTATTAGAAGTAAAGACTTTTCTCCCAGAATATTATAATTGGGCAAAACTTTGCAGGATTTCATACAAACAATTTTAACACATTTTGGTTTGAACATTTACAAAGTAATGGGAGTGTTAAATTGAATACACTGTCATGTAAACCTTTGAGTTAACTGAAAATAGAAATTCCAAGCATCACAGCCTACAAAAAAAGAAAGAATATATATATGGTTCACATTACTTGGTTTTCATTTCCTAGTATTACCCTTCAAATTTGCACTGAATTTGCCCTCTGCTAGTGGCCTGTTAAGATGAGGCACTAAAGGCTAAGAAGTGGCACTGGAATTCACTAGTTATGAAGACTCCTTTGCCATGGCCACCCCCTTGAGGGAGTTCCTAGAGGGAATGGGCACCAGAGATAAAGATAGATTGAAGTTAGATTTATTGCCTAAGGTTTGTACCTCAGCATTGATGAGTGCTTTTTGTATATGCTTGTTGATTCTGCTATGATTTTATTTTTCATATTACTATAGGCAGTAGTGATAGTTGCTGATGATGATTTGCACATATCTCTAACACAAGCTGTTACTGCATTCTGTTAAGAAATTTATGCAATTTTCAGTTGAAAGGAAACCTTTCTTTAGTTTTCAGAAAAATCCCCTATTGATTCATCTCAAAGTATTCATTTCCTTTTTCTGTAATTGCTACCAACCCCAGAGCACAGCCATATCTGTGTCATGATAAAGATTTATTCTAATGATCATAAAGTATGGATTAATCTTTACATATTACTTACAATATATTTTAAAGCTTTGCTGTTAGCGACAGGTTTAATACATCTACTTGGTATCTACTGGATGTAATGATTACACATTACACAGATTTAATGAATTATCACATATAGAAATCCCTTTCATGTCCATATATTTACTTGCACCCACATTATCTTCACAGTCAGTCACAAATTTGGCTATGGGCTTATGGATGCAGGCAAGTTGGTAGAGTTGGCAGAAAAATGGACAACTATTCCACCTCAGCATGTCTGCCAAAGTGTTAATGACCGAACTGATCAGTGAGTATCAGCAAGAGATATTTGTTATTGTGTGGTTTTCATGCTATATATGCTTTTTGAATTTTCAGTAAGTTTAGATGGAAATGTGATTTCTCGTTGTGATGATTGTTTGCAGTTGCCCTGTTGGTGAGATAGCTTTAGGAACAGACAAAGAAAAGGCCTTATTCACTCGCATACATTTTCTAGGTCTCATGTGTAACGCACATTAACCACAGCCACCTATACACAGTTCGGCTCCACAGACATTCCATGGTTTCTCTCTGTTTCTCCATATGTCTCATCCATTGACAATACATTACCCTCTGTATACCACATTGCTCTAATTCACTTTATCCTGTGCTTGCCTTTCAACCTCCAGCATGTTTGAGCCTTGAGCACTCAAAATATTCTTCCCTTCATCCTTCTGTTTCATTTCATCTCCCCTTTTTCATTTTCCCTTTACTTTTGATGCATATGTTTTTGTCAACTTATTGTCACTCATTCTGTCCATAGTTCCAAACCATTTCAGCACACTCTCTTCAGCTTTCTCAAGTACACTCTTCTTATTACTACACCTATCTCTTACCCCTTTTATTACTTATTCAAACCACCTCACACCACAAAATGCTTACATCCATACAACAACATTAGGACTGCTATACCTTCAAACATATTGTTTTTGCCCTGCCAAATCATGGCCTTTATCCCCTCACTCGCCCTATGACCCGCTTCTGCTTCCATGGTTCCATTACTGCCATCTCCTCTCCCAGATTTCTGAAATGCTTCATTTCTTCCAAATTTTCTCCATTCAAGCTCGCATCCCAGATAATCTGTCCTTCTGCCTTGCTAATCCAAATAATCTTGCTTTCATTCACATTCATTTTCAACTTCCCCTCTTGATGCACTCTCTGAGTGTCAGACAACAGCTTATGGAGTTTCTCACTTGAATATGCCACCATTGCTGTACCATCAGCAAACAACTGACTCACCTGGTCTCTCCTCACCCCCTACAAAATGCATAGTTGCCCCTTTCTCCAAGACCCTTGCATTTACCTCTCTTACCATCCTTGCAGAACTGGAAGATACCCATTGACAAAAATTGATTCAGATAAATTGAGTAAGCTTTCTGATTATGGTGCCTTGTCATATTCAGTTGGTTGGAGAAAAGAAATATACTACCATGGTAGTGAAATAGAGAATATTAAAGACCCTGACTGACAGCTACACTCATACATAGTCTATGTTACACATCAGCCACAAGGGACAGCCTGCTCTTGCTAACTGATGAAAGTATATAAATAACTTCTCATCAGACATGAATAATTTTTCACCCTATTGAATATTGCATTTTATATTTAAGTGGTAAATATCCTAATCAGTGCTATTGTCAAAATAATGAAAATATTTTTTCTTTGATTTCTCAAAATGCTCTGCATGGAAAGTGATGGAGGTAGGATTAAAACAAAACAATGAAAGGGTTATATAACATTTAATATACCTTCTCTTGCCCCCATTTAGCATTTGTCAAAGGTGGAGGCTCAAAAATGAATACTTTGGCCAATAGAAAATGGAAAGTATAAGGAGGAAATAAACTATTATATTTGTAATGAAAGCTTCCAGGGCATTTGAGATTGAGTGATTGCCATACAACAAATAGCACAACAAACATCAGTGATGTTCCATGCCATCATGGAAACTTTCCTTCATTCTTAAACATTTTTCTTTTTCTCCATAGGACAATTCCCACTATTATGGGAGAGTCAGTGTTTGCAGAGATCACCACAGATGGGTGTGCAGGAACATCAGCAGAAGTACGTTACTTGGAACATGTACAGGCCAGAGTTTCTCTACGATTCCTTCCTCGTGGAAACATCAACATCAAGCTGATATCACCATCTGGTAGTTTTCTTATATATATTCACTTAAACTACCTTAGGATATATTATTATTTTTATGTAAATCTAGAACACTTTTTATGGAATTGCTTCAGTATAAGGCTCCACTCCATGTGAGAATAGGGTAAGGTAGGCTCCTTTAAGATGAAAAGGTCCTCAACAGTGCTGCACTCTTTTCTGTGCCAGCTGATGATGATACAGCCTTGTTCAAGGTGACTTCTCACTTATTGTTTAACCACTTTCAGGCAGAGTCCATTACCACTTCCCAAGAGTAGTAAGATAGGTATGTAGTGTACGAACCCTTTTCATGGGGCTTCTGCAGTTTTGAGGCAGTATTCCACACTAAGCAGGGTACAGTGTGCTTTGTTCAGTTGTCTGACAAATGCACAACCTGGGGATAGGGGAGAAAGAATACTTCCCACATACTCCCTGCGTGTTGTAGAAGGGGACTAAAAGGGAGGGAGTGGGAGCTGGAAATCCTCCCTTCCAGTTTTTTACTTTTCCAAAAGAGGGAACAGAGAAGGGGGCCAAGTAAGGATTTTCCCCCTAAAGCTCAGTCCTCTGTTCTTAACACTACCTCGCTAATGCGGGAAATAGCGAATGTATGAAATATATATATTTCTTTTTTCTTTCATACTATTCGCCATTTCCCGCATTAGCAAGGTAGCGTTAAGAACAGAGGACTGGGCCTCTGAGGGAATATCCTCACCTGGCCTCGTTCTCCGTTCCTTCTTTTGGAAAATCAAAAAGCGGGGGGCTGGAAATCCTCCTCTCATTTTTAATTTTCCAAAAGAAGGAACAGAGAAGGGGGCCAAGTGAGGATACTCCCTCATAGGCTCAGTCCTCTGTTCTCAACGCCACCTCGCCAACGCGGGAAATGGCGAATAGCATGGAAAAAAAAATTATATATATATATATATATATATATATATATTTTTTTTTTTCTTTTGCTTTGTCGCTGTCTCCCGCGTTTGCGAGGTTGCGCAAGGAAACAGACGAAAGAAATGGCCCAACCCACCCCCATACACAAGTATATACATACGTCCACACACGCAAATATACATACCTACACAGCTTTCCATGGTTTACCCCAGACGCTTCACATGCCCTGATTCAATCCACTGACAGCACGTCAACCCCGGTATACGACATCGATCCAATTCACTCTATTCCTTGCCCTCCTTTCACCCTCCTGCATGTTCAGGCCCCGATCACACAAAATCTTTTTCACTCCATCTTTCCACCTCCAATTTGGTCTCCCATTTCTCGTTCCCCCCACCTCCGACACATATATCCACTTGGTCAATCTTTCCTCACTCATTCTCTCCATGTGCCCAAACCATTTCAAAACACCCTCTTCTGCTCTCTCAACCACGCTCTTATTATTTCCACACATCTCTCTTACCCTTACGTTACTTACTCGATCAAACCACCTCACACCACACATTGTCCTCAAACATCTCATTTCCATCACATCTATCCTCCTGCGCACACCTCTATCCATAGCCCACGCCTCGCAACCATACAACATTGTTAGAACCACTATTCCTTCAAACATACCCATTTTTGCTTTCCGAGATAATGTTCTCGACTTGCACACATTCTTCAAGGCTCCCAGAATTTTCGCCCCCTCCCCCACCCTATGATCCACTTCTGCTTTCATGGTTCCATCCGCTGCCAGATCCACTCCCAGATATCTAAAACACTTTACTTCCTCCAGTTTTGCTCCATTCAAACTCACCTCCCAGTTGACTTGACCCTCAACCCTACTGTACCTAATAACCTTGCTCTTATTCACATTTACTCTTAACTTTCTTCTTTCACACACTTTACCAAACTCAGTCACCAGCTTCTGCAGTTTCTCACATGAATCAGCCACCAGCGCTGTATCATCAGCGAACAACAACTGGCTCACTTCCCAAGCTCTCTCATCCCCAACAGACTTCATACTTGCCCCTCTTTCCAAAACTCTTGCATTCACCTCCCTAACAACCCCATCCATAAACAAATTAAACAACCATGGAGACATCACACACCCCTGCCACAAACCTACATTCACTGAGAACCAATCACTTTCCTCTCTTCCTACACGTACACATGCCTTACATCCTCGATAAAAACTTTTCACTGCTTCTAACAACTTTCCTCCCACACCATATATTCTTAATACCTTCCACAGAGCATCTCTATCAACTCTATCATATGCCTTCTCCAGATCCATAAATGCTACATACAAATCCATTTGCTTTTCTAAGTATTTCTCACATACATTCTTCAAAGCAAACACCTGATCCACACATCCTCTACCACTTCTGAAACCACACTGCTCTTCCCCAATCTGATGCTCTGTACATGCCTTCACCCTCTCAATCAATACCCTCCCATATAATTTACCAGGAATACTCAACAAACTTATACCTCTGTAATTTGAGCACTCACTCTTATCCCCTTTGCCTTTGTACAATGGCACTATGCACGCATTCCGCCAATCCTCAGGCACCTCACCATGAGTCATACATACATACATACATACATACATACATACATTATATATATATTATTTTTATTTTTTTATTATACTTTGTCGCTGTCTCCCGCGTTTGCGAGGTAGCGCAAGGAAACAGACGAAAGAAATGCCCCCCCCCCCCCCATACACATGTATATACATACGTCCACACACGCAAATATACATACCGACACAGCTTTCCATGGTTTACCCCAGACGCTTCACATGCCTTGATTCAATCCACTGACAGCACGTCAACCCCGGTATACCACATCGCTCCAATTCACTCTATTCCTTGCCCTCCTCTCACCCTCCTGCATGTTCAGGCCCCGATCACACAAAATCTTTTTCACTCCATCTTTCCACCTCCAATTTGGTCTCCCTCTTCTCCTCGTTCCCTCCACCTCCGACACATATATCCTCTTGGTCAATCTTTCCTCACTCATCCTCTCCATGTGCCCAAACCACTTCAAAACACCCTCTTCTGCTCTCTCAACCACGCTCTTTTTATTTCCACACATCTCTCTTACCCTTACGTTACTCACTCGATCAAACCACCTCACACCACACATTGTCCTCAAACATCTCATTTCCAGCACATCCATCCTCCTGCGCACAACTCTATCCATAGCCCACGCCTCGCAACCATACAACATTGTTGGAACCACTATTCCTTCAAACATACCCATTTTTGCTTTCCGAGATAATGTTCTCGACTTGCACACATTCTTCAAGGCCCCCAGAATTTTCGCCCCCTCCCCCACCCTATGATCCACTTCCGCTTCCATGGTTCCATGGTTCCATATATATATATATCTTTTTCTTTCAAACTATTCGCCATTTCCCGCATTAGCGAGGTAGCGTTAAGAACAGAGGACTGGGCCTTTGAGGGAATACCCTCACCTGGCCCAATTCTCTGTTCCTTCTTTTGGAAAATTAAAAAAAAACCTAGAGGGGAGGATTTCCAGCCCCCCGCTCCCTCCCCTTTTAGTCGCCTTCTACGACACGCAGGGAATACATGGGAAGTACTCTTAATCCCCTATCCCCAGGGATAATATATATATATATATATATATATATATATATATATATATATATATATATATATATATATATATATATATATATATATATAAATAATATATATATATATATATATATATATTTGGTCTCCCTCTTCTCCTCGTTCCCTCCACCTCCGACACATATATCCTCTTGGTCAATCTTTCCTCACGCATTCTCTCCATGTGACCAAACCATTTCAAAACACCCTCTTCTGCTCTCTCAACCACGCTCTTTTTATTTCCACACATCTCTCTTACCCTTACATTACTTACTCGCTCAAACCACCTCACACCACACATTGTCCTCAAACATCTCATATATATATATATATATATATATATATATATATATATATTTTTTTTTTTTTTTTTTTTTTTTTTGCTTTGTCGCTGTCTCCCGCGTTTGCGAGGTAGCGCAAGGAAACAGACGAAAGAAATGGCCCAACCCACCCCCATACACATGTATATACATACGTCCACACACGCAAAATATACATACCTACACAGCTTTCCATGGTTTACCCCAGATGCTTCACATGCCCCGCTTTAATCCACTGACAGCACGTCAACCCCGGTATACCACATCACTCCAATTCACTCTATTCCTTGCCCTCCTTTCACCCTCCTGCATGTTCGGGCCCCGATCACACAAAATCTTTTTCACTCCATCTTTCCACCTCCAATTTGGTCTCCCTCTTCTCCTCGTTCCCTCCACCTCCGACACATATATCCTCTTGGTCAATCTTTCCTCACTCATTCTCTCCATGTGCCCAAACCATTTCAAAACACCCTCTTCTGCTCTCTCAACCACGCTCTTTTTATTTCCACACATCTCTCTTACCCTTACGTTACTTACTCGATCAAACCACCTCACACCACACATTGTCCTCAAACATCTCATTTCCAGCACATCCATCCTCCTGCGCACAACTCTATCCATAGCCCACGCCTCGCAACCATACAACATTGTTGGAACCACTATTCCTTCAAACATACCCATTTTTGCTTTCTGAGATAATGTTCTCGACTTCCACACATTCTTCAAGGCTCCCAGAATTTTCGCCCCCTCCCCCACCCTATGATCCACTTCCGCTTCCATGGTTCCATCCACTGCCAGATCCACTCCCAGGTATCTAAAACACTTCACTTCCTCCAGTTTTTCTCCATTCAAACTCACCTCCCAATTGACTTGACCCTCAAACCTATATATATATATATATATATATATATATATATATATATATATATGCCTTTCATCCTCGATAAAAACTTTTCACTGCTTCTAACAACTTGCCTCCCACACCATATATTCTTAATACCTTCCACAGAGCATCTCTATCAACTCTATCATATGCCTTCTCCAGATCCATAAATGCTACATACAAATCCATTTGCTTTTCTAAGTATTTCTCACATACATTCTTCAAAGCAAACACCTGATCCACACATCCTCTACCACTTCTGAAACCACACTGCTCTTCCCCAATCTGATGCTCTGTACATGCCTTCACCCTCTCAATCAATACCCTCCCATATAATTTACCAGGAATACTCAACAAACTTATACCTCTGTAATTTGAGCACTCACTCTTATCCCCTTTGCCTTTGTACAATGGCACTATGCACGCATTCCGCCAATCCTCAGGCACCTCACCATGAGTCATACATACATTAAATAACCTTACCAACCAGTCAACAATACAGTCACCCCCTTTTTTAATAAATTCCACAGCAATACCATCCAAACCTGCTGCCTTGCCGGCTTTCATCTTCCGCAAAGCTTTTACTACCTCTTCGCTGTTTACCAAATCATTTTCCCTAACCCTCTCACTTTGCACACCACCTCGACCCAAACACCCTATATCTGCCACTCTGTCATCAGACACATTCAACAAACCTTCAAAATACTCATTCCATCTCCTTCTCACATCACCACTACTTGTTATCACCTCCCCATTTGCGCCCTTCACTGAAGTTCCCATTTGCTCCCTTGTCTTACGCACCCTATTTACCTCCTTCCAGAACATCTTTTTATTCTCCCTAAAATTTACTGATAGTCTCTCACCCCAACTCTCATTTGCCCTTTTTTTCACCTCTTGCACCTTTCTCTTGACCTCCTGTCTCTTTCTTTTATACTTCTCCCACTCAATTGCATTTTTTCCCTGCAAAAATCGTCCAAATGCCTCTCTCTTCTCTTTCACTAATACTCTTACTTCTTCATCCCACCACTCACTACCCTTTCTAAACAGCCCACCTCCCACTCTTCTCATGCCACAAGCATCTTTTGCGCAATCCATCACTGATTCCCTAAATACATCCCATTCCTCCCCCACTCCCCTTACTTCCATTGTTCTCACCTTTTTCCATTCTGTACATAGTCTCTCCTGATACTTCTTCACACAGGTCTCCTTCCCAAGCTCACTTACTCTCACCACCTTCTTCACCCCAACATTCACTCTTCTTTTCTGAAGGCATGTGTACGTGTAGGAAGAGAGGAAAGTGATTGGTTCTCAGTGAATGTAGGTTTGCGGCAGGGGTGTGTGATGTCTCCATGGTTGTTTAATTTGTTTATGGATGGGGTTGTTAGGGAGGTAAATGCAAGAGTCTTGGAAAGAGGGGCAAGTATGAAGTCTGTTGGGGATGAGAGAGCTTGGGAAGTGAGTCAGTTGTTGTTCGCTGATGATACAGCGCTGGTGGCGGATTCATGTGAGAAACTGCAGAAGCTGGTGACGGAGTTTGGTAAAGTGTGTGGAAGAAGAAAGTTAAGAGTAAATGTGAATAAGAGCAAGGTTATTAGGTACAGTAGGGTTGAGGGTCAAGTCAATTGGGAGGTGAGTTTGAATGGTGAAAAACTGGAGGAAGTGAAGTGTTTTAGATATCTTGGAGTGGATCTGTCAGCGGATGGAACCATGGAAGCGGAAGTGGATCATAGGGTGGGGGAGGGGGCGAAAATTTTGGGAGCCTTGAAAAATGTGTGGAAGTCGAGAACATTATCCGGAAAGCAAAAATGGGTATGTTTGAAGGAATAGTAGTTCCAACAATGTTGTATGGTTGCGAGGCGTGGGCTATGGATAGAGTGTGCGCAGGAGGATGGATGTGCTGGAAATGAGATGTTTGAGGACAATGTGTGGTGTGAGGTGGTTTGATCGAGTAAGTAACGTAAGGGTAAGAGAGATGTGTGGAAATAAAAAGAGCGTGGTTGAGAGAGCAGAAGAGGGTGTTTTAAATGGTTTGGGCACATGGAGAGAATGAGTGAGGAAAGATTGACCAAGAGGATATATGTGTCGGAGGTGGAGGGAACGAGGAGAAGAGGGAGACCAAATTGGAGGTGGAAAGATGGAGTGAAAAAGATTTTGTGTGATCGGGGCCTGAACATGCAGGAGGGTGAAAGGAGGGCAAGGAATAGAGTGAATTGGAGCGATGTGGTATACAGGGGTTGACGTGCTGTCAGTGGATTGAATCAAGGCATGTGAAGCGTCCGGGGTAAACCATGGAAAGCTGTGTAGGTATATATATTTGTGTGTGTGGACGTGTGTATGTACATGTGTATGGGGGGGGGTTGGGCCATTTCTTTCGTCTGTTTCCTTGCGCTACCTCGCAAACGCGGGAGACAGCGACAAAGTATTAAAAAAAAAAAAAAAAAAAAAAAAAAAATATATATATATATATATATATATATATATATTTATATATATATATATATATATATATATATGTGTGTATATCCTCACTTGGCCCCCTTCTCAGTTCCCTCTTTTGGAAAGTAAAAATGGGAGGGGAGGATAATGTATGCATGAATTTTTTAAACATACTTAAGAACTTCATTTCATATCTCAATGGGGTTTTTGGATTAATGAGATTATTTTTATTTAGTCAGAGATTCATAAATTTACTTGCTATATATTTATCTTACAGGTACATCATCTACCCTGTTATTTGAAAGGCCTCGGGATGTTTTCTCTGAAAAGTTTGATGACTGGCCATTTCTTTCGGTACATTTCTGGGGAGAAAAGGCAGCAGGAACCTGGCGACTTGTTGTCAAAAATGCTGGAACACGGCAGGTTCATCACCCTGGTGAGCTCATTGGTAGAAGTATTTGTTACATTTTTTTACATAAGAATATAATAGAAAGAAAAAAGATTCTGCTTACTCAGTACAGATACCAGGTAATTTTAGTAGTACATTTCCTGATGATGCTTGAGTAGGTTGTCAGGTCTCTACTGTCCAGGGAATTGCAGCTATTGTACAAGTGGTTTGTATCCCACAGATGGCCTTTTTCTTTTTTTCCCCCTACAGTGCAACTGAGCTTGTGGTTTCTTACATGTTTCTTACGTGTTGTGATTCTTTTACTTCCTTTGTACATTCTCATGAAAACAGCTACTGACTGCTTCACTTACTTTTTTATTTAAGCATCATGCCAAATTCTTCAGGTAATACTATAAGCATTGTTCTGGATATTCACTTCTTTGAAGATGTGAATATAGGTGGCTAGCATTTTGCCTGTGCCACTCCAGTTGAACTCTTGTAAAATCCAGTGTGGTGTTAGCTATTTCAGTGTGTAAGTTTTTTAAAATGTTAGTTCCCTTAAGTACAAAGAGAAAAATTTCCCCCCAAAATATTTTTCCCTAGGGAATGTCTCTGTCATATATTGGTGAAGAAAATACTTGGAAAAAGACAGTTGCTTTTCTCTATGTTGATGTGGGAGGGTGTGGCAGGGTTTGATTAATTCCTTGATCATAGCATGGATCTACTTTATTTATGTAAGTGTATTATTGGTTATCAAAGGTTTTGGTAATCTTGATGTGGCAAGTTACTTAAGCTTGTTTCATCTGATTTAACTCACAGTAATGGATTCTCTCTCACAAGCAAATGTTTAACCTCAGATGAGGTGAAGTGCTTTTCCTTCAATAGGATTGTTAATATATGGAACAATTTACCAGTTTGATTGGTTGAAAGCAGAGCTATTGATAGGATTAAGAATAGACTAAGTAAATATTTTGCTTCAAGCCTGCAGTGTACATTATTTGCACTCCTCAGTCACACTGACAATTTGCAAGTTATTCTCTTGATTGTCTGCATCCCTTCTAACTTTTATCCACTGCATGAATGACAAGCAGTAAAACCCCACCCTGTTGGTTGAGTACATTTTCAGCTGTGTCTTAAAAGTCAAAAAATGTAATTGTAAATGATGTTTCCCTCTGATATTCTTAGATCTAATCCATATTGCACATCCATTCAGTTTTCTTGTTACATATTTCTAGACACACTTCTGTTATCATTACCAAACTTCTTTTCCTCATTTCTCTTTTAGTTTTGATTTCTCCATTAGCCCTATGTTTGAAACACAAGAAGGAAAGCCGGATGATATATTTAGCATTGATAACATGGACTGCTGGCATTCTCTTAACAAACATACAAAATATCTCTCCCTGTCACACACAACACTTGATAACACTTGACTCATACAAGTCATTCTTCGTAACTCTAGATTTACTGTGGTGAGTGATTTGTGCAAACTCTGTGCTAGACTGGCCCTTTGCCAGTGGCAGTTAAGGGTGAAGCACTAAAGGCTAAGCAGCATCATTAGGGTTCACTAGTATTGGAGACTGTTGCCATGGCCACCCCCTTAAGAGAGGTCCTGAAGGGAACAAGTGTCAGAGATATAAATTGATAGAGAGACTTTTATCACACTAATCTGTGAGTTTCTGTAATGAACAGCTATTAAAGGACCCAATAGTCTGTTGCTGTTTGAATTCCATTGTATGATTGTTTTTTTCTCGGAGTGATTTTGTTCTACATACACCTGAGCATATTACACCCTATGTTGTATTGTATTAGGCAAGATATCACACATCTCCTACCTTTTTTTTTCATAACTTACATATTTGAAAACTTTTATGCTCATGATTTCCTTATTTACTTATCATTTCTGCAAACAAAACATAATTTATATGAATAGATGAAATTAATTACCTGATTTTCATTAAGACTAAAAACAATAATACAAGTAAATGTAGCTTTCCATTATGATTATACAGTTACTTTCTCTTTGAAAATTAGTGTGCCTTTATAGGGCAAGATTTTTGTTAGGTTACTGACATCAGTGGATGAGATGTAGAGTCTTGCATCAAATGGTAATTTTACCCATTAACATTTCACCAAGTTTTCCTTTCCTTAACTATTCTCCTAAGGTGAGACAGTATTGACTCCCAAGTCTGTGTCACACGCAGAATACTGCAGCAGATCTTTTGCTCGATACTAATCTTATTGAAACCTTTTTCACTGCTGCCTGTCTTCATCACTTTACATGTGCTCAGGTTAATAAACTTCATCAGCCATGTATCAGACCTTCTTTGGGTCTGTCAAGATCTCTGTGTGAGTTGATCCTTTTTATGTACTTGATGATCTTTGTGTCATTTATAAACATGTTCAAGACGGAGTCCATACCTTATAGCAATTCATTCACATAGCTCAAGACAGCTGTGCAGGATTTTTAGAGGCTGTTTAATGCTGATCTTTTATGTAAAATTGAAAATTGACTAATAACAGATGGTTAGAGAACAGACCAGTGATGCCCCCAAAGTTACATGCATGTTTAGTATTTTGTCCATGATCACATTCATCCATAGGTTATAGGTCATTAAGCAATTATTCTCTCTCTCTCTCTCTCTCTCTCTCTCTCTCTCTCTCTCTCTCTCTCTCTCTCTCTCTCTCTCAAGATGTTTAAAAAAAAAATTGTTGATTAGTACTCAGGAATCATGGAATAAATGAGGTTATTATTATGCCCTTTTTCATTTTGTGCAGGTGTACTTATCCAGTGGCAACTTATATTACATGGGACCAGAGAACGTCCAGGGCGTCTTCGCACAGAGCAGTCTTTGTCTTCCTTCTCCCAGCCTTTGCCCACCCAATCTGCCTCAGGATTACAATTTCCATCTCGTAACCCTCCTGGTGATTCATTCACTCATAGGTACAATTATTTAATCATTTATTCAGAATTAAGTCTGTAAACAAAGAAGCTTTTGCCCTATGTCTCTGTATTTCATTTGTATTGTTGTGTTTTTCTATCTTCCTTGATTTATTGTGTGTGCTTATTCCCTTTAGCATTAGATGTAGATATGAGGTGTAAGCTATGATTTGTCCTTGCTACTGTTATTACATTTATATTTTTCTTCTTTTAAATGTATTTTGTTTTCCATATTTTAGTAAACCTGCCTTGTACTTATCATAAAATTCATTTTATGATAAGTAAAATTTCAAAATTTTGCACATATGAAGAGGATGAGTTTGGAGAGGTAAACAGAAGAAGGATATATACATCAGAAATGAAAGAGACAAGGAAAAGGCATGACCAAATTGGAGGTGGAAGGATGGAGTGAAAAAGATTTGGTGTATTTAGGGCCTTGATATGCAGGAGGGTAAAAGGTATGCACAAGATAAAGGGAATTACTGTTAGGACTGAACCAGTACTTCATCATATACATTTAACAAATGAAAACTCATGCTTGAAAGGAGACATATGGGAACTTTACATTCCTTATGAGAGGCCATTGACTTAGAGGATGGGATGTTGCATTTACTCTATTTTTCCTCACTTGTTTTGGCCTTCATTTTTTCCAGATGATTTTTTATGTAGCTACCATGTTATCTTAATTTACCTTAGTTATCAGGTTGCAATGCAATGCAAATGTTACATATACATAGCAAATGCTTCAGTATTTCATGTGTTTATTTTTTATAGCATCCTTGACCAAATTCTGGCTGGGTCAAGTCCCAATGTCACATATGCTACACTTGATGGGGAGATTGTCTCTGGCCCCAACCACATACCAATACCTCAGGATGCCGACATAAGCAAATATATGGAGTCTGAAGTATGTCACAGTCAGTGTTCTGGTGGATGCTCAGGCCCAGGACCAGACAAATGCAGAGCTTGCTCTCATTATAGTTTAGAAGGGTAAGGATGTTTAATGTTCACATAGTATTACAAATTAAAGCCTGATTGAGTGTAAAAAGTACAGGTTTCCCTTTTCATTTGTGTTCACATTCACATGATAAATTTTTTGTTGACAAACCTTGCCATTTGCATTACATTCTCTCATGGTGATTTGCAATTCATCTACATGTACATTGAAATGCCATATATCTTTGGATACTAAATACACAAAATGAGTAAAATGATAAAGAGTTACCATACAGGATTTACAATAAAGACATGATACAAAAACATGATAAATGAATACCAATAATCGGTGCAGTTAATCCCTTCTGGTGTTGTTACTCCTTAGTCATTCACTTTGCTTGTTTTAAGTTTTTGTATATTTTTTTGGAAAAATTAAAAGTATTCACAAAAATATGTGCAACACAAAAGCTAAAATTCAGTAAATTGTAATGATAGATCTGTCAGTTGAAGAAGAAAAACACATGTAGTAACCAGTCTTAATTCTCATGAACTTTTGTACATGATGCTGCTAGTTAAAGAATAGAATATATAAATCTGAGTAACTGACATCACTGTGGGACATAATAATGGCTCTGTACACTTACTGAACCTCTTCTGTGTAGTAATCATATGAATATTTACTTCTGTTTTACATAGATTGCTCCGGTTTCACAAGATGCATTGTATTAAAATATCCATATTTTTCTCAATATTTCAAAGTTGAATTTATGATATATATCTTTCAAGGGAATAAACTGTATAAGATTTGTGTACTTCATGCTTAGGGATACATCCCTACGCTGCCATCTTTGATATTCTCTGAAAAATATGAGGTAAACAAGAATCTGTCCTACATCATCCATATTAAAATATTATCCATATTTTTCTCAAGAAAGCTGAGAATAAATGAGAATAAGAGCAAGGTTATTAGGTTCAGTAAGGTTGAGGGACAAATGAATTGGGAGATAAGTTTGAAGGGAGAAAAACTGGAGAAAGTGAAGTGGTTGAGATATCTGGGAGTGGATTTGGCAGTGGATGGAACATGGAAGTGGAAATGAGTCACAGGGTGGGGGAGGGAGTGAAGGTTCTGGGAGCGTTGAAGAATGTGAGGAAGGCGAGAATGTTATCTCGGAGAGCAAAAATGGGTACGTTTGAAGGAATAGTGGTTCCAACAATGTTATATTGTTGTGAGGCATGGGCTTTAGATAGGGTTGTGTAGAGGAGGGTGGAAGTGTTTGAAATGAGATGTATAAGGACAATATGGAAAAAGGTGAGAACAATGGAAGTAAGGGGAGTGGGGGAGGAATGGGATGTATTTAGGGGATCTGTGATGGATTGCGCAAAAGATGCTTGTGGCATGAGAAGAGTGAGAGATGGGTTGATTAGAAAGGGTAGTGAGTGGTGGGATGAAGAAGTAAGAGTATTAGTGAAAGAGAAGAGAGAGGCATTTGGACGATTTTTGCAGGGAAAAAATGCAATTGAGTGGGAGAAGTATAAAAGAAAGAGACAGGAGGTCAAGAGAAAGGTGCAAGAGGTGAAAAAAAGGGCAAATGAGAGTTGGGGTGAGAGAGTATCATTAAATTTTAGGGAGAATAAAAAGATGTTCTGGAAGGAGGTAAATAAAGTGCGTAAGACAAGGGAGCAAATGGGAACTTCAGTGAAGGGCGCAAATGGGGAGGTGATAACAAGTAGTGGTGATGTGAGAAGGAGATGGAGTGAGTATTTTGAAGGTTTGTTGAATGTGTTTGATGACAGAGTGGCAGATATAGGGTGTTTTGGTCGAGGTGGTGTGCAAAGTGAGAGGGTTAGGGAAAATGATTTGGTAAACAGAGAAGAGGTAGTAAAAGCTTTGCGGAAGATGAAAGCCGGCAAGGCAGCAGGTTTGGATGGTATTGCAGTGGAATTTATTAAAAAAGGGGGTGACTGTATTGTTGACTGGTTGGTAAGGTTATTTAATGTATGTATGACTCATGGTGAGGTGCCTGAGGATTGGCGGAATGCGTGCATAGTGCCATTGTACAAAGGCAAAGGGGATAAGAGTGAGTGCTCAAATTACAGAGGTATAAGTTTGTTGAGTATTCCTGGTAAATTATATGGGAGGGTATTGATTGAGAGGGTGAAGGCATGTACAGAGCATCAGATTGGGGAAGAGCAGTGTGGTTTCAGAAGTGGTAGAGGATGTGTGGATCAGGTGTTTGCTTTGAAGAATGTATGTGAGAAATACTTAGAAAAGCAAATGGATTTGTATGTAGCATTTATGGATCTGGAGAAGGCATATGATAGAGTTGATAGAGATGCTCTGTGGAAGGTATTAAGAATATATGGTGTGGGAGGAAAGTTGTTAGAAGCAGTGAAAAGTTTTTATCGAGGATGTAAGGCATGTGTACGTGTAGGAAGAGAGGAAAGTGATTGGTTCTCAGTGAATGTAGGTTTGCGGCAGGGGTGTGTGATGTCTCCATGGTTGTTTAATTTGTTTATGGATGGGGTTGTTATGGAGGTGAATGCAAGAGTTTTGGAAAGAGGGGCAAGTATGAAGTCTGTTGGGGATGAGAGAGCTTGGGAAGTGAGTCAGTTGTTGTTCGCTGATGATACAGCGCTGGTGGCTGATTCATGTGAGAAACTGCAGAAGCTGGTGACTGAGTTTGGTAAAGTGTGTGAAAGAAGAAAGTTAAGAGTTAATGTGAATAAGAGCAAGGTTATTAGGTACAGTAGGGTTGAGGGTCAAGTCAATTGGGAGGTGAGTTTGAATGGAGAAAAACTGGAGGAAGTGAAGTGTTTTAGATATCTGGGAGTGGATCTGGCAGCGGATGGAACCATGGAAGCGGAAGTGGATCATAGGGTGGGGGAGGGGGCGAAAATTCTGGGAGCCTTGAAGAATGTGTGGAAGTCGAGAACATTATCTCGGAAAGCAAAAATGGGTATGTTTGAAGGAATAGTGGTTCCAACAATGTTGTATGGTTGCGAGGCGTGGGCTATGGATAGAGTGGTGCGCAGGAGGATGGATGTGCTGGAAATGAGATGTTTGAGGAGAATGTGTGGTGTGAGGTGGTTTGATCAAGTAAGTAACGTAAGGGTAAGAGAGATGTGTGGAAATAAAAAGAGCGTGGTTGAGAGAGCAGAAGAGGGTGTTTTGAAATGGTTTGGGCACATGGAGAGAATGAGTGAGGAAAGATTGACCAAGAGGATATATATGTCGGAGGTGGAGGGAACGAGGAGAAGAGGGAGACCAAATTGGAGGTGGAAAGATGGAGTGAAGAAGATTTTGTGTGATCGGGGCCTGAACATGCAGGAGGGTGAAAGGAGGGCAAGGAATAGAGTGAATTGGAGCGATGTGGTATACCGGGGTTGACGTGCTGTCAGTGGATTGAATCAGGGCATGTGAAGCATCTGGGGTAAACCATGGAAAGCTGTGTAGGTATGTATATTTGCATGTGTGGACGTATGTATATACATGTGTATGGGGGTGGGTTGGGCCATTTCTTTCGTCTGTTTCCTTGCGCTACCTCGCAAACGTGGGAGACAGCAACAAAGCAAAAAAAAAAAAAAAAAAAAAAAAAAGAAATGTGGTGTGAGGTGGTTTGATCGAGTAAGTAATGAAAGGGTAAGAGAGATGTGTGGTAATAAAAAGAGTGTGGTTGAGAGACCAGAAGAGGGTGTATTGAAATGGTTTGGTTACATGGAGAGAATGAGTGAGGAAAGATTGACAAAGAGGATATATGTGTCAGAGGTGGAGGGAAAGAGAAGTGAGAGACCAAATTGGAGGTGGAAGGATGGAGTGAAAAAGATTTTGAGTGATTGGGGCTTAAACATACAGGAAGGTGAAAGGCGTGCAAGGAATAGAGTGAATTGGAACGATGTGGCATAATGGGGTCGACGTGCTGTCAATGGATCGAACCAGGGCATGTGAAGCATCTGGGGTAAACCATGGAAAGTTTTGTGGGGCCTGGATGTGGAAAGGGAGCTGTGGTTTCAGTGCATTACACGTGACAGCTAGAGACTGAGTGTGAATGAATGTGGCCTTTGTTGCATTTTCCTTGCGTTACCTCGCACACATGCAGGGGGAGGGGGGTGCCATATCATGTGTGGTGGGGTGGCGGCGGGAATGGATGAAGGCAGCATGTATGAATATGTACACATGTATATATGTATATGTCTGTGTATGTATACATTGAAATGTATAGGTATGTTTATGCGCATGTGGGCGTTTATGTATATACATGTGTATGTGGGTGGGTTGGGCCATTCTTTCATCTGTTTCCTTGGCCTTGCTAATGTGGGAGACAGTGACAAAGTATGTATAATAAGATTATTTAAAGAATATATTTTTCTCAATATTTTAAGTTGAATTTATGATGTATAACCTTAAGTGAATAAACTGTATAAGATTTGAGTACTCCATGGTTAAGTGAAACATCCTTATGAGGCCATCTTTGAGCATCTCTGAAAAATATTAGGTAAACAAGAGTCTGTCCTATATCATCTATGTTTCTTTTCAAACTATGAAAGAAACTCTTTTGGAGTTGTCTGTTTTACTAAGGAGACTTGATTAAGAGTATAAAAGTGTGATTGCAGTCATTATTTTTTCATTTAACAGTCATTAGATATGTCATTTTGCCTTCCTTTTACCCATAACCCATATTTATTAATCACTTAATACCTTACCATTTACTGAGTTTCCATAAAACATAACCCTCATGAATGGCAAGGGAAACCTGTGTAAAATGGTATATTAATAAATGTGCATTCTGTGTATTTATACTCTCAGTACCTATCACAACAGTTCTAATAGAACTGGTAACTTAAAACTAATTTATGCCAACTGGTTACGATTACCCGTGATTCCCCACTGATATTCTCCCGTCTAAAATTTTGTTTAGATTTTCTACAATTTCCTTAGAGTGGCAGGAGTACCTTGATCCCAAGAGATTTTTATTTTAGTCCTGAAAAATTAAGTTATAAGTGATGGTGATGGTTACTATCAATCTATCTATATATCTCTGATGCCATTTCCCTTTAAAAACTCCCTCAAGTGTGTTTGTGTGTTTTATGATATATCGAAGCATCAGTAGTAAATGCAAGTAAAATTAAAGTATGATGTCTGAAAGGAAACAGAGTGAAAGTATTGAATTTGTAAAACCATATAGAGTGAATGAAGAAAGTGTACTAGATTGTGCTTTGGATATGGAGGGAGAAAGACTGGAAGAGGTGAAAGAATGAAGTATTTAGGAGGTGTCTTGAGTAAGTATGGTGATAAGGAAGGAGAGACAAGGGAGAGAGCAGTACAGGGTAGAATAGTCATTGGGTACCCTTAATAGATTAGTGAAGGGTAGAGGTGTAAGTATGGAGGGGAAGAGAGGATTGAGGGACAGCATAGTCCTCCCAACCCTGACCTTTGTAGCCAGAACATGAATATGGAATGAGGCACAGAGGTATTTGAGAGGAGCATGTGGAGTGACTAGATGGAATGAAGAAAGAAATGAAGGTCTGTATGAGAGATGTGATATGGCAGGGGATGTAAAGGGAATGAATTGTGGAGTGCTAGTGGGTGAAACAATGCTTTGAGATAGTTTGGTCATTTGGAAAGAATGCAAGATTAACAGTTTACATAGAGTGTATGATAGTACTTTAAATTAAAGGTTGTTGTGAGAAGACCAACTATGACATGAGCAAACAGAGTGGAGGAATACTGGAGGGAAAGAAGTGGTGGAATAATGCTTGGGATAAGTAGAGACCCTTTTGCCATGGCCACCCCATGATGGGAGTTCCTGGAGGGAACTTGCATCAGAGATATAGGTAGAGAGACTTATTTCAATAAGTTTTTATTGATAGAGAGACCTATTTCAATAAGTTTTTATTGATAGAGAGATCTATTTCAATAAGTTTTTATTAAATCTTATCAGTATTTTGTTATGAGTGTAGTTCTGTGTATGAGTGATAAGCAAAATTGTTTCAAGTATAGTATACTGTAAGAGTAATCCATGCATGAGTTGCACTGAAAAATGTTTGGTCTGGAACTTAACTCTCCCGTATGACATGAGTGTCAGTGGTGTGACTTATGTCGGATTTGAGTTGTGGCAGATGGTTAGGAACGTATCCCCATCTTAAGTTGAAGCCTCCTTTATGTGTTTCCATAGTACTTGACTAGCTTTTAGAGTGAATACCATGAAATCTCAGGATCTAAATAATTCAAACAGAATTTCATACAGATTTTTCAGATTTTACATATTTTAGTAAATGGATTTAAATCTGAAAGTGAGAAAGAATTGATAATCAACTTTTGATTTTAACCAATTAACAGAGAGTGTGTAGAAAGCTGCCCAGAGGGAACCTATGAATCAGAGGATCGGGACTGCTTAGGATGCCATTCATCATGTGCCATGTGCAGTGGCCCAGCACAAAACCAATGTTTGGCTTGTCGCACAGGGTTCCTCTATGTTCTTCATCTGGGTCTTTGTATTGACAGCTGTCCTCGAGGATATTATGCAGGTGAAAATGCTTCATATGCACAACACTGTTCAATAGAAATCTGCTTAATGTTTTGGAGCCTGTTAGTTGAACCACAATATGACATTAGATTACTTAGTGAAAGTGACTTCTTTTTCTCAAATAACCACTCAGTATGGCATCTTGATATATTTTGTGATGTATAAGGACAAAAACACCTTAGTTTTCTTTCCTTAAAGAGAGGGAGTGGGGGAGGGGAATTCTCTACTCCTGTCTCATTAATTTCCAAAAGAGGAATTAGGAGCACAGTAAGGATTTTTCCTTTGAGACTGAATCATCTGATGCTGAGGCTGCTTTGTTGAGGTAGGAAATGCCAAACAAGGATGAAAAATATGTAGAAAGATCTGAATATGAAAATTAAATCAGACTGTTATCACACATTATATAAGAATGTTTACTCTTAGCTTAGACAATTTGGATAGTACCTCATTTTCCATTCAGACAATGATTTTTATTTTATCTTTCAGCTTACTAAAGATCTTTTGATTGAATTGCATCATGCAAAATTATTGCTATTTTTTTCTTGTGTGTAACCCTTTTATTTAAGAAGGAACTGTAGACTGGAAGTAAGCTTTTATCTGGTATGTAGGTATACTTAGTCTGTTTTTCAGATTCAGCAAATTTCAGTGATTCCTCATTGATTTTCTAAACTGGAAGGATCACTTGCATTACGGTCAGGGCACCCTTTGGTAATGATTTTGTAGAGCATAGGTTTAGGATCATGTAATATATTGAAAAAAGGCCCAGACCCTTGAATATAGACACATACAGAGGCAAGGGATGTTTTGAATATACCTTGGCAGTGTTCCTTCTTTCATTGTGCCTTCTTTCATTTTTAACTGCTCACCTTGTCATTGAGTAAGGCTTTCTGCACTCTGTTGAATGCCTTTTTAGCATAGCATAATCTCATGATAGAAGCCTATGTTCTATACACTCTTCATTTGATAAAATATTTGGTTGATAGTTTTATGGTATTAGATTATGTTTTCTGTAGTGTCTTAGGGTCAAGAACAGTGTATTTATCATATTTTGAGTTTCATTTATTTTCAGATCAAATCAGTGATCGTTATTCACAGTGTTTTTGTTTTCAGTAAATGGTACTTGTCTTCACTGTGGTAGTCACTGTACTGAGTGCACAAGCCCAGATCAGTGCATAAGTTGTGATCATCATCTGCTTCTGACCAATGGCTCTTGTCTCACTAACTGTCCTGAGGGCTTTTTTGAGATGGAGGACAATAGGTAAGCCACTGGATTATTTCTCCAACATTGTTTATTGATATTTGATTTACTTTTTTGTATTGGCTAAATATATACAACTGAAAATACATGAAAATATATGTGAAATACTTTATCACTTGAGAGTATGGTCTGCTATAGACGTATGTTTTAAATGTATTAACCTTATGTGTACTTGAAAGAAAAAATTTAAATCTCATTGGTTTAATTAGGAATCTTCCAATAAGAGAAAAATGGACATAATTGAAAGTGCAAAGCTGCCATATATCAGCTCATCTTCATGAGGTTTCATGTTTATAAACAAATACAATGCTCAAAGCCATTGCCTTTATCTGGTATGTAGTGCCTAAAAACTCTTTGCATATTTGCAAGAGCTATGGTACAGAGCAGTTCATGTGATAATGAATTTACAGGTGTGGCTCATGTTATCCACAATGCAAGACTTGTGTAGGAGGCAGCAGTTCCAGTTGTGCATCATGTCGATCTAACTCCTTCCTTCATAATGGGAAGTGTGTATACCGCTGCCCCAAAGGTATGTTTAGTTTCAAATCATGTTATATACTAAACACAGCAGCTGTTTGTTTTACCACTTCCAGGTTTTATGGTTAAGGTTACTTGTATAATTTGATATTTACATTGGAATGCTTTACTTACATAGATTTTTTATACATAGATACATATACCTAATAACCTCTTAACCCTCATGAGGTAGCTCTAGAAACAGATGATGAACAGTTTCACTTGCACACATCCAGTCTCCAGCTGTAATGCTTAATGTCCCTAAACCAGAGTCTTTTACTTTTAGTCAGACTATACAAACTACTCCATGACCACTTCATATGCCATGGTTTAGCCCATTAGAAGCTCATTACTCCCCAACTCCCATGTACTAAATCATTCCAGAATTATCAGGGCCTGATACCCCATCCTTCCATGTCCTTTTCAGCCAATTTTCTTTATATTCTCTGCATATATCCAAACCAAATATACACATTATGGTCAACCCTTTAAGTTGAATTATGCTAACTACTCTCTTTGGTAGTTTCATTTTTAACATGGTTGCCTACTTCATTCTTCATATTGTTCTTAGGCTTCTGATTTCCAGCACAACCACACTTCTTTCCTTCTCATTTTTGGCCCAATACTTTGCATCCTCACAACGTTCATGACTACTGTATCTTCAAAGATACTCCACTTAGCTCATATTGATACTAATCCTTCCTTTTAAACTCACATTATTGTGCCCAAGACCTTATATCTTGGGCATATACATGGAGAATGTACACAAAAGTTAAGATAAAACTGATTATCCTTATGTGCCTCATATTGGCAGTTAAGTAAGATATATGATGGTGGAGAGAAACATTATAATTCAACAAGCAAAACATGTGTTGAATGCAGCACACTGTCCCTGCCATTCTAGCAAAATCTCGTTGTAGGTTCTCATAGGTATATAGGTAAGTGGTCTGCCCACTGTTTCATGTTCAGCTGTTATGCTTCCATCCCTTCCATCCACTAACATGTCTTTGCCCAAGTATGTGAAGAACCCCACTTCCTGCAGGTCCTCCCCATATAGAATTACACTTAGGCTCTTCTATCACGACCCCTTGCTGCACTAGCCTCTGGAGTTTGTCACCAAGGTTTTGTCTTCTACAAATAGTAACTGATTTACCTCCAATGTCCCTACCTCTATCATACTGCAGACCCACCCATTGCTCCAGTACCCTTGCCAATACCTCCTGAACCATTGCATCCTTAAATAAAGAGTACAGTCATTGTGACACTACATATCAATGATATAGACGCACCATAATTAAAAACCAGTTACTCTCTGCCCTTCCTTATTGACCACGTGTTTTAACTTCTTGGTAAGAACTGACGGCTTATGATAACTTTCTGCTTAATCCTTTTACCTGTCGCTTCTCCCATACAGCATCTCTTTCTGTTGTGTCATACACTTTCATTTGATCTGAAAATACAAGCCTTTCTCTCTTCAGTAATTTCTATCACACATTTATTTAAAGAAATTACTTGGTCCACACACCTACCTCTCCTAATACCACTTTACTCCTCTCTAGTCAGCTGATCTTTACATGATACCACCCTCTCTTATGAGTTGTGCTCAACAGACTTGTGTAATTTGAGCGTTTATCTTTTTACCCATTTACCTTTGTATGAGGGCACCATACATATGGGCCAGATGTTCATCACAGTCAGACTAAACCCACAACATCATCTCCCTCTTTCTTGTGAGGTCCAACAATGATACTATCTCCTGATACTTTACCACATGTCAGCTTGCTTCCTTTCTTTTAACTGTCCCATTTAGCTTGACTCTCTCACTTTGTATCTCTTCTCTTCCCAAAAATACCACATTTGCCACCCTGTAACCTAACATTCAACCATCCTACATAGTAGCAATTCCTATCAGTTTTACATCTTTTTCTGTTTCCAGGTTTCTCCCTCATGTCCTTTGATGTCTCCTTACATTATTCCTTCCAAGCCATTTTCTTCTTCTCCCAGAAGTTCATTAATACTTTCTCTTCCCATCTCTCATTTGCCTCATTTTTTTTGGCTATTGTACCTTACATGTGACATTCTACCAATTTCTTTTATATTTCTCTCAGAAACTTTTCTGTTTCCAGTTTCTCCCTCATGTCCTTTGATGTCTCCTTACATTATTCCTTCCAAGCCATTTTCTTCTTCTCCCAGAAGTTCATTAATACTTTCTCTTCCCATCTCTCATTTGCCTCATTTTTTTTGGCTATTGTACCTTACATGTGACATTCTACCAATTTCTTTTATATTTCTCTCAGAAACTTTCACTCCTTCCCTGCACACAGCATCCATACACCTTACCTTTTCTGTATCACTAGTGATTTGACATCCTCATTCTACCGCTCTTTACCATTTTTTCTTACATCAGTATTTCACCTTCTGCGTGCCACATATAACACCCACACACACTTAAGCACTTCTTTCATGAAGATAGTATACTCCCATATATACACTGACTGCAGATGCTTTTTTGCTTGTCCTTCGATGTGGGGGGAACTGCAGATTATGAAATAAATGTTTCAGCTGCAATATCATCAGCACTCTCTTATAGTGCAATTAGGTCCACTAAAATTACAAGCAGGACGTACAACACGAGAAGCAAAAGGTTCCTTGGTCTAACAGCTTATGTATGCCGTGACAGTGTATCTTTTCCCCTTTGCTTCCACTTCTTTTCACTTGTTTACATTGTTTAGCCTCTTTCATCTTTTGAGAGCAGCCTTTCACATTATGCAGCACATTAGTATTATAAGGCCTTGTAATGATGACTATTACTGCAAAAATTATGGCTCGAAAGAACAGTAGTGTCATAACACTATGAGTATGTTTACAAGGTGAGTGAAACTGTGGCAGCAAAGTTGTTGCTCACTTATTGATGAAACCCTGAGACTTTAACCAAGATGCTGATTGTTTGTTGACTGAGATAGGCTGTGGGCTACTCTTTTTAACTGACCCTGGTGCTTATCTGATCTTGTTTTGAAGGCTCTCATGCTAAAGCCTATACACCCTGCTTGGCAAGTAGGTTAAACAAAATGGCATGCAGTCTTTAGAATGAAAAAAGTTAACTGGTCCTAAAAGAGTTCACAGATACACATCTAAAATCAGTTTTGGGATAAAACTTGCATTAATTTTTGTGAAGGGTTTCTCAGATCTTAAAGTCATTTCTACCTGATATGGCAGCCTGAAATAAATCACCTCCTTATTAACTGTGGCATTACATTGTTTAAGTTAGTATTTATTGCTCAGAAATTCATTTACAAGGTTATCAGATGTGGTGACTCTGTCTCATTGTGAAAATAGATAAACTTAGGTAACAGAAGAAAAGTTCTGTGTGGGTTAGGCTGAAAGGAACTTTAGAAAACTGATACTTAGACTCTAAAAAGTTGGTGTACAGAAGATCAGTAAACTGGAGGTTACTATTGGATATCTTCAACTAGCATTTAAGTCAGTCATAGACTGAATTCACCTCCTAACTCACCAGTAAGAGAACATTCTTAGATATGCAACATTCTTCTAAGTTGGTATGATTTTAAGATTACAGGTTGAACCTCTTTAATCCAATAACATTGGGACCTGGCCATTACAGAGCCAAAGAAAATTTCGAAAAACAGAAATAGACCCCTTAGGGAACCCCCTATGTAAATATATACCTGACCCCTAGTCTTGACAGCACATTCCACATACATGTTGTTGTATTATTAAAGGTAGAACAAAGCTTAAAACAGAAAATAATGCAACCATTAATGCTTCCATACAAGGTTTTTATTGTTACATCAGATTACATCAGAAGCCCCACCAGATGGAGACTCCGCAATATCTTAGGTAAGGGTTTTCCATGGCATACGATGCCGACATATGGCAGATTTTTCAGCATTATACACTTGTTCTGAGGCCAAGTTTTCCACTACTGCTAACTTTGTAGATTTATCCACAAAATTTGTTGCAGCTTTGTGACAAGTAGTATATGTAACGTACAACCATAGGCTGGTAGTTGGCATTGGTTGACTCTTGTTACTGTTGTTGTTTTATTGTTATCGTCAAGGCAGCCAACCCACGCTGCATCAGTCCCAGCCAGGCAGCTGGCTCATACACTCTTTCTCACCCTGTACATATTGCTGTTGGCTGTTTAATAGAGAATTGGATATTTTATTGATTCTTTTAACATTACCGTATACTACAAGCTTCCATATCAGCACTACACTTTTCACTGCACACACTATGTATTGAAATCCCATGTCTCCACTTAAACTTGTGAAGCCATCCTTTCGAATGTTCATAGTCATAGTTTAGCTTTTGTTCTCTATGAAAAACTTAGCCCCCGCTCGATAAGAATCTCTCCAGAAATGCTTACAACTTCATTATGTGGGAGCTTAAACCACTTTATAAGTGCACTGTCCAGTTCTGTACTCCTGGCACCTTTCAAAGTTTTCTGAAACTTTAAAGTTTTCTGGCTTTCATTTTTAGCTAAACACTGAGTATAAGAAATTAACAGGACTGTTCATTAGGTTGTCTGCAGTGTAAACAGATTTTGGTGCCTTAGCGCTGCTAACAATGCCCTTCCCCTGTTGGCAGATCCACAGTGTACATGGTAGCAGATTCAAAACATGCCAGACCATGGGAGTTGTTGGATTAGAATGGTACAACTTGTACTTGAAATTTGAAATTTTCATGAGGATTGTTGTTCTGATGATACTCTAAGAATATTAGTCACTTTATGTTGAAATACTAACACTCCAGAATAGATAACATGTTTTCAGTACTTCTAAACACAGGATAAGTTTTGATAATGCATTTTTTTTTTTTTAGATATTTTCATGTCTTTTACTCTATATCTTTTATAATTATCCCTGGGGAAAGGGGAGAAAGAATACTTCCCACGTATTCCCTGCGTGTTGTAGAAGGCGACTAAAAGGGGAGGGAGCGGGGGTCTGGAAATCTTCCCCTCTCATCTTTTAATTTTCCAAAAGAAGGAACAGAGAAGGGGGCCAGGTAAGGATATTCCCTCAAAGGGCTAGTCCTCTATCCTTAATGCTACCTTGTTAATGCAGGAAATGGCGAATAGTATGAAAGAAAGAAAGATATCTGCATTTTTCACGTTTTATATTTTATTGTTCTTTGTGAGTGTATTATACAGTAGTAATTGTTTTCCAGAATAAAGAAATCATATAAATTTTTAAGTGAATCATTTAAGTTTGTTTATTTCTAGGTACTTATGGTGAACAGGAGACACATGAGTGCTTGGTGTGTCCAACAGGATGTGCTTCATGTAATGGGGAGTTTTGCAACTCCTGTATTGAAGGCTGGAGAATGAAAGCAGGTCGATGTGTGGCACGCCCTAACCGCTGCAATATTAGTAAGTACTTTGGTGTACAAAGGAGGTGAATTTGTATTATTTTGCAGCCAGAAATGAGATCGTCTAGGGTAGGATACCTAAGCTTTTCACAAAGAAGGTCATATACAAATCTTCAGTGATTCAGATAAAGCCTACATGCTGTGATTTTGGGACTCCTGCTGAGCACAATCAGCCAGTGTTCCCACTCTGTACCACACAAAGATAATGGCAAAGTTGTGCACTTTTCTAATCTAGCTATTTATTGCCAGTGTTGAGAAATACTTTCTCATAACTAGTTGATTTACCACTTTTCCCATATCCTGTCCACAGTCCACATGAAATTTTTCAGAAGGCCAGATCAAAATGTATTGCTTGCCAGATTTGGCCTACAAGCTATGGTTTAGTGACTCCTGGCCAAGGGTAATTACAGAAAACTGCCACATGAAATAGATATTGAGTTAGTAAACTAACCTAACATCTCACTGATGTGGGAAATGGTAAACAGGTTTGAAAGAAAGAATAGTAATAATAATATTAGTAAAGATGATGAAGACAATAATGAGTAATGATAATAATAATGATTAATAATATTGATAATAATAATGATATATTTTTATTATTATTTTTTTTCTATTATACATAATCACTGTCTCCAGCATCAGCGAAGAATGGCCCATCCCCTCATATATACATATATATACTTAAACACCCACATACACACATATACATACATATACACATTGACATGTACATACACATATGAAGACATTACATACATACACACATACATATTCATACTTGCCTGCCTTCATCCATTCATGTTGCTACCCTGCCCCACAGGAAAACAGCATTGCTTTCCCCTGCCTCAGTGAGGTAGCGCTAGGAATACAGATGAAAAAGCCACATTCATTTATACTCAATCTCTAGCTGTCATGTGTAATGCACCGAAACCACAGCTTCCTATGCACATCCAGGCCCCACAGAACTTTCCATGGTTTACCCCAGACGCTTCACATACCCTTGTTCAATCCATTGACAGCACGTTGACCCCAGTATACCGAATTGTTCCAGTTCACTCTATTCCTTGCACACCTCTTACCCTCCTGTATGTTCAGGCCCAGTCACTCAATATCTTTTTCACTCCACCCTTCCACCTCCAATTTGGTCTCCTGTTTCACCTTGTTCACTCCACCTTTGACACACACATATCTTTTTTGTCAATCTTTCCTCACTCATTCTCTCCATATGTCCAAACCATTTCAACACACCCTCTTCTGCTCTCTCAACCACACTCTTTTTATTTCCACACATCTCTCATACCCTTACATTACTTACTCAGTCAAACCACCTCACACCACATATTGTTCTCAAACATTTCTTTTCCAATACATCCACCCTCCTCCATACATTCCTGTCTATAGCCCATGCCTTGCAAACATAAAACATTGTCGGAACTGCTATTCCTTCAAACATACCCATTTTTGCTCTCTGAGATAAGGTTCTCTCCTTCCACACATTCTTCATTGCTCCCAGAACCTTCACCCCCTCCCCCACCCTGTGGCTCACTTCCGCTTCCATGGTTCCATCCGTTGCTAAGTTCTTTCCCAGACATCTAAAACACTTCACTTCCTCCAATTTTTCTCTTTTCAAAATTACATCCCAATTAACTCCTCCCTCAACCCTACTGAACCCAATAACCTTGATCATATTCACATTTACTCTCAACTTTCTCCTTTCACACATTTTTCCAAACTCAGTCATATTATACTTTGTCGGTTTCCTGCATCAGCGAGGTAGTGCCAGGAAACAGACGAAGAATGGCCCATCCACTCATGTACACATATATATACACAAATGCACATATGCATACATATACACATCAACATATACATACATATATGTGCATGTACACAGAGATATACATGTACATTTACATGCTTGCCTTCATCCATTCCTTTCGCTACCCCACCCCACAGGAAGCAGCATCGTTATCCCCTGCTTCAGCGAGGTAGTGCCAGGAAAACGGACAAAAAGGCCACTTTCGTTCACACAATCTCTTGTTGTCATGTTTAATGCACTGAAACCACAGCTCCCAATCCACATTCAGGCCCGACTGACCTTTCCATGGTTTAAAGATGTTAATGATAATGATTATTATGATAATGATAATATTAGTGATGGTAATAATAATAATAATAATACATATCGTCCCAGGGTATAGGTTAGAAAGAATGCTACCTGGGTATCTCTTGTATGTTGTAGATGATTAAGAGGAGCTGGAGTGGGTGGCTTGAAATCTTTCCATCTTTTCTTATTTTACTTTTCAAAAGAAGGAATAGAGGAAGGTGTCAAGTGAGGACATTTTTCCTTAAGGGCTCACCCATCAATTTTTCATGCTCCCTCTGTGGTGGGCAATGGAAAACAGGTAAGGAAAAGAAAAAAAGTTGATTTGATGGTCAGTCCAGCCAGTTTTGAATTGTTTTTGGTTCATAATACTTATTTTTGCATTAAGATTCATTGCTAGTCAGATAAAGATTTTCCTAAAAGTCAAAATTATTTTTCCAGATGAATTTGCTGCTTCTAATGGTGCTTGCCGTCCCTGCCATTCATCATGCTTCTCTTGTATTGGATCCAGCGAATCTCATTGTCTTCAGTGTGTACAGAATCGCTTTTTGTTCGATTCTAAATGTGTTGAAGCATGTCCTGATAAACATTATCCTTCACAAGGACAGTGTTTACCATGCCCTCATGGCTGTAGTACTTGCACGTCATATACATCATGCAGTATGTGCTCTCAACATTTTTATCTTCATAACAACCAGTGTGTTGCCACATGCCCACATGGGTAAGTACATTTGTTGGTATTCCTCTGTGATTTGATGCTTAACTTTGTATAACTGTACTTTGAAATGATGAAAAAGAATTGTAAATATCATAGATATTAGAATGGAAAATGCATCCAGTATAAATTTACAAGAATTTTACAATATATTATATTTTTATTATGTTATGGTATATCATGTAGATTAGATGTGTGCTTGTTCCTGATACTACCTTGCTAAAGCAGGAAAAGCAAATGTTTATGAAAAGAATATATATACATACATTGCATTGTAGAAGATCAGTCTTTTACACTGGAATTTGAAACAAGCTATGATACTATAATAATTTCTACTTGCACATTTTGTGTATCTATCTTTTATCATTGCTAGTACACTGGGATGGATCAAGTACACTCAGTCTCAGCAACATCACTCATGCCACCTACCCACTCCACTCACTTTTTTATCCATCCACCTACGTCCAGTGTGTTAAAAGTGAAACATGAACTCTGCACATAAAAGCATATCATACTTTTTCACATTACACTCTTCAGTGATTGGTCAAGTTCTCCATTTATACCACTTAATATCCAAAATGCTTTTAATAGATTCAGTCTTTAGCCATTCCACAAACACCATTATCTGAAATATCTGTAGCCCAAATCAAATTTTTCTCTACATTTGTCAGTCTCTTCTGTGGTCTGTCTCTTCTGCCTACACCTTTTACCATACTAAAGTATACTTTCTTGACCATTTTGCACAAAGTTGAAAAATTAAAGCTTCTCCTCCCTCATTTTATTAAACTTTTAGTGCTGGAAGAGTCAATGTTCATATAATCTTTCTAAACATGATTTAAAGAGAATTGGTTTAGTTCTTAGTGTCCATCTTAGAAAATTTGGATGTGCTGTAATAGAGGATAACTGACTGTGGAAAGAAATTATCACATAGTGCCATCTCAACAGCCATACAGGCTCATATGTTGGCCTTGAAATATAGGCACAAAACTCTTTAGAAGTTGTCTAGGTAGCATGAATATGTTAGAGTAGTAATGGGGTTAACCAGCCTATCATCTGCCCTATGTTCTACGTGGCCATATTATCTGAAAGGGCTTTCATCCAAGTGCCTTTGCAGTGGTTTCTTCACATCACATTTCCTTCTGACATATACATTCTTTATTCTTTCTGTTATAATTCCATCTATTCTGCACAAGTTATCCATCTCCACTGCTCATATCTTTACTTATCCTGAATTATATAAACATGGGTATCACATCCATGCATAGATTTCAAGTATGTATTCCTTCATGCAGTACTCTTATGCACTGTTCACAGATTTTTTCTGATCATTAGTCCTCTCACGGCACCTCCAATAGCCCTCCCTTTCATGACTCTGCTATCAGCTTAAGCTTTTCCACTACCAGTCACATTGAATGTAGTTTCTGTATATCTGAACACAAAATCAATTTTCATTTCTTTACCATACAAACATATATAGCATTATGATCTTTCATTCCTTTAGAAAATAAGCATCATACTTTTATTGACCTTAACTTTTAGTATCCATAACCTGCTTATTAAAGTAGCCCACCATTCAGCTCAGCTTTTCATTCAGTATATCTAATAACAGAGTATCGTCTGCATACAGTAACTGGGACAGTTTCTGCTCTGTTCTTCCATTATTAGATATTGCGCTACAGTCCTCTCACTTTTCTCTCATCTTGCGTAAGGCTCCATCCATAAAAACTTTGAATAACCATGATAATGTTATGCAGCCTAGCTGCATCCTCTGTTTATATCAAACCACTCACTCATTCTACCACATACTCTCATACAAGCATTACTATCATTGTAAAAGATCCAAGGCATGCAGAAATCTTCCATTTTCCCCTACAGTCAGAACTTTCATGAAAGTTTTCCTGTTCTCTGTACCATAAGCTTTTTCTGTATTCATGATTACTGCAGATATCTTTTTTCTCAAAAACTTTCTCTGCTACTTGTCTAAGTGCACGCCCACTTCTCTTCCTAAACTTACCATACAATCCAAAGACAGGGAACTGCAGTCCTACCTTACATCTTGCCAGCTACTCAAAGGAGACATTCCTCTGTAATTTGTAAAATTATTTTAACTCGCCTTTCTTTCATACAATTGAACAGTTACTCTCTTCAACTAGTCATCACACTGCACTGAAATTGCATGCAACACATATAATTCTTTAGCTTAAAGAAAATGTACCTAAATCCTGTATTTTGTGGCTTGTCCACTTTTCACATGGAATTTGTTGCACTGTTAGGATTCTGCTTCTGTCATGAATACACCTTTTAAGAATATAGTTCCTCATGTATAAAGTTGTATGTATGGAGAAGAGAATTTCTGAAATCCATTATATTTTTCTCAGGTTTTTCAATGATCGAGGCATCTGTTCTCCATGTGAAGAGGCTTGTAAGACGTGCTATGGGCCTAGAAGCGACCAATGTGCCTCTTGTTTCAATAACTCCTTCTTGTTAAGTTCATCCTGCCATAGCACATGTCCACCTTCCCATTACCCAGAAGGGAGTGAATGCCTTCCTTGTTACCATAACTGCCGAACATGCAGAGGTAAGTACCCAGTGTTTTTTTTATCATTCTTAACATAAACATCATTTAATGTATCTCAGAATAATTGATTATTCAACAAGTCTGTATCTAGCACTTGGTTTCCAAGAACTTCTCACTCTAAAGTAGTCGGCATTTTCCTGCTACTGGAAGTAGCACAACTTTGGGCTCTAGGAGCCTTTAGAAGGGTCCTAGGTAACACCAGGTCCTGTCTATCACTACCTATGTCTCTATTTTTATCTCTGATGCCTGTTCCCACGTAGAACTCCCTCAAGGGGGTGGTCACAAGAATAGGATCTCCAAACTGATTTCCTCCAGAGCCACTGATTAGCCTCTACTGCTTCACCTTTAACTGGCCACTGACAGATGGCAACTTTAGCACAGTGTTTGCAGAGGCTACTACCAAATGTTCCTACTGACGATGTCTGCCTAATGCTCCTGCCCAACATTCCTACCCACTATTTCTAATTCATTTTTCTGCCTAATGTTCCTGCCTACCACATCTGTCTATTGCTCCTACCATTTTGCCTAATGGTAGAGCAGGAAAACCTGGAGTTACTAAGAATGAGGTGTGTTAGTTGCATGTTGTCAGATGTTATGTATGACAAGGAGGGAATATATGTTTGTGAACAGAATGCCAGTAGGCCATGTGTGGGTGAGACAAAGAAAAGACAGCTACTTGGGTCAGAGAAATGCAGCTTGACAACCACTGAAGTGCTGGCTCACTATGCTGCTCTCACTAACCCTCCCGATATCCAGGCAGCTAGTACTGGTTATATACCTGCCTGGTCATTAGCTGCCCACCAGGTCCTGGGGTAACTATGAATGAATAATTTCACAAAATCTTATTCAGCTATTTTAGCACTATAAGGAACTGAACTTGAAACTCTCATCAACTAAAAAAGATGGGCAATTTTAAAGCATCTAGCTTATTCCTGTGACTCAGCTCTCTTAATTCTATTACCATCTCAGTTGCCCTTCTCTGGATCTTCTTTCTTAGCTCTTTGCACTTCTTTAGATGTGATGACCATTGACCAAATCTGAGAAGCATATTCTAGTTTTAGCCAGATGGTGTTAAAGTTGGTTATTTTTGTTTATTCTATTGTCATATAGCATGTAGGTTCATGTGTGAGTATTTGTATTTTGTTATTACTATTTCAAAAAATGTAGACATTCTTTCTTTGGAATCTTACCTTTCAGGTTCAGGTCTTAATGATTGCACTTCCTGCCATGACTACCTCACTCTTGATGGCGGAATGTGTATTGAGTGTCGATCTGGCCGATATTATAACCTCAGTTCTCAGGCATGTGAGCCATGCAGTAAATCATGTCTGACATGCTCCTCTAGTGGAGATAATGGTTGCACATCATGTGAAGCACCCATTTCTCTGCATCCTGCCACCGGTACATGCCGGCCATGTTGTCCTTCAAGTATAAGAGAAGAGGAGCATGAGGTACCATGCTGTTCTTGTGATCCTACTACAGGTGTGTAGTGATATATATACAATTTTTATAGCTATGTATGACTTTATTATACTTGAAGCTCTTCCATTACAGGTTGAGCATCCTTAATCTGAAATGCTCCAAAATCCAAAACTTTTAGAGTGGCAATATGATGTTCCCAGTGGAAAATTCCACACCTGACCTCATGTGCTCATGGTGAGCTTTGATGCTCTGTTGGTGCTAGTTTGTTACAAACAATTATCACTACTAGACCTACATGCATTTCAATGTGTTTTTTGCTCATTCTCTTCTCTGTGGTACAAAAATATTGTTGAAAATGTCATAAAGGCCTGCAGGTACCCCTATGGGTAAGTGAAATAGCTGAAATGGTTCTGAATCAAGGCAGTTGTGATAACTGAGATGATGAAGATGACTGTACTGCAGAAAAAGTGCCAGTAGGTGAAAATGTGTGATGGACTTATTGAAGGACTAAGCAGCATGCATTCATACAAGAAATCATGTCAATTGATAAAATCAAAGAGAGACTTGTAAGACAAAATCCATTGCTAATGAGGCAGATGACTCTTCAGGAAATATTTGAAAAAGCCATCCAGCAGAATGCCTCCTCATCCCTAGAGGACCTACTTCCTGATCCCTCAGCTTCTGATGTTCCTTCTCATGATGATGTCAACAGTGATGTACCCTCTCCCTCAAGTTTCTCAGGCCATGTGTAGTTCTAGTATTTGTTGCTGCATTTATCTTCTTTTGTAAACAGAGATCAAGTTTTTTTTGGTTATTGCAAAACATTATTTTCATGTAAAATTGAAATTTCATCTCCACCAAATATACCATGTTTGATCATAACATGATCAGCAACATTATTGCTCTGAAATTTTTCTCAGTTTTCATTCCATTTACAGCTACCTGTAATTGTTGTAAATTGAATGCTTACTTATTTTTATAACTCAAATAAAACATAAAAAAAAAAAAAAATACAATGTGCTGTAACCTTGCAATCAGAACACAGCATCGTAGGTTGAAACTGAAAACCTGCAATTGTTTGTTGTATTTCTTAACTGCTGATACAGGTATTCTGCTGGTACTACTGTGCTGCTTATTACATAATTTTTTACTGTTTAGTACTTATGTGTGAATAAGTGTAAGTGTAAGAAAATGATTGCCTATCAGTATCATATGAATTCAGTCAGGAATGAAGGTGATGCCAAACAACCACAGATTGTCTACATGGGTGGCTGAGGTTGTGACACCTTAGCTTTCTGATGGTTCATTGTTACACTTTGTTTCATGTGCAAAATTATTAAAAATGTATAGATTACCTTCAGACTGTTTATAAGGTGTATGTGAAACAAATGGATTTTGTGCTTAGGCTTGGATCCCATTGCTAGAATATCTCATTATGTATAGATATGCAAATATTCCAAAATCCAAAAGTCTGAAACACTTCGGATCCCAGGCATTTCAACCTTTATATTAAACAAAAACCTGGTTTAAACATATCTTTTCACTGTCATCCATTGGTAAGGTCTCCTTTTCTGTGTTTTTTTTTATTATTATTATTATTATACTTAGTCACTTTCTCCCGCATTAATGAGGTAGCGCAAGGAAGCAGACAAAAGAGTGGCCCAATCCACCCACATACACATGCATTTACATAAACGCCCACATACGCATATGTACATACCCGTACATGGTAAAGTGTGTGAAAAAAGAAAGTTAAGAGTAAATGTGAATAAGAGCAAGGTTATTAGGTACAGTAGGGTTGAGGGTCAAGTCAATTGGGAGGTAAGTTTGAATGGAGAAAAACTGGAGGAAGTAAAGTGTTTTAGATATCTGGGAGTGGATCTGGCAGTGGATGGAACCATGGAAGTGGAAGTGGATCATAGGGTGGGGGAGGGGGCGAAAATCCTGGGAGCCTTGAAGAATGTGTGGAAGTCGAGAACATTATCTCGGAAAGCAAAAATGGGTATGTTTGAAGGAATAGTGGTTCTAACAATGTTGTATGGTTGCGAGGCGTGGGCTATGGATAGAGTTGTGCGCAGGAGGATGGATGTACTGGAAATGAGATGTTTGAGGAGAATGTGTGGTGTGAGGTGGTTTGATCGAGTAAGTAACGTAAGGGTAAGAGAGATGTGTGGAAATAAAAAGAGCGTGGTTGAGAGAGCAGAAGAGGGTGTTTTAAAATGGGTTGGGCACATGGAGAGAATGAGTGAGGAAAGATTGACCAAGAGGATATATGTGTCGGAGGTGGAGGGAACGAGGAGAAGTGGGAGACCAAATTGGAGGTGGAAAGATGGAGTGAAAAAGATTTTGTGTGATCGGGGCCTGAACATGCAGGAGGGTGAAAGGAGGGCAAGGAATAGAGTGAATTGGATGGATGTGGTATACCGGGGTTGACGTGCTGTCAGTGGATTGAATCAGGGCATGTGAAGCATCTGGGGTAAACCATGGAAAGCTGTGTAGGTATGTATATTTGCGTGTGTGGACGTATGTATATACATGTGTATGGGGGGGGGTTGGGCCATTTCTTTCGTCTGTTTCCTACCTTGCTGACATGGGAAACAGCAATCAAGTATAACAATAGTAAATAATAATATCCAGGGCATGTGAAACATATGGGATAAACCTTGGAAAGGTCTGTGGGAGCTGTAGTTTTGGTGCATTACACATGACAACTAGAGACTGAGTGTCAATGAATGTGGCCTTTTTTGTTCGTTTTCCTGGCACTACCTCGCTGATGCAGGGGGTGGCATTGATGTTTCCTCTAAGGCGGGGTGGCACTTGGAATGGATGAAGGCAAGCAAGTATGAATATACACATGTATATATGTATATGTATGTTTATGTATGTGTATATGAGTGGATGGATCCTTCTTCATCTGTTTCCTGGTGTTGCCTCACTGATGCAGGAAATGGCAATCAAGTATCATAATAGAAATGATAATGATAAAGATTTTTTTTTTTCTTTTTTTTTTTTTTTTTTTTTTTTTGCTTTGTCGCTGTCTCCCACGTTTGCGAGGTAGTGCAAGGAAACAGACGAAAGAAATGGCCCAACCCACCCCCATACACATGTATATACATACATCCACACACGCAAATATACATACCTACACAGCTTTCCATGGTTTACCCCAGACGCTTCACATGCCCTGATTCAATCCACTGACAGCACGTCAACCCCGGTATACCACATCGATCCAATTCACTCTATTCCTTCCCTCCTTTCACCCTCCTGCATGTTCAGGCCCCGATCACACAAAATCTTTTTTACTCCATCTTTCCACCTCCAATTTGGTCTCCCACTTCTCCTCGTTCCCTCCACCTCCGACACATATATCCTCTTGGTCAATCTTTCCTCACTCATTCTCTCCATGTGCCCAAACCATTTCAAAACACCCTCTTCTGCTCTCTCAACCACGCTCTTTTTATTTCCACACATCTCTCTTACCCTAGCGTTACTTACTCGATCAAACCACCTCACACCACACATTGTCCTCAAACATCTCATTTCCAGCACATTCATCCTCCTGTGCACAATTCTATCCATAGCCCACGCCTCGCAACCATACAGCATTGTTGGAACCACTATTCCTTCAAACATACCCATTTTTGCTTTCCGAGATAATGTTCTCGACTACCACACATTCTTCAAGGCTCCCAGGATTTTCGCCCCCTCCCCCACCCTATGATCCACTTCCGCTTCCATGGTTCCATCCGCTGCCAGATCCACTCCCAGATATCTAAAACACTTTACTTCCTCCAGTTTTTCTCCATTCAAACTTACCTCCCAATTGACTTGACCCTCAACCCTACTGATAAAGATATGATATATATTTTTTTTTTCATACAAATTTACCATTTCCTGCTTTGGCGCAGTAGCTTTTAGAACAGGGGACTGATCCTAAGAGGGTAAATCCTCACTTGGCCTCCTTCTCTGTTCCTTCTTTTGGAAAAGTAAAAACTGGAGGGGAGGATTTCCAACCCCCACTCCCTCCCCTTTTAGTTGCCTTTTACAACACGCAGGAATATGTAGGAAGTATTCTTTATCCCTTAATCCCAGGGATAATGATATATATGAAAATATATTATCCTCGGGGATAGGGGTGAAAGAATACTTCCCACGTATTCCTCGCGTGTCGTAGAAAGCGACTAGAGGGGACGGGAGCGGGGGGCCAGAAATCCTCCCCTCCTTGTATTAACTTTCTAAAATGGGAAACAGAAGAAGGAGTCACGCGGGGAGTGCTCATCCTCCTCGAAGGCTCAGAGTGGGGTGCCTAAATGTGTGTGGATGTAACCAAGATGTGAAAAAAGGAGAGATAGGTAGTATGTTTGAGGAAAGGAACCTGGATGTTTTGGCTCTGAGTGAAACGAAGCTCGGGGGTGAAGGGGAAGAGTGGTTTGGGAGTGTCTGGGGAGTGAAGTCAGGGGTTAGTGAGAGGACAAGAGCAAGGGAAGGAGTAGCAATACTCCTGAAACAGGAGTTGTGGGAGTATGTGATAGAGTGTAAGAAAGTAAATTCTCGATTAATATGGGTAAAACTGAAAGTTGATGGAGAGAGGTGGGTGATTATTGGTGCATATGCACCCGGGCATGAGAAGAAAGATCATGAGAGGCAAGTGTTTTGGGAGCAGCTGAATGAGTGTGTTAGTGGTTTTGATGCACGAGACCGGGTTATAGTGATGGGTGATTTGAATGCAAAGGTGAGTAATGTGGCAGTTGAGGGAATAATTGGTATACATAGGGTGTTCAGTGTTGTAAATGGAAATGGTGAAGAGCTTGTAGATTTATGTGCTGAAAAAAGAACTGATGATTGGGAATACCTGGTTTAAAAAGCGAGATATACATAAGTATACTTATGTAAGTAGGAGAGATGGCCAGAGAGCGTTATTGGATTACGTGTTAATTGACAGGCGTGCGAAAGAGAGACTTTTGGATGTTAATGTGCTGAGAGGTGCAACTGGAGGGATGTCTGATCATTATCTTGTGGAGGCTAAGGTGAAGATTTGTATGGGTTTTCAGAAAAGAAGAGTGAATGTTGGGGTGAAGAGGGTGGTGAGAGTAAGTGAGCTTGGGAAGGAGACCTGTGTGAGGAAGTACCAGGAGAGACTGAGTACAGAATGGAAAAAGGTGAGAACAATGGAAGTAAGGGGAGTGGGGGAGGAATGGGATGTATTTAGGGAATCAGTGATGGATTGCGCAAAAGATGCTTGTGGCATGAGAAGAGTGGGAGGTGGGTTGATTAGAAAGGGTAGTGAGTGGTGGGATGAAGAAGTAAGAGTATTAGTGAAAGAGAAGAGAGAGGCATTTTGACGATTTTTGCAGGGAAAAAATGCAATTGAGTGGGAGATGTATAAAAGAAAGAGACAGGAGGTCAAGAGAAAGGTGCAAGAGGTGAAAAAAAGGGCAAATGAGAGTTGGGGTGAGAGAGTATCATTAAATTTTAGGGAGAATAAAAAGATGTTCTGGAAGGAGGTGAATAAGGTGCGTAAGACGAGGGAGCAAATGGGAACTTCAGTGAAGGGCGCAAATGGGGAGGTGATAACAAGTAGTGGTGATGTGAGAAGGAGATGGAGTGAGTATTTTGAAGGTTTGTTGAATGTGTTTGATGATAGAGTGGCAGATATAGGGTGTTTTGGTCGAGGTGGTGTGCAAAGTGAGAGGGTTAGGGAAAATGATTTGGTAAACAGAGAAGAGGTAGTGAAAGCTTTGCGGAAGATGAAAGCCGGCAAGGCAGCAGGTTTGGATGGTATTGCAGTGGAATTTATTAAAAAAGGGGGTGACTGTATTGTTGACTGGTTGGTAAGGTTATTTAATGTATGTATGACTCATGGTGAGGTGCCTGAGGATTGGCGGAATGCGTGCATAGTGCCATTGTACAAAGGCAAAGGGGATAAGAGTGAGTGCTCAAATTACAGAGGTATAAGTTTGTTGAGTATTCCTGGTAAATTATATGGGAGGGTATTGATTGAGAGGGTGAAGGCATGTACAGAGCATCAGATTGGGGAAGAGCAGTGTGGTTTCAGAAGTGGTAGAGGATGTGTGGATCAGGTGTTTGCTTTGAAGAATGTATGTGAGAAATACTTAGAAAAGCAAATGGATTTGTATGTAGCATTTATGGATCTGGAGAAGGCATATGATAGAGTTGATAGAGATGCTCTGTGGAAGGTATTAAGAATATATGGTGTGGGAGGAAAGTTGTTAGAAGCAGTGAAAAGTTTTTATCGAGGATGTAAGGCATGTGTACGTGTAGGAAGAGAGGAAAGTGATTGGTTCTCAGTGAATGTAGGTTTGCGGCAGGGGTGTGTGATGTCTCCATGGTTGTTTAATTTGTTTATGGATGGGGTTGTTAGGGAGGTAAATGCAAGAGTTTTGGAAAGAGGGGCAAGTATGAAGTCTGTTGGGGATGAGAGAGCTTGGGAAGTGAGTCAGTTGTTGTTCGCTGATGATGCAGCGCTGGTGGCTGATTCATGTGAGAAACTGCAGAAGCTGGTGACTGAGTTTGGTAAAGTGTGTGGAAGAAGAAAGTTAAGAGTAAATGTGAATAAGAGCAAGGTTATTAGGTACAGTAGGGTTGAGGGTCAAGTCAATTGGGAGGTGAGTTTGAATGGAGAAAAACTGGAGGAAGTGAAGTGTTTTAGATATCTGGGAGTGGATCTGGCAGCGGATGGAACCATGGAAGCGGAAGTGGATCATAGGGTGGGGGAGGGGGCGAAAATTCTGGGGGCCTTGAAGAATGTGTGGAAGTCGAGAACATTATCTCGGAAAGCAAAAATGGGTATGTTTGAAGGAATAGTGGTTCCAACAATGTTGTATGGTTGCGAGGCGTGGGCTATGGATAGAGTTGTGCGCAGGAGGATGGATGTGCTGGAAATGAGATGTTTGAGGGCAATGTGTGGTTTGATCGAGTGAGTAACGTAAGGGTAAGAGAGATGTGTGGAAATAAAAAGAGCGTGGTTGAGAGAGCAGAAGAGGGTGTTTTGAAGTGGTTTGGGCACATGGAGAGAATGAGTGAGGAAAGATTGACCAAGAGGATATATGTGTCGGAGGTGGAGGGAACGAGGAGAAGAGGGAGACCAAATTGGAGGTGGAAAGATGGAGTGAAAAAGATTTTGTGTGATCGGGGCCTGAATATGCAGGAGGGTGAAAGGAGGGCAAGGAATAGAGTGAATTGGAGCGATGTGGTATACCGGGGTTGACGTGCTGTCAGTGGATTGAATCAAGGCATGTGAAGCATCTGGGGTAAACCATGGAAAGCTGTGTAGGTATGTATATTTGCGTGTGTGGACGTATGTATATACATGTGTATGGGGGGGGTTGGGCCATTTCTTTCGTCTGTTTCCTACCTTGCTGACATGGGAAACAGCAATCAAGTATAACAATAGTAAATAATAATATCCAGGGCATGTGAAACATATGGGATAAACCTTGGAAAGGTCTGTGGGAGCTGTAGTTTTGGTGCATTACACATGACAACTAGAGACTGAGTGTCAATGAATGTGGCCTTTTTTGTTCGTTTTCCTGGCACTACCTCGCTGATGCAGGGGTGGCATTGATGTTTCCTCTAAGGCGGGGTGGCACTTGGAATGGATGAAGGCAAGCAAGTATGAATATACACATGTATATATGTATATGTATGTTTATGTATGTGTATATGAGTGGATGGATCCTTCTTCATCTGTTTCCTGGTGTTGCCTCACTGATGCAGGAAATGGCAATCAAGTATCATAATAGAAATGATAATGATAAAGATTTTTTTTTTTCTTTTTTTTTTTTTTTTTTTTTTTTTTTGCTTTGTCGCTGTCTCCCACGTTTGCGAGGTAGTGCAAGGAAACAGACGAAAGAAATGGCCCAACCCACCCCCATACACATGTATATACATACATCCACACACGCAAATATACATACCTACACAGCTTTCCATGGTTTACCCCAGACGCTTCACATGCCCTGATTCAATCCACTGACAGCACGGTCAACCCCGGTATACCACATCGATCCAATTCACTCTATTCCTTCCCTCCTTTCACCCTCCTGCATGTTCAGGCCCCGATCACACAAAATCTTTTTTACTCCATCTTTCCACCTCCAATTTGGTCTCCCACTTCTCCTCGTTCCCTCCACCTCCGACACATATATCCTCTTGGTCAATCTTTCCTCACTCATTCTCTCCATGTGCCCAAACCATTTCAAAACACCCTCTTCTGCTCTCTCAACCACGCTCTTTTTATTTCCACACATCTCTCTTACCCTAGCGTTACTTACTCGATCAAACCACCTCACACCACACATTGTCCTCAAACATCTCATTTCCAGCACATTCATCCTCCTGTGCACAATTCTATCCATAGCCCACGCCTCGCAACCATACAGCATTGTTGGAACCACTATTCCTTCAAACATACCCATTTTTGCTTTCCGAGATAATGTTCTCGACTACCACACATTCTTCAAGGCTCCCAGGATTTTCGCCCCCTCCCCCACCCTATGATCCACTTCCGCTTCCATGGTTCCATCCGCTGCCAGATCCACTCCCAGATATCTAAAACACTTTACTTCCTCCAGTTTTTCTCCATTCAAACTTACCTCCCAATTGACTTGACCCTCAACCCTACTGATAAAGATATGATATATATTTTTTTTTTCATACAAATTTACCATTTCCTGCTTTGGCGCAGTAGCTTTTAGAACAGGGGACTGATCCTAAGAGGGTAAATCCTCACTTGGCCTCCTTCTCTGTTCCTTCTTTTGGAAAAGTAAAAACTGGAGGGGAGGATTTCCAACCCCCACTCCCTCCCCTTTTAGTTGCCTTTTACAACACGCAGGAATATGTAGGAAGTATTCTTTATCCCTTAATCCCAGGGATAATGATATATATGAAAATATATTATCCTCGGGGATAGGGGTGAAAGAATACTTCCCACGTATTCCTCGCGTGTCGTAGAAAGCGACTAGAGGGGACGGGAGCGGGGGCCAGAAATCCTCCCCTCCTTGTATTAACTTTCTAAAATGGGAAACAGAAGAAGGAGTCACGCGGGGGAGTGCTCATCCTCCTCGAAGGCTCAGAGTGGGGTGCCTAAATGTGTGTGGATGTAACCAAGATGTGAAAAAAGGAGAGATAGGTAGTATGTTTGAGGAAAGGAACCTGGATGTTTTGGCTCTGAGTGAAACGAAGCTCGGGGGTGAAGGGGAAGAGTGGTTTGGGAGTGTCTGGGGAGTGAAGTCAGGGGTTAGTGAGAGGACAAGAGCAAGGGAAGGAGTAGCAATACTCCTGAAACAGGAGTTGTGGGAGTATGTGATAGAGTGTAAGAAAGTAAATTCTCGATTAATATGGGTAAAACTGAAAGTTGATGGAGAGAGGTGGGTGATTATTGGTGCATATGCACCCGGGCATGAGAAGAAAGATCATGAGAGGCAAGTGTTTTGGGAGCAGCTGAATGAGTGTGTTAGTGGTTTTGATGCACGAGGACCGGGTTATAGTGATGGGTGATTTGAATGCAAAGGTGAGTAATGTGGCAGTTGAGGGAATAATTGGTATACATAGGGTGTTCAGTGTTGTAAATGGAAATGGTGAAGAGCTTGTAGATTTATGTGCTGAAAAAAGAACTGATGATTGGGAATACCTGGTTTAAAAAGCGAGATATACATAAGTATACTTATGTAAGTAGGAGAGATGGCCAGAGAGCGTTATTGGATTACGTGTTAATTGACAGGCGTGCGAAAGAGAGACTTTTGGATGTTAATGTGCTGAGAGGTGCAACTGGAGGGATGTCTGATCATTATCTTGTGGAGGCTAAGGTGAAGATTTGTATGGGTTTTCAGAAAAGAAGAGTGAATGTTGGGGTGAAGAGGGTGGTGAGAGTAAGTGAGCTTGGGAAGGAGACCTGTGTGAGGAAGTACCAGGAGAGACTGAGTACAGAATGGAAAAAGGTGAGAACAATGGAAGTAAGGGGAGTGGGGGAGGAATGGGATGTATTTAGGGAATCAGTGATGGATTGCGCAAAAGATGCTTGTGGCATGAGAAGAGTGGGAGGTGGGTTGATTAGAAAGGGTAGTGAGTGGTGGGATGAAGAAGTAAGAGTATTAGTGAAAGAGAAGAGAGAGGCATTTTGACGATTTTTGCAGGGAAAAAATGCAATTGAGTGGGAGATGTATAAAAGAAAGAGACAGGAGGTCAAGAGAAAGGTGCAAGAGGTGAAAAAAAGGGCAAATGAGAGTTGGGGTGAGAGAGTATCATTAAATTTTAGGGAGAATAAAAAGATGTTCTGGAAGGAGGTGAATAAGGTGCGTAAGACGAGGGAGCAAATGGGAACTTCAGTGAAGGGCGCAAATGGGGAGGTGATAACAAGTAGTGGTGATGTGAGAAGGAGATGGAGTGAGTATTTTGAAGGTTTGTTGAATGTGTTTGATGATAGAGTGGCAGATATAGGGTGTTTTGGTCGAGGTGGTGTGCAAAGTGAGAGGGTTAGGGAAAATGATTTGGTAAACAGAGAAGAGGTAGTGAAAGCTTTGCGGAAGATGAAAGCCGGCAAGGCAGCAGGTTTGGATGGTATTGCAGTGGAATTTATTAAAAAAGGGGGTGACTGTATTGTTGACTGGTTGGTAAGGTTATTTAATGTATGTATGACTCATGGTGAGGTGCCTGAGGATTGGCGGAATGCGTGCATAGTGCCATTGTACAAAGGCAAAGGGGATAAGAGTGAGTGCTCAAATTACAGAGGTATAAGTTTGTTGAGTATTCCTGGTAAATTATATGGGAGGGTATTGATTGAGAGGGTGAAGGCATGTACAGAGCATCAGATTGGGGAAGAGCAGTGTGGTTTCAGAAGTGGTAGAGGATGTGTGGATCAGGTGTTTGCTTTGAAGAATGTATGTGAGAAATACTTAGAAAAGCAAATGGATTTGTATGTAGCATTTATGGATCTGGAGAAGGCATATGATAGAGTTGATAGAGATGCTCTGTGGAAGGTATTAAGAATATATGGTGTGGGAGGAAAGTTGTTAGAAGCAGTGAAAAGTTTTTATCGAGGATGTAAGGCATGTGTACGTGTAGGAAGAGAGGAAAGTGATTGGTTCTCAGTGAATGTAGGTTTGCGGCAGGGGTGTGTGATGTCTCCATGGTTGTTTAATTTGTTTATGGATGGGGTTGTTAGGGAGGTAAATGCAAGAGTTTTGGAAAGAGGGGCAAGTATGAAGTCTGTTGGGGATGAGAGAGCTTGGGAAGTGAGTCAGTTGTTGTTCGCTGATGATGCAGCGCTGGTGGCTGATTCATGTGAGAAACTGCAGAAGCTGGTGACTGAGTTTGGTAAAGTGTGTGGAAGAAGAAAGTTAAGAGTAAATGTGAATAAGAGCAAGGTTATTAGGTACAGTAGGGTTGAGGGTCAAGTCAATTGGGAGGTGAGTTTGAATGGAGAAAAACTGGAGGAAGTGAAGTGTTTTAGATATCTGGGAGTGGATCTGGCAGCGGATGGAACCATGGAAGCGGAAGTGGATCATAGGGTGGGGGAGGGGGCGAAAATTCTGGGGGCCTTGAAGAATGTGTGGAAGTCGAGAACATTATCTCGGAAAGCAAAAATGGGTATGTTTGAAGGAATAGTGGTTCCAACAATGTTGTATGGTTGCGAGGCGTGGGCTATGGATAGAGTTGTGCGCAGGAGGATGGATGTGCTGGAAATGAGATGTTTGAGGGCAATGTGTGGTTTGATCGAGTGAGTAACGTAAGGGTAAGAGAGATGTGTGGAAATAAAAAGAGCGTGGTTGAGAGAGCAGAAGAGGGTGTTTTGAAGTGGTTTGGGCACATGGAGAGAATGAGTGAGGAAAGATTGACCAAGAGGATATATGTGTCGGAGGTGGAGGGAACGAGGAGAAGAGGGAGACCAAATTGGAGGTGGAAAGATGGAGTGAAAAAGATTTTGTGTGATCGGGGCCTGAATATGCAGGAGGGTGAAAGGAGGGCAAGGAATAGAGTGAATTGGAGCGATGTGGTATACCGGGGTTGACGTGCTGTCAGTGGATTGAATCAAGGCATGTGAAGCGTCTGGGGTAAACCATGGAAAGCTGTGTAGGTATGTATATATGCGTGCGTGGACGTATGTATATACATGTGTATGGGGGGGGGTTGGGCCATTTCTTTCGTCTGTTTCCTTGCGCTACCTCGCAAACGCGGGAGACAGCGACAAAGTATAATAAAAAAAAAAAAAATATTATCCTCGGGGATAGAGGAAAAAGATTACTTCCCACATATTCCCTGCTTGTCATAGAAGGCGACAAAAAGGTGTAGGAACGAGGAGCTGGAAATCCTCCCCTCTTGTTTTACTTTTCCAAAAGAAGGAACAAAGAAGGGGACCAAGTGAGGACATTTCCCTCTTAGGCTTAGTCAGTTGTTAAGAAGAGCATATCAAGACATACATAAAACTCATGACAAATATTGAATGGTTCAGAAATCAAAACACAGCAGTGTTTGAAGGATTTTGTAGAATTTGAAAATATGAAGCAGATCATCAGTGGTTCTACGGTGTGAATGTGGTCAGGTAAAGCACCATATCTTTTTAAAGAAAAGGTCATTAGCCTCTCTAACACTAGTGCTATTACAAGTAACTAGGTCTCATTTTGAATTTAGGGTATTTAATAAGTCCTTAATTTTTCTTTTTAAGATGGAATATGTCTCTCTCCATAGGTCAATGTTATGGTGCTGCATCAGCAGATAAACGGAGAATAGCCCCAAGCTTAGAATCTGGTTCTCACCATACTTCACATGAAGAAACTTACTTCTCCTCTGTTACTTCCCTTGTTGCTGTTATTTGTTTTGTCAATCTTGTAATATTTGGTGCAGTGTTCACTGTACTTCAGGTATGTGATTTTTTTTGTTTTCATGAAATGAAGTTTTTATATATGATATATTAATTTGAGGATTAGTATGATTGGTATGTTTACTTTTCAGAGTGATTGCTTCAAATTACTTTTTTCCCAATTAAATAGTAGGTGCTTTCTGTACCTAGTTATCGTAAGTGGTACTTGTAATTCTTTTATAGTACTAGTTTTGAACCATCCTGCCATATAGAGATTTTTATATTAATTTCTTTCCCCTTTTGAAAATCATGCCAGCAGGTCATTCTTTATGATCTTAGTGCTTAACAAGGTTATATATGCTTGACAAAAAGATAGGTGTACACAAATTGGCTTTTGTTTTTGAGATAACAGTAGCCATTCATTTCAGAACATGGCAACCACCTTATTAGGAAGTTGGACTTATTGGTGTGTGTGGTACCTATTCCTTATTTTATAGCTTGAATTATGCCTTTTACACACCAGTGCCAACCAGCAAAAGACTTTAAACTTGCATCCTTTGCTATGTAAACATGTATTCATTATCTTTGTACTCACTTGCCACCTGGCATGAAAGTAATTATGCCATGGAAACAGGTTGATATTTGGATTAGAAGAACACCTCAATAAAGAGGAAAGGGAAGCTTGTCAAAAAACTATCTGATGCAATAGACTTCCAATGAAAGTCTTTGGAGAATTGGTGGATATATGCAAGATTATTATTATTATTTTGCTTTGTCGCTGTCTCCCGTGTTTGCGAGGTAGCACAAGGAAACAGACGAAAGAAATGGCCCAACCCACCCCCATACACATATATATACATACACGTCCACACACGCAAATATACATACCCATACATCTCAATGTACACATATATATACACACGCAGACACATACATATATACACATGCACACAATTCACACTGTCTGCCGTTATTCATTCCCATTGCCACCCCACCACACGTGGAATAACATCCCCCTCCCCCCCTCATGTGGGCGAGGTAGCGCTAGGAAAGGACAACAAAGGCCCCGTTCGTTCACACTCAGTCTCTAGCTGTCATGCAATAATGCCCGAAACCACAGCTTCCTTTCCACATCCAGGCCCAACAGAACTTTCCATGGTTTACCCCAGATGCTTCACATACCCTGATTCAATCCATTAACAGCATGTCGACCCCGGTATACCACATCGATCCAATTCACTCTATTCCTTGCCCGCCTTTCACCCTCCTGCATGTTCAGGCCCCAATCACTCAAAATCTTTTTCACCCCATCTATCCACCTCCAATTTGGTCTCCCACTTCTCCTCATTCCCTCCACCTCCGACACATATATCCTCTTGGTCAATCTTTCCTCACTCATTTTCTCCATTTGCCCAAACCATTTCAAAACACCCTCTTCTGCTCTCTCAACCACGCTCTTTTTATTTCCACACATCTCTCTTACCCTTACATTGCTTACTCGATCAAACCACCTCACACCACATATTGTCCTCAAACATCTTATTTCCAGCACATCCACCCTCCTGCACACAACTCTATCCATAGCCCACACCTCGCAACCATACAACATTGTTGGAACCACTATTCCTTCAAACATAGCCATTTTTGCTTTCAGAGATAATGTTCTCGACTTCCACACATTCTTCAAGGCTCCCAGGATTTTCGCCCCCTCCCCCACCCTATGATTCACTTTCACTTCCATGGTTCCATCCGCTGCCAGATCCACTCCCAGATATCTAAAACACTTTGCTTCCTCCAGTTTTTCTCCATTCAAACTTACCTCCCAATTGACTTGACCCTCAACCCTACTGTACCTAATAACCTTGCTCTTATTCACATTTACTCTTAACTTTCTTCTTTACCAAACTCAGTCACCAGCTTCTGCAGTTTCTCACATGAATCAGCCACCAGCGCTGTATCATCAGCGAACAACAACTGACTCACTTCCCAAGCTCTCTCATCCCCAACCGACTTCATACTTGCCCCTCTTTCCAAAACTCTTGCATTCACCTCCCTAACAACCCCATCCATAAACAAATTAAACAACCATGGAAACATCACACACCCCTGCCGCAAACCTACATTCACTGAGAACCACTCACTTTCCTCTCTTCCTACACGTACACATGCCTTACATCCTCGATAAAAACTTTTCACTGCTTCTAACAACTTGCCTCCCACACCATATATTCTTAGTACCTTCCACAGAGCATCTCTATCAACTCTATCATATGCCTTCTTCAGATCCATAAATGCTACATACAAATGCATTTGCTTTTCTAAATATTTCTCACATACATTCTTCAAAGCAAACACCTGATCCACACATTCTCTACCACTTCTGAAACCACACTGCTCTTCCCCAATCTGATGCTCTGTACATGGCTTCACCCTCTCAATCAATACCCTCCCATATAATTTACCAAGATATAATTTGCAAGATATAAAATGATAACCTCTGAGGATTAAATTTGATATGGGTTATATAGCCTAGATATGCAAAAACAATCCAAAAAACTTGCTAGAAAGGATGAATTAAAATGGGTGTTTCTCATAAGTGACAGTCCAAGACAAGAGTGAAAAAGAGCACAGAATGAGAAATCATCTGAGACCTGAGGGGTGAACAACCCATACAATGTCAGCTCACTCTAAAAATCAGGTATGTAAATGAAGACACACTGATACTAAATGGTAAGATGCTAGAGTTCAAAGACCAAATCAGGGATAGCAATCTTGATATTGTAGTACTGGAAGCAGAACTCACAAAAGGGTTAAGGTCTGGTCTAATCTTTCTGGATGAGTAAACAGTAGCAACTAGAGACAGAAAAGATAAGTGGGAGGAGTTGGCCTCCTTGATAAGCAACGTCATTAGATTTTAAGAAATACTAATGGATGGCTCGGTGAGAAATTACTCAAGGAAAGGGTGAAGAGAGTGGTGAGAGTAAGTGAACTTGGGAAGGAGACTTGTGTGAGGAAGCACCAGGAGAGACAGTACATAGTGGGAAAAGGTGAGAACAAAGGACATAAGGGGAGTAGGGGAGGAATGGGATGTATTTAGGGAAGCAGTGATGGCTTGCGCAAAAGATGCTTGTGGCATGAGAAGCATGGGAGGTGGGCAAATTAGAAAGGGTAGAGTGGTGGGATGAAGAAGCAAGATTGTTAGTGAAAGAGAAGAGAGATGCATTTGGACAATTTTTGCAGGAAAATAATGCAAATGACTGGGAGATGTATAAAAGAAAGAGGCAGGAGGTCAAGAGAAAGGTGTAAGAGGTGAAAAAGAGGGCAAATGAGAGTTGGGGTGAGAGAGTATCATTAAATTTTAGGGAGAATAAAAAGATGTTTTGGAAGGAGGTAAATAAAATGCGTAAAACAAGGGAACAAATGGGAACATCACTGAATGGGGCTACTGCAGAGGTGATAACAAGTAGTGGTGATGTCAGGAGATGGAGTGAGTATTTTGAAGGTTTGTTGAATGTGTTTGATGATAAGAGTGGCAGATATAGGGTGTTTTGGTCGAGGTGGTGTGCAAAGTGAGAGGGTTAGGGAGAATGATTTAGTAAACAGAGAAGAGGTAGTAAACGTTTTGCGGAAGATGAAAGCCAGCAAGGCAGCGGGTTTGGATGGTATTACAGTGGAATTTATTAAAAAAGGGGGTGACTGTATTATTGACTGGTTGGTAAGGTTATTTAATGTATGTATGTCTCATGGTAAGGTGCCTGAGGATTGACGGAATGCTTGCATAGTGCCATTGTACAAAGGCAAAGGGGATAAAGGCGAGTGCTCAAATTACAGAGGTATGAGTTTGTGTTGAGTATTCCTGGGAAATTATATGGGAGGGTATTGATTGAGAGGGTGAAGCCATGTACAGAGCATCAGATTGGGGAAGAGCAGTGTGGCTTCAGAATTGGTAGATGTGTGGATCAGGTGTTTGCTTTGAAGAATGTATGTGAGAAATATTTAGAAAAGCAAATGCATTTGTATGTAGCATTTATGGATTTGGAAAAGGCATATGATAGAGTTGATAGAGATGCTCTGTGGAAGGTATTAAGAATATATGGTGTGAGAGGCAAGTTGTTAGAAGCAGTGAAAAGTTTTTATCAAGGATGTAAGGCATGTGTACGTGTAGGAAGAGAGGAAAGTGATTGGTTCTCAGTGAATGTTGGTTTGCGGCAGGGGTGTGTGATGTCTCCATGGTTGTTTAATTTGTTTATGGATGGGGTTGTTAGGGAGGTGAATGCAAGAGTTTTGGAAAGAGGGGCAAGTATGCAGTCTGTTGTGGATGAGAGAGCTTGGGAAGTGAGTCAGTTGTTGTTCGCTGATGATACAGCGCTGGTGGCTGATTCATGTGAGAAACTGCAGAAGTTTGGTAAAGTGTGTGAAAGAAGAAAGCTGAGAGTAAATGTGAATAAGAGCAAGGTTATTAGGTACAGTAGGGTTAAGGTTGGGAGGTAAGTTTGAATGGAGAAAAACTGGAGGAAGTGCAAGTGTTTTAGATATCTGGGAGTGGAATTGGCAGCAGATGGAACCATGGAAGCGGAAGTGAATCATAGGGTGGAGGAGGGGGCGATAGTTCTGGGAGCGTTGAAGAATGTGTGGAAGTTGAGAACGTTATCTTGGAAAGCAAAAATGGCTATGTTTGAAGGAATAGTGGTTCTAACAATGTTATATGGTTACAAGTTGTGGGCTATAGATAGATTTGTGCAGAGGAGGATGGATGTGCTGGAAATGAGATGTTTGAGGACAATATGTGGTGTGAGGTGGTTTGATTGAGTAAGTAATGAAAGGGTAAAAGAGATATGTGGAAATAAAAAAAAGTGTGGTTGAGAGAGCAGAAGAGTGTGTTTTGAAATGCTTTGGTCACATAGAGAGAATGAGTGAGGAAAGATTGACCAACAGGATATGTGTCAGAGGTGGAGGAAACGAGGAGAAGTGGGAGACCAAATTGGAGGTGGAAAGATGGAGTGAAAAGATTTTGAGTGATCAGAGCCTGAACATGCAGGAGGGCGAAAGGCAAGCAAAGAATAGAGTGAATTGGAACGCAAATATACATACCTACACAGCTTTCCATGGTTTACCCCAGACGCTTCACATGCCCTGATTCAATCTACTGACAGCACGTCAACCCCGGTATACCACATCGATCCAATTCACTCTATTCTTTGCCCGCCTTTCACCCTCCTGCATGTTCAGGCCCCGATCACACAAAATCTTTTTCACTCCATCTTTCCACCTCCAATTTGGTCTCCCACTTCTCGTTCCCTCCACCTCCGACACATATATCCTCTTGGTCAATCTTTCCTCACTCATTCTCTCCATGTGCCCAAACCATTTCAAAACACCCTCTTCTGCTCTCTCAACCACGCTCTTTTTATTTCCACACATCTCTCTTACCCTTACGTTACTTACTCGATCAAACCACCTCACACCACACATTGTCCTCAAACATCTCATTTCCAGCACATCCATCCTCCTGCGCACAACTCTATCCATAGCCCACGCCTCGCAACCATACAACATTGCTGGAACCACTATTCCTTCAAACATACCCATTTTTGCTTTCCGAGATAATGTTCTCGACTTCCACACATTCTTCAAGGCTCCCAGGATTTTCGCCCCCTCCCCCACCCTATGATCCACTTCCGCTTCCATGGTTCCATCCGCTGCCAGATCCACTCCCAGATATCTAAAACACTTTACTTCCTCCAGTTTTTCTCCATTCAAACTTACCTCCCAATTGACTTGACCCTCATTGAGACCCTACTGTACCTAATAACCTTGCTCTTATTCACATTTACTCTTAACTTTCTTTCACACACTTTACCAAACTCAGTCACCAGCTTCTGCAGTTTCTCACATGAATCAGCCACCAGCGCTGTATCATCAGCGAACAACAACTGACTCACTTCCCAAGCTCTCTCATCCCCAACAGACTTCATACTTGCCCCTCTTTCCAAAACTCTTGCATTCACCTCCCTAACAACCCCATCCATAAACAAATTAAACAACCATGGAGACATCACACACCCCTGCCGCAGACCTACATTCACTGAGAACCAATCACTTTCCTCTCTTCCTATATAAATATACTTATAATTTTTAACCAACCATGAAACTGAAGTGACCCAAAACAACTTTACAACTATAACAGTGGAGGAACATTCAGAATGTTGAAGGAAGCACTAAGAAACTCCCTCCCCAGAATGGGAAAATCCTGATGATGGGGGATTTCAGTTTCAAAAAATAGATGTAACAAACCTCTTAGATATCTGAGAGAAAGTGAGCTCTGCTTAAAGCGAAAGGAAAGTCTGGGTGGAATCTTTATGGCTGGACTGCTGTAAAGTATTTGAGGCTGGATTTCCAGGCGAGAATAAGGGGGAGACTTTTTCAAGGGATAAAAGATTTCTCATGGAAACTGAAGTTCCTAGAATGTGTACAGGAAAATTTCCTACATCAGCATATGGAATGCTACAAAGCATTTGATACACTACCATTTCAAAGTAATGTCAGTTAAGGAACTGGATATACAGGCAAGAATAATAGGAAGACAATTTAACTGGATTCAAGGTTATTTTGGTACAAGGGAGCATAGGATGCTGGTTAGAAGAGCATTCTTGAATTGGGCTGTCATAAGTGGCATGCTGTATTGCTGTGTTGGGCTTACTGATCTTCTTGGTGAAGAAGTGATTGCCTGCCTGATAGAGTGCACTTTTATTAGAAAACGTTTGTCAGTGATTCCAAAATAATAGGAAAGATAAAGAATAATGAGGACTATATCATCTTAAAGAGAGATCTAGATAGACTCGTAAGTTGATCTTATTTTATAGATAATAGATGTAATTCAATAAAAGTAGATGCAAAAGAATGAGGATGGGACATAGCTAAAGAAGACCTCAGTGTAATTATTATTTAGCCAGAAATAAGCTGCCGGAATTCTAAATGTGAAGGGGACCTTGGAGCCAACATTGTGCCTAATCGGTTGCCAGGGTTTTGTATAAGGAGAATTATTAAGCAGATAAACTGTGCTGGAAAATATGAGAATCGCACGTAACCACTTAACAATTCCTAAATTTCCTTTCCAACCATGTGAATTAAAGTTTTTCAAATTTAAAAAATTTGCCTTACAACTTCTATGATACTCATATAAAAATGAAAAAAGAATCCCTTGAGAGGTATTTATTCTCCATTACTTACACTGATAGTGTCTAGGTTTTTTTTTCTTTTTAGATGTTTCAGTTGGAAAATATGAGAATCGCATGTACCCACTTAACCATTCCTAAATTTCCTTTCCGACCATGTAAATCATAGTTTTTCAAATTTAAAAAATTTGCCTTACACCTTCTATGATACTCATATAAAAATGAAAAAAAAGAATCCCTTCAGAGGTATATATTCTCCATTACTTACACTGATAGTGTCTAGGTTTTTTTTTTCTTTTTTGATGTTTTAGCACAATGCTCTGAAAAGTGCAGGAGAAAGGTCTAAGTGTCAAGTGAGTTGCCACTGCACATATGTTTATTTTACTTACACCGAAAGAGTATTTTTTTCATTTATATCATGTTATAATCAGTGTGGTTCAATGATAATATTTCCAAAACTGCAATATAATTAATGTTTGTGTAAATACCAGCCATACCAATCAGATGCAGTATTGTCAAGGTTTGGAATTATTGAAATTTCAGTTAGTTTTATGATTTTTATGGTATATATTTTATGATGATATCAAGCTAGTTAACTTTGTTCTCTATTTTTTCCAGGCGAGATCAACTGATTCCTTGTGTTGGGCAAGAAAAAATTCATATAGATTTCTAAAATCAGAGAATATGTCAGAGCGAGTCTCTCTTACGTTAACTCCATTTGTGGAAGATGATTCTGAAGATGAGAGGGAAAATGAATTATTGTATGTGAAGACGTAGATTACCACAATGCGTGAATATATGATTTATATAAAATTATACTGCAAAAGAAGCTAATGTAAGAGAAATAGAACAAGAATTACAGCACATCCTGATTGTACCTGTTGCTATGACATAGAAGTAGATCCTTTCCATACTTAAGTATCCTCAGGTCATGTTTGTCGATCAAGTTTGTGGATCATGTCAAATATTCGTGTAATGTGCCTGAAAGACAAGGGTGTTATTTTTTCTAAGTACGAATGTTTATAGATTGCTTTTTGTCATAACAGTTTCTAGAGAAAGAACAGTACTCTGCTTGATAATGCTCAAAAGTGAGTGTTTACAGTAAGTAGATATATACTTGTGCCATGATGATGGAGCATATCACTGAAGGAATTCTCACATCTTATCTTAAGAACAACACTTTATGTATTTAGATATATCTGCAGGATGATCTTTAGCATCTTTAATCCTTTTGGTATGTGGCATTATAAACTGTATCCTTCAGAATTGCCAAAATGATAAGGAAAACATGATTTTTGGAAGTGGCAAAACTTTGAAAATACTGTTGTGCAGCATACCGCAATCAGAATGCCACAATATGGTAAAATTCATTATTATTGAACTCTTTTAGTTCAAAGGGTAATTGTACTCTTCATGGAAGATTGTTTTGTCAGTTTTATGATATATAAATACATGAACTTGGCAGATTGTCACCATGGCAGATATATCAAAATTATGTGTTGTTAGATTTCAGTTTGCAACAGTATGGTAAAGACAGAAAGTGAAAAATATTTTGGTAGCTTAAATGGTAATTGTACTTTTCAGTGAATATTGTTTTGTTATTTTCGTAATATGTAAATAATGTAACTTTAATAAACATTGAGAAATGTATTAACATATTCTTCAGTAATAACAAATTATTGCAGAATCATTGTAACATATCTGTTTTAAACTATCATTTGAAAGTGACTTGGTTAGTGGAATAGTCTTAAAAGGAATAGATGCTGAAATATTGATGAGAATGTCCCTTAGTTCCAAGGGTTAGAGAAAATTTATGGTTAATTTTTCTATTTGTTACTAATCTAAGTTATCAAAAGTTCAATATTGAAAAAATCATCAGTGATGGTATCTTAACTGAAACAAATGTCAAATGTTTTGTACTCTAAAATTTAGAAATTAACAGTTTTTAGATGAATTATTAGATTTTTTTAAAGTATGAGGGATCACTGTGATCATATTATTAGTTCTGCACAATACTGTAAATTTTAGTGGATTGAGAACTGATCTCAGACCTAAGCAGAGGTATGTAGAGTAATAATGCACCAGAAGCCCCTGACTAGATTTATTCTTCTCATCAGAGAAGTTACCATACTGCTTAGCAGCTAACTGTGAAGTATATTACTTATTAGATTGCATTATTTTTTATAAAAGCAAATGCAGTAAGAACTCTCTTAACCACTGATATTTATACTTGGGACTTATGAAATGGGTCACTATGGCCTTTATAAATTATATGTGAGATATATGAAATGTGTAATAGGTATGGAACTAGAAAAATACAGTGCTGTATTACCTTAATGTATATTTTATGGAAGGTCCAACAGTTTCTCCATCATTCACCATTAGTTGTCAGAGGGAACTGTACATTTCTGTTGCACATGTTCAGATTCATACATATCTCAGTTGTAAATTATAATGTTAGAAGGTACACCAATACAAGTCCAGCACATGAGTGATTCCAGAGTCTACATGCAAATGCAGAGTCCATGAACTCTGCATGTTTAGGTAAAATCAAGATGGCGGTTTTTTCATCGGTTGTAAGAAGCAAATGCCTCACTCAAGAGTTGAAGAATTTATCAAGATATTATGAAGCACTACAAAGCTTTTCACTTATCATAGGGATTGTCATAAGGCTCTTTCATAATGACTACTAATTTGTGGAAGGTTTAGGATATTCCAAGACAAGGTACTGTAGCTAGGACAGAGTGTGCATTGTTCTGAGTGGCTCCTAAAAAGTGGAAGTTGATATAGCTTTTCATCTAGACCGGCTTCAGTTTCTAGGGATAGAGAGCATTTATCCTGTTCATGTTACAGCTACTTAACAAAGTAATTTTTCTGAGCCAGCCAGCCTGTATGACTTAGCAGCTGAGGCATAAAAGTAGGACTCCCAAGTTCAGTGTATGGCCGATTAATGTAGCAGTATTGAAGAATTTCAGTGGTAAGGTCTTCATTTTCAGTCTATTAGTAATTTTTCATCACAGATTTCTTAAATCTTGACAGAAATCTGGCATTCTCATGTGTCTCACCACTTTTTTTTTTTTTTTTACAGCTACAAATATTGTTTATAATAGTTTCCTGGATAAAAGGCCAAAAGGAAACATTTTTTAGGCATTCACTCTTACAATTAAGTTGCTTATGGCTCACTTCATGTCAACGTTTCATATTTATTTTTCATTCTTTTCTTGTTCACAAGTGTAATCATGATACTGTATTGTTTGTACTTGATAGTGGTTTGTGAATATATAGATGCTAAACACTTGTTTTGAGAGAAAGCAGCATAGATCAAAATTAAATGGAAAGCTAAAACTACCAAATAAGATGCTGAATCCTTAGTCAAACAACTGGCCATTAAGAGCACACTATTACATTGATAAACTGTGTGCACTTAATTCATAAAGAAGACTTGGCTTATAGGAATTAATGTAACTCCCAGGAAACAGCTGACTTTGCTGTAGGTAGACCAGCTATTCTTTTATCAGTGAAGCAAATGAGATGCAGTATTCTTCAGTGCCCAGTTTGAGTTCATTTCAGACACTAGAGTTCTTTATCCTACTTTTGAAATATAATCTGCTGATTACCACTTTGATATGGTATTTAGTAAAGACTTGTCACTTTGAGCCTACTTATAGGTTTCAGTTGCATATAGACTGCTGAACTGTAACTATGGTTTCTCATTCTTTGTAATATTTTTATCAGCTTCAGGGAAAAAAATTAAGAGGGAATGGATGGAAAAATCTCAACAGTGATTGTTGGGAAGTAATACAGGTGGTGTAATTCGTTTTTAGTGAACAGCTATCTAATATCTACAGTTCCCCCTGCCCTGTACTATGGAGCACTCTTTACGTATCTGGGATGGTTCTTCATCCTCATCTCCACAAGTAAGAGTGGAATAACAAGACATCCAATTCATTGTTAAATCCCCTGGCATCACCTTTCTCTCTAACCATTCCTCTTTATATGCTTTGATGTTACTGCTCTTTCCCCATTCTAAGGTATAATTTTGGCCACTGTTCGTGTGAGCTATATGCATGTGTTCCTGTCACTAGGATTGGACCTAAAGCTCATTGTTTTTTAGTGAACACCAGCCACATGAAGATTGACCACAGTGATACTTACTTGTTTCCTTGATCATCAAAGTTGTGGAATTCTCTTCTTTCCATCTTTCCCTCCGACTTTAACCTTTCTGCCTGTGAGAGTCAGGACTACAAACACTTGAAGAGCCCTAATGAATTTCTGTATATTTTTCTAATACTTTTTATTATCACCCCTGATAGCCATCATTGGGGCATGTTTTGCCTGTGACCTGACAGTATCTTAAAAGAAATACATTATGTAAGCTTGTTATACAAAGGAACTCAAATGGAATTTGACAAGAGGATTCACCCCAGTTCATTTCTTAAGTGTTAGGCTCATGATTGCCAAATGTTTTCGCAAGGAATTAATAATGTTTGGTAGTTTAATTTCCTTTTGAACAGATATCTGTGTTGACTTACTTTTAGGTAAATCACTGGCATATGACTTTACAGTATGTACATTCACTGTGCTTAAAAAGGATCCTCAAAATCCTGGTTAGTAGCCTGGCAGGGATACAGAGGGGTCACATTTAGCATTGCTAAGAGTCAGCTCAGTAGAAAGAACATTTTTTAGCTAATGGTGAATAAATTTTCTTGTGCTTATCCATGTTTGTTAAACTTTCTGATGTATTTGCTGCTTAGGTTATGCCTTACTGGCAGTGATTTCTGCAGTAAGATGAAATTGAGTGTGGTGTACATATCATATTACCAAAACATAACTCACAGAACTCTGAGAATTAGTCCACTAAGACTTCCTTGCTTATTACTTAATCAAAATTAGATATTTTTATAGGCTGCACGAATAGTATATTGACTCAGTTAAGAGTTATGATTATGGGTGTGCCCTTATGAACAAAAGCCTTTCACTGTGGGTATGGGCTCCTCTCATGAGTTAGTGGCCTGTTCTTTTCCCTCGGAAATAATGTATGATATGTTTCCTTTTCCTATCATGCCGTTTGATTTTAGAGCTTAGATTCACTCTGAAGCCTTCATTTAGTGAACCAAAACTTGGCTCATTCACTGTTATTGTTTATGTCCACTTATATTGTCATGTTGCATTTTGTCAGGTTGCACTCCTCTGACTCAGGTAGCTGTCTTTCTCTCTGCCTCATCCACTCGTGGAATGCTGGCATTCTGTCCACAATCATACAGACTTTCCTTGTCAACACTTAATTCACACAGCTCATTCTTTGTAACTCCAGATTTTCCTATGATGAGCACTGGCAGGAGCAGTAGATTGGAGTAATAGATAGGAACATTTAGGTAGAAGTAGTAGGTAGGAGCCTCTTCAAACACTGCACTAGAGTTGCCCTCTTCCAGTGGCCTGTTAAGGGTGAGGCTCTAAAAGCTAACAAGTGGCATTGGAGTTCATTAGTTATGGAGACTCTATTGCCAGCCAGCCAGTTAGGGCCCCCCCCCCCCCCATTTCTTTGTTCCCTCTACTTCTAACACATATATCGTCATTATAGAATGTAGATATTTCTTCCATTAGCAAGAGTAAGCATGAGTTCACATACCCACATACCTTTTGCCCACAACTTGGGTTCCTGCTCAATCACAGTATACTTACACAAGGCTTTGCTTTTTGTAAATGAAATCCCCACTCATACTTGCTTCCCATCTCCCTTGAACAGCTCTGCCTGTTTTTCAGTTTTCTATTCCAGTATTCCCAATTTTAGAACATTATTATATTACCACATTTTAATTACCAGTTTGTTCTTTGATATGCTTTTGATCCCTTTGAATACACTTACCAAGTTTATTTGTTGCATTAGTGCTATAAAGCCACAATACTGAATCCTTGCTCATCAGACTTACTGGCAACAGATGAAACCTTACATTATGTGTTCTTGTCCAGTTGTGTTGTATCAGCCTTTTTTTTTTCCTCATGTAACACTCATATTCTTATGGCTTTCTAGTTATGTTTCTGTAGCAATGCTCTTGTTACCATCCAGTATAACAAGTTTACTAGATTCTAATGTCTTTTAACGATCTCCTGTTTATTATATAATATAGACCTGCAAAGGGGAGATGAATGTGCCTCATCTCACAGCCTCTTGTAGTCTATCAGTCTGTTTGTATCTCTGATGCCCATTTCCTTTGGGAACTCACACAAGGAGGTAGCCACAGCAAAAGGCCCTCTATAACTGGTGAACTCCAGTGACCCTTCTTACCCTTCTTATCCTTTAGTACCACCTCCTTAAAAGGCCACTGACAAAGGGCAACTCTAACACAGTGTTGTAATTATACTGAGTTTACTTAAGAGGTCCCTAGGGTTTCACATATAATTTTTCTTCTCCATGTTTTCATATTTGTCTCTGTTCAAGAGGGTCCATAGTGAGAGATGAAATGAGGAGCCCTCCATTTCCTCAGGGACCCAGCCTGGATTTCCTAGTTCGTTGTTGGTCAGCCCCAGTCAACAACACAGTGAAACACTCACTGACAATATCATGTACTCAGTTGTGTGCCCATTCCCATTACTAGATGCCCAGCAGGGCGTATTCTAATACAATAGTTTTGGAGTTTAACTGCATATGTAGTTCTCACTTAAAGAAATAGCATCTTGTATGCTAGATATGACCTTTTTAGTTTTATGATTACAGGTTGTTCCTTTTTAATCTGGCAACCTTGGGACCTGGCCATTGCCAAACCACAGAAAATGCCAGAAAACAGAAAGTGACCCCTATGTCATACACAATTGACAATCATAGTACTTGCATAGTTTTTATAGAAGTTCCCTTATCTAATTTTTTTCAGGAACTCCTTTCCAAGCATAGATAATGAGTTATGCTTATTTATGCTTGCTCTTATTAGCACTGGTATCATCTTCTGCACCTCTTGATCTCTTGGATGACATCCTGAAGGGTTGAATGTAATACAGTTGAATGTAAGAAATTAACAAGATTGTTGATTAGCTCGGCTGCTGTGTAAACAGACCTTGGCACCATAGCACTGCTAACAGTGCCATCCTGGTGGCAGATTCACAAAGTATTAACTAATGGCGGTAGATTCAAAACTTGCCAGACCACAGAGCATCGGATTAGAGAAGTACAACTTGTATTTCTTTAATTATTATGGTGATATTCTTAATGCATCTTCTTAAGTTTCAAGGCCCTTATAGTGCCTTTTAAGTTTTGGCTCATACTGTAGCAAACTTGGGATATTAAAAAATTATCAAGTTATTGTTGAGGGGTCATTTTCACGTATTCCACTTTGTTTTATGTTAAAGTTATAGCCTGAGATCAAGAAAGAAGTATATATTTCCAACATATAATACAAAAACTAAACATTCTCTAACTAAGAGAATTTATTTTTGTTTACATGTTTAATGTGCATCTGATTTGTTAATTTTTGGAGCTGCATATGACTCCATGGGAGAGTTCTTTAAAATCAAGAGTGTGACTTCAAGAGATAATCAAAACTTATTTTTTTCAATGTTCATACATTGCTTATGCTGGCTCTAGTTCATTGTTTCAGCTGTGAATAAGCAAGCAGAGGGAAATGTTAACAAAATCATGGAAAACAGGAAATTTTATATGAATTGCAGTCCCAAAAATTCTATTGTCATTAAACAGATCTTAGTATTACCAAAAACACAAGAATCAATAACCAACACAACAAAAGGCAATCTCCTGTTCTCTGCTACAGATTCCAAAAAGTATTCTAGCTAATATCCCAGTAGTACAGTATGTAGAGAAAAAGTCACCTCTATTAACAATGTTAATTTTTGTAAGTATCATCAAAGACTTGCTCTGGCTTACTCTTGATGTGAATATGCCTCAGAATCCTCAAATTTTCATGAGAAATCCAATATTAGGTGTATAAGCATGCTTTTATGGTCCAAAAATGTGTGCCAATATAAATGATGCATTATCTGTCCATAATTGTATATTACCAGAAAGTGTCAAAAAAATATTTTTAGCAGCAGTCAAGACTCACTTCATAATGATGATGCTGGTGTGAGACATTGTTTACTGTATATGATAATGTTGAGAACTCATTTACAAACAAATGCATATAAAAAATTTGAAGTTGATAACCCTTACAAATTTATGATTATTGTAGACATTTATGCACTAGCAGTAGTCCACATCTCAACAAACCCAGTGTAATGATGACATTGGTGTAAAATTCACTAATTGATTTACAGAGTAATCATTTACAAACATGTGCAAGTAAAAAAAAAAGCATCACATATTACCATAAACATTTGTGTGTTATTGGTAATACACACCTCAGACTTGCTGTAATGATGATGTTGGTATAATGATATTGCAAAGCAAACAATTATAAACAAAAGCATATGGAAATTTGGCAATGTAAGGCCAATATTAGCATCACAAAGTAATTATTACCTTAAGCATTTGCACATGGGTTACTGCCAACTGTACATGCCTCATTCACCTGAGGTGTCTCAGGAAGGCTATCCTCTTTGTGTGTCAAGTTTTTACCTGCAGTGTCTTACTGAGCTTTTACAAAAAGAACATTTCAACTGAGGAGAGATAGATGCATCTACTAGGTACTGCTGTCAACTTCTTTCACTTTGAAAGAATATAGTAATATGTGGCATCATAGCAGCCAGTCTGTCAAAACGTATTGCCAGAGACAACCAACTATGATTTTGAAGGCACAAAATTGTAATTGTAACATTTTTACAAACATATGCAAGTAAAAAAACAAGCATCACATATTACCATAAACATTTGTATGTTAGCAGTAATACACACCTCAGACTTGCTGTAATGATAATGTTGGTATAATGATATTGTAAAGCAAACAATTATAAACAAAAGCATATAGAAATTTGGCAATGTAAAGCCAATATCAGCGTCACAAAGTAATTATTACCTTAAGTATTTGCACATGGGTAACTGCCAACTGTACATGCCTCATTCACCTGAGGTGTATCAGGAAGGCTATCCTCTTTGTGTGTCAAGTTTTTACCTGCAGTGTCTTACTGAGCTTTTACAAAAAGAACATTTCAACTGAGGAGAGATAGATGCATCTACTAGGTACTGCTGTCAACTTCTTTCACTTTGAAAGAATATAGTAATATGTGGCATCATAGCAGCCAGTCTGTCAAAGCGCATTGCCAGAGACAACCAACTATGTTTTTGAAGGCATGAAATTGTAATTGTAGACAACAGAGTTCTATATAAGAAACAGTCATATCTCAGGTAGGAAAGAGGATAATGAACACAATCACTTGTCATGTACACACACGTAAAAGGCTACTTGGATTCTGTTAGTGACTGCTATGGAGACTAACGTGACTGTGACTGTGGTGTTCTTCTGTCAGCTGGAAACATTGGACTGCAGATGAAGACACACCAACATACACATCAACCAGATAACATTACCAAATCTCATGATATTTACAAGATGGCTTTGATGTTTGATTACAGTGGTCATGGAAGACTGGATCTCAGGAAACATATTTCCCACTAGATACAGGTACTTGCATCTGGATTTCTGAAACTCACTGTTTATAAAGCTTGGTAAGCTTACTTTATTTTCTTTGCATATCCCTCAGCTTTACATCTTCCTATGCAAGGGTGTACCTTCTTTTCTTCATATGGCTATGCTTCATCTTTTCTCACAAAGCAACCCTACCGATGGAAGAAATGGGATTTTAAAGTATGCAAAACCATTTCACATGGCCTCATTTGCTCAAATCTACTCTCAAGCTGTCTGGTAAAATGCACCAATAGCAGAGCTCCCTATCCACAATTGAGCCCCGCAGAATTTCTCATGGTTTTCCTCGGGTGCTTCATATGCCATGGTTCAATTCATTGACACCACATCGTCCCCTGTAAACCACATCAACCCATTTTACTTTATCCCTTGCATGTCTCTCACCTTCCTGTATGATCCAGCCTCAAGCCTTTAAATTTAGCATTTTTTACTCCATCTTTCCACTTTCTCCTTGATATTCCCTTTTCCTTGTTCCCTCCACTGATGACAAGTATACTCTCTTAGTCATCGTTTCCGTGTTTGTCCTCTCCATATTGATAAACCCTCTTCAGCTCTCTCATATATACTTCCCTTACTCCCACACCTCTCTCTCAACCTATTCATTTTCAACTAACCCTCTGTACACCACATATTGTCCTCAAACATTTCATTTGCGATAAATTCCAAAGCATGCATGCTCAGAATTTATGAAATCTTTTTGTCTGTTCCATTTTAGAGAAAGATATACTTGTGGTTTATCAATAAAGATCCACTGCCTCTTGAGCTAGACCTGCTTTCTCATCGAGGCCCCTACTTGACAACTGATGATGGTCAGTGAAAAATAGTTTTATATGTACCTATTTGTGTTTCCATTATATCAGTGCTCAGAGATTAACATTCCTCAAACTAACCCCCCCACTCCACCCCACCCACACACACAAACACACACACACACACAATGGGTTTGGAATGAGCAGGTGTGGTGTGATTCATGGCCATACTTATGCGATAGAATTATTGATATCACATATCTTTTGGTGTTCTTTTGACATTTTTTCCACTTCAATATGCTTCTCTGAAAAGAGGTTCTGGACAAATGATAGGCAACTTTTAGATTGGTGCAGTCGAGAGCTAGATTTGTGTACATTAGTTTTCTTCTCATTTAGTTTATCTAGGTACATTGCAGTTCTGCTGTGTTTAGTATGTATCTTTCTCTAAGACACTTCTGTATGTACAACAAAAATGTATTGGGACTGAATCATCTTTTAAACCTGAATTACTGACATAGACACAGAATGTGTAAAAGTTTGGTACATTTACTACTATAATACTGTGCTGGGTACTTTAATCTCAGTTTGATAGGAATCCTTAAACTGTAAAGCCTTGTGCTTCAGCAACTCTGGTTAAGAGATCTTTTACTGTATCATTTACTTTGATAGTGGTAATTTCTTACTATTTTTGATTCATTAATTTGCAAGTGATTACCTGAACACCTGACAGGTGCAAGGGCAAAATGGTCATCATTGGTGCAATTATCTGGCTTTTCTGACTTTTTGTAAAATTCCCCTAATGCTGTACTATTTCAGCTATTTGTAAACTAAAGTAACATTATTAAAATGATTACTTGTAAAGTGTGTTAAAGTAGACAGTAGTATCTGACAGGTGTGAGGTTACTAGCTCGTAGAATATGAAAGGCTGAGAATACTGTGTATATGAAAGAAGTATGGTGCTGTTGCAATACTAGATACTTATTCATGTGATAAAATACTGGGCATCACTGTGCCACTTAACTCTGATACAGAGGTCTTGTCTTTAAAGTTTTCTTTGTGTGGAGTGCCTTTCTTGAGAGGCATAAGGAAAGTGATGAATATGTTCTTCATAACTATAGACATAAGAAAAAAGGAAGCCACGAAACTTTACATGACAATTTACAACAATGACATAGAAGAAAAAGGCTTACATAATTAAGCAGCTCACAAATGGTGACATTACAAAAAATGGAAAAGTTTAAAAATTGTAATAACCTAGAAAAGTTGTTTGCCAAAGAGGCCATGAGCAGATCTTATTTGCAAATGTTGTGGTGTGCAGTGGAGTTTGCTTCTCTTCCAGTGAAAATAGTACAGGAAATGCTTAATTGTTGGTTTTTCATATTCCATTCATGACATTAAAAATATATTCTAGTCATTGAAGTCTGTTATTGAGGCATTCAGTGGTGACTAGCATACACAGATATAAAAAATTGGAGATTTGTTAGATGAACTATTTATAATGAACTGTGAAAATGTAAGATAGATATGCTTCTTAATGTCACAAGCAAGGACATAATGCCTTGTCATAGGGTGGCCTTAATGTGTAAAAGTAGTTAGTAATTTTATATTGCCCATTACAAGAAGTGTGTATGTGTACATGTATTTATGGCTTATTCTGCATTTTCATTTTGATGAAAGCATCATTTTCTTTATTAATTGACTTCTCTTTATTAATCTCTTCAACAAATTTGGGAGGTTGGCATTCAAATCTGAGACTGTTCATAAACTCTCTGTGAAACTTATATTCAATAAGACCCTTGAGAATATATGTGAATTTATTCAAAAATAGTAAATGAAATTTATGTATATATGTCATAACATATCTGTAGATGTATACAAAACTACTAAATGCAAGAGTTTTGGAGAGGGGTGAGTATGCAGTCCGTTGGGGGTGAGAGGGCCTGGGAAATGAGTCAGTTGTTTTTGCCAATGATACAGCCCTGGTGGCTGGTGCAAGTATGAAACTGCAGAAGTTAGTGACTGAGTTTGGAAAAGGAAGTGAAAGAGAAAGGTGAGAGTAAATGTGAATAAAAGCAAGGCTGAGGGACGAATTAATTGGGTGTAAGTTTGAATGGAGAAAAACTGGAGGAAGTGAACTGCGTTAGATATCTGGGATTGGACTTAGCAGCGAAGGGAACAATGGAAGTGGAAGTGAGTCTCAGGGTGGGGGAGGGGGTCCAAGGTTCTGGGAGTGATAAAGAATGTGTGGAAGGAGAGAACATTATCTCAGAGAGCAAAAATTGGTATGTTTGAAGGAATAGTGGTTCCAACAATGTTATGGTTGCGAGGCATGGGCTATAGATAGGATTATACAGAGGAGGTTGGATGTGTTGGAAATGAAATGTTTGAGGATAGTAAGTGGTGTGAGGTGGTTTGATCAAGTAAGTAATGAAAGGGTAAGAGAGATGTGTGGAAATAAAAAGAGTGTGGTTGAGAGACCAGAAGAGGGTGTATTGAAATGGTTTGGTCACATGGAGAGAATGATTGAGGAAGGATTGACAAAGAGGATATATGTGTCAGAGGTGGAGGGAACGATAAGTGGGAGACCAAATTGGAGGTGGAAGGATGGGGTGAAAAAGATTTTGAACAGTTGGGGCCTGAACATACAGGAGGGTGAAAGGCATGCAAGGAATGGAGTAAATTGGAACGATGTGGTATACCGGAGTCGACGTGTTGTCAATGGGTTGAACCAGGGCATGTGAAGCATCTGGGGTAAACCATGGAAAGTTTTGTGGGGCCTGGATGTGGAAAAGGAGCTGTGGTTTCGATGCATTATACATGACAGCTAGAGACTGAGTGTGAATGAATGTAGCCTTTGTTGTCTTTTCCTAGCGCTACCTCACATGCGTGTGGGGGGAGGGAGTTGTTGTTTCATGTTTCGTGGGGTGGCGATGGGAATAATTAAAGGCAGCAAGTATGAATTATGTACATGTGTATATATGTATATGTCTGTGTATGTATATATATGTATGTATATGTTGAAATGTATAGGTATGTATATGTGCGTGTGTGGACGTGTATGTATATACATGTGTATGTAGGTGGGTTGGGCCATTCTTTCGTCTGTTTCTTTGTGCTACCTCACTAATGCGGGAGACAGTGACAAAGTATAATAAAAGAATATAAAAATTTATATATATACTTACTGATCCAGGAGTCCCTTTTTTCTTTATGAGGTGAGGTCCTTGTAGTGCTCAGGAATCCACCCACATTAACAGGTCAGGATAATAGGACAAAGTGTAATGATATGTTTGCATCTGTTTGTTGAGGGTTCAGGGCAGTTGAGTTTTAAGATACATTATGGGCATGAAGGGACTTAGAATATATTGAAATGGTGTTTGTAGTGTTGTAGGGCTGGTTGACATCTGGAGAGCAGATGGGAGTGTGTGACATGTGTTTGTCAGGGGAGTGTTGTTTTTGATGGGTGTATGGCTGATGAGATGGAATATAAGATTCGTCTGGGAGGTCATTTTTTTTAGTGCTTGATAGGTTACCTCAGTGTGTGTGTGTTTTGTCAGTGTAATATTTTTTGGATTAGGGATCTGCGAGATGAGATTGCTGAAGTATGAGTTGGGGTTAAGCTTTTTATTTCTACTTTGGGGTTGGTAGTTATATAGTAGTTTGGGTGGGAGGGGTTTAGTGCTGTTGCATAGAATTGAGTGCTGAGCATGTTGAGGTGGAATTGTTGTGGGAGAATCTTTGTTACATTGTCTAGGTGTCAGGTGTTTGTGGTTGTGAGGCACCCATTAATTCTATGAGGCTCACAGTTTTGTTGTACTTATATTTAAAATGGTGGAACTCTGGGAAGGTAAGGGATAGTTTAGAGAAGAGCAGATGAATTGTTTATAGAGGATCATTAGAGATTCTTGTCCAAATCTCATGCCAGTTATTGCTCTGAGGGCATTCAATTTGTGTTTTGCTTTTGTGTTAATATTTTGGTTTAGGGAATAAATGTAGTGTATGTTGTATGTATTGCCGAGAATGGTTGGTGTTTTGTTCACTTTGAGTGATAGTCCAATCAAGGTGACTGGAGGATGCAAGCTAGATTCATATCTGCACAGGTTTAAAAGAGTGATTGAAGACGTGGAGATGCATACGTCCTGTTCTGGGTGAGCCATTGTTCCAGTTCTCTATTGTAGCACTGTATGTTTGTTGCTGCTACTGTGATGTCAGGGTGTTGTGATGCATTTGTGAGAATGTTTGCATATGGAAGGATCTTCATTTTGTGGGTTATTACAGTTAATAGAGGTTGAAAAGGAAGAGATTGAAGAGGGTTAGAGAAGGAACTGCTCACTGGGGAACTCTATTTTAAAGTTAAAGTATTTCAGAGGTGAAGCCATTTTCAGTGATTCTGACATGGCCATCAGCTGAGAAAGTGGCCAACTTTTTTTTTTTTTTTTTTTTTTTTTTTTTTTTTTTTTTTTTTGAGGGGGGGGACCAAGTATATTTTGTGTGGGGATATTGTCAGAGGAGAGTCAAATGCTGTCACCACTAGTATTTTGTAGAAGGGGGCTGTGGTTGTTGAGGCCATTTAGGATATGTTGTGCAAGGTCACTGTATACCTTGATGATGTAATGGTTAGGTCTGAAGCCATGTTGTATGGGTGAGAGTGAGACGTTTTGTTTGATATGTTATGGATCAGTTTTTAACATAGTTTGAAAACTGAAGTGATATAGGGTGGTAGGAGGAAGAGGAATTGGGTTCTAGGATCTAGAATTATGTTGGCAGTTTTCCAGATATTAGGGATGTTGTTGTAAGCCAGGAATGGTTGAAGATATCAGTAAGTGCAAATGGGCCAAAATGTTTTATGTGAATGGTTGATATGTTATCAGGATCTATAACAGGAGACTTTCTAAAGTTTTGTTTAGATTAATTGTATCACTGGGAGTGAAATATTGGTGAACAATTGTTTCTGGATGGATTTTGTGTAAGTTTTTCATGACTTTCCTGTTTCTGGGTGTGATTGGTTTGTGTCTGATTTTTGAGTAGTGTCTCATGAGAATGCTTGTGTAGTCTTTGGAAGAAGGGATATCATTGTCATTGGACCAGTCAGTGTGGACCTTTTGTAATGTGTACCAGAGATGGCTGCTGTGGGTCTTGTTCAATGTGTTGAGGAAAGAGTCAACACACACACACACACACTCGCTCGATAGACATAGTTGATCATGTGGTATGTATTAATTAGGAGGTTGAAATTTATAAAAGTGATTCAAGGATGAAGAGAGACGTAAGCCATATTATAATATTGTACCTCTGTGGGATGCAGTATGAACATAAACATTAGAAAAACTGCAAATTTTGTTTTAGAATTTTCTCAGACTTGTCTAATACTTTATTACTCCTTACTCAAAATTTTCTTCTGCATTTAAATGTGTCATCATGATTTGTTAGTCACAGATACTAGGTGTTTTCACAAGAAGCTCTGACCAGGTTATCATTGCAGTAATAATGGAAATTTAAAGAATGCCTATTAACATCAATCTTTATGCCCTGGCCTAGTTTGCTAGTCATTATCAACCTGGTAGGTGATGTCAAATGTGTTGATAGTTGTGTCCATGCAGAATGACTTCTCTGAGCATTTAGAAAGAATGTAATGGCTTTTATAAACAAAGCACAGCCTTTGCATTTTGAAATCTTCCTTGCATAGTGGTAATAGTTTACTTAAGTGATTTGTATAGGTTTTATTGTTATGATGGTGAGGATGTATGAACATGATTTGTAAAGTGTTATGATATTATTGCCCTTTTGTAAAATGATTTTTGTGTTAACTGTACTTGTGATTGTCATCATAAAAGATACTCTTATAAATCAATTACATTATTTAATCCAGTTTACTTCAGTTTGAGAGCAGATACCTTGTTTTGAGTGTCAGACTCAAAGATATTTGTAACAACACCCATTGTAATGAAAAATAGGGTCTCTCCTGCATTCTAGCTCTGTCTAAAGTTTTCAGTTAATTGAAAAAATATTAGAAAATTACACTTATTTGATCTTTATAGGATATTTAGAAATTGACAGTTATTTGATCTTGATAGGAGTTTTTTAGTTATTGTTCTCAAACTGTGTGAAATTAAGAATGTTGTGTACATGTTCTTCGACACATAGGTAGTGTAGATGAACCTATTTCCTTTCCGTGCATCTTTGCCACCTCACATAATTTCTGTACTGTTCTGAGAAAAGTACACCAGCACTGAGAAGCCATCAGATAAGTTTGACTTGAGAGAGCTCTACAGCCACTAATATACTAAAATGAATGCATATCTTTTGCGAATGCATTCACCAGGAATAATTTTTGTAGCTCCTAAAACATATAGTGTTTTTGATATCCTATGATTGACATGGCTATTAAGAAATTCCTCTCCATAGATGAATTCATTTTTCCAAATGTGGCTAAAGATGGGAATCAAGAATATGATGGGGTATTTAAGAAAATTTAAATTTCCTATACATTTATAACTATAATTGAAGAGTAGCTGTTAGTATTTCTTTGTGCTACCCAAAACTTTAATGAAAAAATTTCTGAAATATTTACATGTCATTCTTTTGAAGTAATCAGCATACTCGAAAAGAGTAGTATAAGTTAAGTAAGAAATTTGAGAGTATTAAACAGATTTTTAGATGAGGATTTTAAGCTTGATGTTGTTGATTAGGTTATTGTCAGAAATGGTGCATATGTTATCTGGCTAATTTCTCCCCTTTGAATGAAACTAAATAGTCTGTCATCTTGGCCTGTTCAATGGTATCATATTGCAGAGAATGATATAAAACTTACTAGCTTTAGTATTATTGCAAAAATATCAGTCCCGACACCTGTTCAGTGTACAATTTACTCATCATAAGAGTGAGTAAACTTTCTTGAAGTTGATTGTGTAGTAGATATGATTTTCCTTTTGATAAAAATGCCTTATGAGGATGTCATTCTTCAAGATTTGCATACTGGGCAGAAATATTAGTATACTCCTTTGCCATTTAACTTCTCTTTTCCTTGTAATAGCATTTCTTTTTAAAATTGATAGTGATGTAACATTTCTCTCAGAAAATGGTAATGATCATATCAGCTGTCTTTTTCATATAATACAGGGAAATGGGAATATTTACTGCATATATTGCTTCATATTTTGTGTATACCAATGATTTTATTGTCATGTGCGATTCATGGGTATAAATGATGTTAAAGCCTTTGTTTTTGACTGATATATTGTGACTGATATTTTGCTTTGTCACAAACAAATAATTTTTAATCATCAGCTTTTGATAGATAATTTCCATTTCTTCTTTATAAGGTAATGACCTTATTGGTATATTATTATTTATATTTTTGTACAAATGTAGTTGATATGTGTATTATGTGTCGGCCAGGCAGTAGATCAATTGGTCTCAGTCACCTCAGGAAACCTACTGTGGGAGACTTAAGGATATGCCCTTCAACACTTTTTTTTTTCTAACCACAGTTATATTGTGGTAAATACTTCATTTCCTGCTTAATATTCTCAGAATCCATGTTATTCATTCATGAATTCCATCCTCTCATAGTTTTGGCTTATGATATTTCCCATGCTAATACCTTTTAGTTTATTTTCCTTCTTTACTAATATTACTACTACTGCTGTCCTCTTCAGTTTGCTGTGATTCTTTCATATTTTTTTATTTCTTAGTGCAAGCAAGTGGCAACATGTTCAAGTGTGTGACTGCCAGACCAATGGGTAAAATTCTTCCTCAAATATTTAAGTGTTGTTTTTGATGCAATTTGGATCAGCAGCACTTTAGAAGGGGTATGGAGAAGAGTTTGCATGCTTTCCCATTTTGTATTGTAGAAGTAGCAAAGAATGTATGTGATGGTTATGTTTTAGCTGGTAGACAGTGCACTCTAGTAATCTATAGTGCAAACGGTATATGTTATCTTAAACCATTACTTGCACAAGGAAAGTTGTCTTTGATAATTTTCTCCAGTAATGCTGCTTTCAGTTAAACACTTGTCGGGAAAAAGTCCCCCTTCAGATAGCTTATCATCACTGAATGTTTTCCACCCAGTCACGGCATTTTATCTCTAATTGATAAGTGATGTACTCACCATTAAAAATCAGTTGAGGGATAAATTTTTTAATGTCAATATGATTTTACCATTAATCAAAATATGGTGGTTTATTTGAAATTCTAAACAGGCTTTTTGCATAAGAGTCTCCATATTTGTTTGGCATGAGTTTCTTTTTCAGACATATTATCAACAACTTTATTTTCTTCAGCAGGTTGAGACATTAAATATTGAATGTAACTGGTGGTTTATGAAAACCGTGATAGGAATACACGTACTTTTAGTGAGGTCATTTTTATGAACCTATCTATTTTGTAACGTATGTCCCTGTTACAAGTGGTGTCAAGTGCATTTGTGCATTGCATCTCTCTGGGAAATAATATTGCAGAAAAGGATTCCCTAGGTCCAATCCTGCAGGCCAGATAAGAAAAGAGATATACTTTTTCTTCAGGGGAGACATGCTGTGCTGTAAAGCCAAGTTAACTTCTTATGACTTTTATTTTATGATCTCCATCTCACTTATGTGGTAAAATGTTAAGGGCTTTAGTTTAATGTATATCTTTAAGAATGATATACACCACAGGGTGTTTTCCCTAATCCCTTTATACCAGAAGAGATCTTTAGGAATGCATAATTTAGGTAGGGTTTTTGATGTGTGTCAATTGTGGTGAGGTGCCTGAGTATTGGCAGAATGCCTGAAAAGTGTCAGTACATAAAGATATGGGGAAGAAAAATGAAAGTTAGAATTACATAGGTATAAGTATTTTGAGTATATTCAGTAAGTTGTATGCAAAAGTGATGATTAAGAGGTTTATGGTATGCACAGAGCATCATATTGATTGGAACAATATGGTTTCAGAAGTTATAGTGGATGTGTGGGTTATATGTTTGGTGTGAATAATTTGTGTGGGAAATACTTAGGTACAGAGAAGGCTGTATGAATCTAGAGAAAGCATATTATAGGGTTGATAAAGATGCTTCACAGAAGATGTTACAGATATATTGTTTCAGAGGAAAGCTATCAGAAGCAGTGAGGAACATTTATGAAGGGAGTAAGAAATGTGTGGAAATACGAGGAGAAAAGGGTAAGAGGTTTTAGGGTCTGCAGCAGAGGTGTGTGATGTCACCATGTGGTGGTGGTGAATGAGGTGGTTTGAAGTTGAAGGGCAGGTTTGCAGTATATCAATGGATAGAGGGGCCAGGAGGTAAGTTACTGTTTGCTGAAGACACAGCACTAGTTGTATATTTGAGTTAAAAACTGTCAAAAACTTGTTGATTTTTGAGTTTGGGAGAATTTAGGAAAGGAGAGAATTGAGAGTAAATGTGAATAAAAACAAGTTTATTATGTTTAGTACAGGTACCAAACCATTTATCTGGATTCCAGAAAACCAAAAGTTACAGAAATCTTGTTATTTTTTAAACTGACTAGTTTTGAATGTGGCAGGCTTCATAGATCAAACAGACCCTGCTTGAAAAGGTTATTGCTTTATAACTCTTGAATGCAGTTTCGTTCTTTATTTTTTGTGTATTTTATATTTTCTTTTTGTGTATTTTATATTTTACGTATATTTTAGGTTGTGTTCCAGAAAACCGGAAAATCCTGAAATCTGGGTTGCCTCTGGTTCCAAGCTTTCTAGATAATTGGTTTGGTACCAGTAGAGGAAAGAGAAAGAGAGAGAGGTTAGGTGAAGTGTAATAGTACATAGAGAGAGCTTGGAGGAAATGGCAACAAGGGTGTGAGCTGGATTCTTTTCTGTCTGGGGCTGAAAGAGTGACTGAAAACTTCTGCAGAGATACAGACATTCTGTTCTGGGTCAGCAATTGTTTCAGTTGTATAATGTAGTGCCAGGGGCCTTTTTGTGGATAGGGAACTGTGGTTTCTGTGCATGCATGTAACAGCTAGAGAATGGATGTGAGCGAATGAGAACTTTTCTTTGTTCCTGGCACTACCTCACTAATGTGGAAAACAGATAGAAAAAGTTGATATACATCATACGTTCACCATTTTTGTGTTAGCGTGGTAGCCTCAAGAACAGATGTAGAAATGGCCTCATTCAGTCACATTGATACACTATCTATCATTTGTATAATGCACTGAAAACAGATCCTCCTACCCAAAATCTGGCCTCACAAACGTTTTTTGTGATTTCTCATAACCATTTCATTTATCTTGGTTCAGCCCATTGACAGCACATCATTCCTGTCATACAACAATGCTCCAATTTCATCTCCTCCTTGCATGCCTTGCATCCCCCTGCATGTTCAAGCCCTGAACATTCAAAGCATGCATTCACTCCATCCTTCCAGCTTTTCCTTGGTTTCCTTCTTTTCCTTATTCCCTTCATCTCTGTTATACATACCCTCTTAGTCATCCTTTCCACACACATCCACTCCATATGTCCAAACCATTTTGCACACCCTTTTCAGTTCTCTGATACATACTCCTGTTACTACCACACCTCTCTCTTATCTCATTTCTTATGTATCCTGCCTTATGCCCAATATTTTCTTCAAATATTTTTTGCTTAAGGCTCATGCCTTGCATCCATAAAGAACTGATGGGACTATTACACCTTTAAACATATCTATCTTTGCTGTTAAAAACAGTGACATCACATTCCACACATTCCTCAGTGTATCCAGGACCTTTATCTCCTCAACTAGCCTTTGGCTCACTTCTGCTTCCATGGTTCCATATCCACTTCACAGTGCGTAAAGCACTGTGAACCTTCAAGTTCTTTATAATCAAACTCACACTTCAAATAACCTATTCCTAATTGCCTCAAGTGCTTTGTATTCACATTTACTCCCAACTTTCTTCTTTCACACACTCTTCCAAACTCAGACACCAACTTTTGCAAACAACTGACTCGCCTCCCAGGCCACCTCACCCCCAACAAACCACATATCTGCCCCACTCTTCAAGACCCTTGCATTTACCTCACAACTCCATAAATAAATTAAAAAAATGCATGGTGGCATGGACTTTTCTAAAGGTTTCTGTAGCATAAGGATGTAATCCTAATGATTCAGCCTTGCCAAAGGTGATATGTCACTCATGGTATAACCATAAGCAAGTGGAGACTGGTAAAACCTATGGATGGATGGATTGGAAAAGATTTCGAGTGATCGGGCCTGAACATACAAGAGGGTGAGAGATGTGCAAGGAATGGAGTGAACCAGGGCATGCGAAATGTCTGGGATAAACCATGGAAAGGTCTGTGGGGCCTGGATGTAGATAGGGAGCTCTGGTTTTGGTGCATTACACATGACAGCTTAAGACTGAGTGTGAATGAATGTGGCCTTTTTTGTCCTTTCCTGCTGCTACCTCGCTGGATGAGGGAGGGGGGGATGCTATTTTATGTGTGGCGGTGTGGCGACAGGAATGGATGAAGGCAGTAAGTATAAATATGTACAGGTGTACATATGTATATGTCTGTGTATGTATATGTATTGTATACGTTGAAATGTATATGTATGTATATGTGCGTGTGTGGGCATTTATGTATATACATGTGTAAGTGGGTGGGTTAGGCCATATATGTGTGTGTATGCATGTATATTGAGGGAGCTTCACATTCATGGAATACCACCTTTTATCATTTCATTTTCATCAGCTTTCAATTTTTCCTGTGCTGTCTATACTTACTTCCTATTGTTCAGCTGTTCCATGTGTCCACAACTTTGTTACTGAAGAAATTATTTCCATGTCCTTCTGCATACATTTCTTCCTTAACTTCCAGTTATGCTCTCATATTTTGGATCCTCTGCAGACCTAAATGAATTGCTCTGGGTGTCGTTAGTATTTATGTGGTTATAATGACTACCCTTGTCATTCTTACTTCCAAAGGAAGAAGATGAATGGTTTCCCTGTTCTCTTGATAACTAATTCAACTCATTTCTGTTACCATTCTTGTTGCATTTTGTTGGACCCATTCTAGTTGTTTTGTGTAATTTCTCAGGTAGGATCAAACTGTTCTAATGTACCCCCGCATAGGCATTTTTGGTGTTGACCAAACTGTATTTTGCCTCCCTCATGATTTTTCTCTCATGATAACAGATTTGCATGATTTCAACTTCTAGTTCTGTATAATACAACACCTTTTATTTATTCCACCAATATGTTACTCACCATCTGATATTTTAATCCTTTACCCACATTCATGCCTTTGTATTTTCCAGAGTTAGATTTAAGTAGCCACTTGTCAGATGACAGCTTCATTTGGTCAGAGTCTCTACAAAGTTCAGTCCCTGTTATTTTGCAATTTCTTCATGATTTTGGTAACATCAGCAAACATTTATGATACTGCCTTCAAATATTTACCTGTTATCCAACACTCTTGGATTCTGTCATCTGATCCTATACTTTTGTTAAGCTATTCTGTTTAAAAAAATTTCAAGTTTTTCAAGAGACTGTCTATCTTTGGAAATTTTTTTCTTGAAAGACATGGGTACTGAGTATTCACTGTGGTAATAAAGGTTTTTACAGTAGCACAAAGTACTGTGCAAGTGCTTATCCACTTACTGTATGATCATCTTTCAGATGAATGTAGTGTCTGCTTGCCCTTTCAATTCATTTGGCATGCTAGAGTAAGAAAGGAGTACTGTGATGTAAAAAAATTCACGCTATCAGAATTGAATTCACCATCAGTATTCATAAACACCATTATCAGTTTCCTTATTTGGTGTGTATTACCATGTTTAAGTTATGAACATGAAGCATGAAGAGCAGTTTTTTTGTCAAATGCTCTCATATACTTTTAAACAATTTATATTATGAACTGTGAATATAAATTGTGAAGATTTATCCTCTCAAGAGGTTTTGTGATTAGTTCACATATGGTGCTGTGAAATGGTTTCATTTTAATTATTTTTCTCTAGATTACCAGGAAATGCTTACATCATTTACAGTAACTAAAAGAGAAATCAAATGAGGCCCATACCTTGTGATATTTCAGTAGAATATGTTGTGGATGATAAGGTAGCATTTAATCTTGTAATGGAGCTCTTAATTGTTGAGAAAAATTTTACCTCAACCATTCTGGAAGATAGCATTGTAAGAGAAGTTTAGTGGTATACTTCGATGTTATTCTTTTATACAGACTAATGCACTGTGGAAACGTTTAATATTTAGCCGTCCTTGTCATAATCTTAACAGAAAGATAGAAATTACATGAAATGATTGGATATATGGTATTCAGGAAAAAATTTCCAACATATGCAGGTCTCATATAACTCTTCAACCTGTTAAAGTGTTGATCCTTAAATATTTCTGTGAACATGTATTTTCTGTTGTACTGAAGGTACTGTTAACTACAGTCTATCTCTATTTACATGTATGTATATCTTACTGGCCAACACAAATCTGAGTATTTGTAAACACAGCTTTATAATGCACGTTTCCTTAGAAAAACACCTGGTAATCGATTAGTTCATTCTGTAGTTTGCAGCTCATTTTAAGTAAGAAGAATAATGATGTATTCAGCATCATATCAAGAAGATGCATATCATTACAGAATTGAAAGTATTTGTCTGGCTTGAATAGCACTACACTTGCCTACTGAGTTGTTAACAATGACAAACTAAAGACCCAGTGGCCATCTCTTTTATCACATTACTCACCTCAGACATTATAGTAACTTTCATTTCTTTTTCTTTCTTATTCAGTTTATTTCTAAAGAAGCCTTACAACTTCTATGTGCAAGATAGAAGTTTATGCTGATACTCATTAAAATTAAGCATCAGCTCAAGGGCAGTATTATTATTACACATTGAACTTACTGCACTGTTCACAATCCCTGTAAGGTGACCATGAATGCTATGTAATAAATATATACTCTGTACATATCTTAGGAATATATATTTAATAAAAGTGTTATACATAAGATGTAGTCTTTATTTCTCTAAACACAAACTCTTGATGGGCCAGTAGTAAACTGTACTGAAATGAGTAATTACTTAAGCCAAAAATTCCTTATTGTGCATAACTGAAATATGAATGTAACTTGTAAATATGTATCATTTCATATGGCTTCAATGAAAATTCACACATTATACTGTGCTGAAAGTTGTGACGGAAATTTTGAAGTTTATGAAGAATTGGAGCGATGTGGTATGGTGGGTGTAACATGTTTTTTTCTTCTGTGAGGGATAAACTAATGTAAAGTGGTCAAGGAAAACCATGGGGCATTTATTTGAGAAAGGCTGTGGATGGTAGTCCCTGATTTTGATACATGTGACAGCTTTAGGCTGGATGTGTGCAAATTAAACATTTATTTGTTTTTGTTGCTACATCGCAGGTGGGAAAAGCATTTATTATGTAGAATACAAAATGCAGAAATATTGAGATGAACTTGCCCTTTCAGGAACTCTCAAATTTATTATGAATTGTAAGAAATTAATCAGATCATGGTCTCCACTTCTGAGCTACCAGGTTTTTTATTATAAATTTAGCTTACAAAGCAAGAATTGACAGCTTGTGTTTAGACTAAATCAGCCCAAATTATTCGAAGAACGTTTCTTATGATGTAAAAAAATTAATTTGCTATAAAAGTATAAGTTGCTGGTACTAGTGCAGTAAATTCATTTTTTCAGAAATGCACAATACATTGAACATGTAGTTAATGGATAAACAAGCATGACACATAATACTGTGCATGTTGTGGGGTCTACAAGAAAGTTGGATGGGGGCTTGTAACATCATACGAGAAAATAAGTAAATTTTTCATTAATTTTAGATGTTATAGGATTAAAATGCAACTGAAAAAATGAGGATGAAAGAGCAGAAGTTGAGATATGAAGGTGTATAACCTAATAACCAAGAGCAATTAGAAGTGCTACTCTTACAAGAGGCATAGCTGACTTAAAAATTATACTCACAAGATTGGTAAAGGGTATCATCCAAAACAATTATTTGGTTCAGCATATAGTCATTATAGATTATCTACACTTAAATATAACCACTCACTTAAGTACACTGAAACATAGTTTAGTCAAGAGAATGTTGTCCTTTGGCATCAGAATTCGTAAGCAACAGCATTGACATCTACATCAATATTTTGGTACATGTGAAGAGTGAGGCTGGTCAGTCATTGATTTGTGATTTGGATACATAGATACATCTTCAAGTGGCAGAGTGCTAAATGAACACTCAGCCACAGCAATAGAGACTGGCACAGTCAGCAGTGTGGAGGATTCCATGGATGTTTGGATACAGTCCAGTGATGGTGACAGCAGTTAACAGATATGGTTGAAGGCATATGGGAACTTGTGTCAACATAATGCCTTCAGATTTTTACTTTTGTGTCAGCTGATGCATGTGATAGAAGAAGAGGCATGTGTTCTTTGAACTATGCCAGATGTTTTTCAATTTCTCAGTGAAGCCTGGGAAGATACACTGAGCACACAGGCAGGTTAGAGGTTTGTAGAGTTTGTATCAGGTTGGGTGATGAGACAGTTGATAAAAGGTAAGTAGACTCTGAGTTGCCAGTTTTTCCTGGGTCTGATGCTGGTATATCTAAGCAGTGAATCTGTCTCCATGCTGTTCAGAAACTTTGAGGGACAAATCCACTTTGTCTCAACTCCCATGCTGTGGTTCACATGCAGTTGTAGAAGGTACCAGCCACTTGCATCTTCTGAAGGAAACTGAAAAGCGTCTATGCTTGCTGTGATGCATGGAAGAGGTTGGAATGTTTGATTTTTTGCTGACCATGGCACATTCATATGCTGCCTGGTGGTTAGCAGGGTTAAGAGACAAGATAGTTGGAATGTAAGTTTGAATGGAAAAAATTCGAGGAAGTGAAGTGTTTTAGACATTTGGGAGAGGACATGGCAATGAATGGAACCATGGAAGTGGAAGTGAGTCATAAGGTGGGGCAGGGGGCAAAGGTTCTGGAGGCATTGAAAATGTGTGGAAATAACATTACATGGAAGGGCAAAAATGGGTGTGTTTGAAAGAACAGTCCCAACAATACTACATGGTTGCGAGTCATGGGCCATAGGTAGGGTTGTGCGAAGGGTGGATGTGTTGGAAATTAAAAGTTTGAGGGCAATATGAGGTGTGAGGTGGTTTGATCAAGTAAGTAATGAAAGGGTAAGAGATGTAGGAAAAAAGAGTGTGGTTGAGAGAGCAGAAGAGGGTGTGTTGAAATGGTATGGACAATAAAGACTGAGTGAGAAAAAGTTGACGAAGAGGATGTATGTGTCAAGTGGAGGGAACAAATAGGGTAGAGAGACCAAACTGGAGATGGAAGGAAGGATGGAGTGAAAAAGATTTTGAGGGATTGAGGACTGAACATGCAGGAGGCTGAGAGGCGTGCAAGGAATAGAGTGAATTGGAATGATGTCGTGTAGTGGGGTCAATGTGCTGTCAATGAAATGAACCAGGCATGCGAAACGTATTAGGTAAACCATGGAAAGGTCTATGGGGCCTGGATGAGGATAGAAAGCTGTGATTTAGGTGCATTACACATGATTTCAAGTATGAATGTGAGCTGATGTTTCCTAGCACTACCTCTCTGACAAGAGGGGGCAGCGATCGGACATGGGAATGAACTTTTTTTTTTTTCCATACACTTCATGCTGTTTCCTGTGGGACAGGGGGGCGCCAGGAGTGGATGTCACGGAGCAATTATGAATATATATATATATATATATATATATATATATATATATATATATATATATATATATATATCCCTGGGGATAGGGGAGAAAGAATACTTCCCATGTATTCCCTGCGTCGTAGAAGGCGACCAAAAGGGGAGGGAGCGGGGGGCTGGAAATCTTCCCCTCTCTCTTTTATATATATATATATATATATATATATATATATATATATATATATATATATATATATATATATATATGATTAATGAGATGACATTGATTATGGTATTCTGTTGCCCATGCCATCTCAGCTGATGTGGGGGCAGATGATCAGGTAAATAATTGAGTGAAGAAATGACGGGTGTCTACAATGGCAGGAAAACATGCCGAAAACATGCTGGTCGAAGTTCTTACCTTCGTGGGTACATCTTGTCTCACAGGATTTCATTAGCAGTGTGGTATGTGTAGCAGCAGCATGGGTGTAGAGATGTGGATGTTACGGTGAGGCAGTGATGAAGTACAGCAACTGGTTGACTCACGTACGTGTCTCACATGAGAACCATCTTGTGACTGAACCTCTTTGGTGTAACAGTTAACGTTCCTCACTTTAACGCATTCATGGGCCGCGCCCAGGGTCAAGCTAGGCTATATATATATATATATATATATATATATATATATATATATATATATATATATATATAGAGAGAGAGAGAGAGAGAGAGAGAGAGAGAGAGAGAGAGAGAGTTAATTAGATGGCTTTGCTAGGGCCCCAGTTGCCCGTGCCATCTCAGCTAACTTTAAAGAAATTATATTGGAATAGAGTTAGTTTATTACGTAGCTGCAGGTTAGATTCAGTAGGCTGAATGATGTGCAGCGTGACATTGCCCTAACTTATCATTACCAGTACCGTCATAACCTTGGGTAACCAGTCCATTTTGCTGAAATTATTAATAAAGTTTTACATTTGGTTAAGAATACAGCGTGTTAGGATTTTTCAACGGTTGTTTCTTGAATGCTAACAAATAAAAAGGTATTCCGCATAGAAAACGAGGTGTAAAGTGCAAAAGGGAGCCCAGGGATTTTCTGGGAACAGAAAAGACAGAAAATCAGCAGAGCACTCCATGCCACCCTTCCTCTATCATCTTCCTTACCCCTTTTGGCCTTACAGTTCATAGCATAAAACCGTAGTGGATGAAAATGAGGATGGCTGATGGAGAAGGGACATGGGGGGAAGGGGGGGCGAGAGAAACTTTGTACCCCCAGATAAAATTCCTCTCAGGGGCCCTGCTCGGCAGAATATATCGGGTAAGTCCTCGTGGTCGACAGCTGGCGAGCCACAATTATCGGCTGCGCGACGCCCGTCATAGACGTCACAGCCTCAGCTCATGGCCTTCAGAGGCAGGGCGGGCATCTTGTACTGCGGGCACCGAGAATTAGCTTAATGGTCTTTCCTTGCTTCCATCCTCAGCGTTTTCATGTCTTTTTTCTTCAGTTGTCTTTATTGTGTAGTGTACTGAATGTTATAAGTAATATATTTTAAAATTCATTATTTTTTACAATATGATCAGCATTATTGACGGGTCTACTAAGAAAATTACACCGAGTAGTTTGAAGTTTAAGTACGCTTCTCGTTGTCTCATGTGATGTGAATCTATGGCGTCTTCGCTGAGATTGCCCCAGACCATCTGCTATCTTGACAATTCGTGAACAAGTTGCATTTTGATACTTCGCCGGTGCCCATCCTCGTCCGCCATTTTCTCTCCCTTCGAACGTGACGTCTCAGAAAAGGTCGTATTCAGACAGCTACAACTCCTGGCTTAACATCGTAAGGAAAACTGCAAGTGTCTCCCTTACCGACACAGATATTAGTGTGCTCGTTTTATACGCCCCCGTTAGCGGTCTCTCTCAGTCCGCTCTCCCCATGCCAACATCTCCCCTTATACTTCCAGTCTTAAGCACTAGGCATTGCCCGAGCGAAGCTGCTTTTGCATGGAATTTATCCGTATATGCTATATCGGCATCCTCTACGGTTGGTAGTAAAATACTCTTGGGAGTCACGTTCATTTTCGTTTTTCCCTGTAATTCATTATTGTTCCCATCCCATACAGTTTTAATGCCCTCAGTCGAGTAGCGAATGCCGGAGGGTTTCACAATCAAGCGCACTGTACCGCCGTTTATATAATCCCTTTTAAAATGCCGAAGAGATTACGAGATATGACAAGGCGGTCCCTGTAAACCACGAGTTTAGCAATGACACTGACCCTACCTTGTTGTCTCCACCGAATACCAGTGCAGTAAAACACGTAGAAAAAGATATGACAATTTTTTTTGTTGTTGTCAGGTAAAGAACAGTAGTTCAGTGACCTGATTGATATATGTGCTATATGAACCTGGATTTTCTCTTCTTCCTGAGAATATATTGTCACATCATTTTAACCTGTACGGCATATTTAGACAGACAAGGGGAATCTGTAAGCGTAATGAAAAATCCGACTTCCTTTCCCCATACGAAATTGACAATTTTTTTGAAGACCTTAAAACGTGCAGGACTTTTTTCATCCTGTGACTTACAAAACCACAAGATCGCGAGGAGATACAAGCAAACCTATGACAAAACACGTTTCCCAGTAACGTAAGACTAGATCTAGAAATAATGAGATGCCAATCTTGAAATCTGTGGCACTGTCGTTATTGTTAGTGCCAGAAGCCATCCCGCACCCTTAACATCCATGTCTCCTCTCTTCATAACCTTTGATGTGTTCCTTTACTGTTTAGGGTAATTCTCTTATCTGCAACATCGTCATAATGATTACTACGATGCACGTAAGCCAAACTGAGCTCCTTTGTTGGCATTATTGTACAACATTTGAGCTATAAAGCACGTCATGCACCCATTATCCTTTCTGTTTCATAGAGGTTTATAATATTATTGCTATTGTATATTGCAACTAATGATTGATCAAGACAACTTTGATCCCTCCAGACTTGATTCGTTGTTGACCGTCTTTTGCTGGTCAGTTGATCGATTAGATAGAAGTATTTGGTTTCGCACAACAGATAATTTTACCTTGAAAGTGAAGACGGAGAAATTTTAGATAGTCTAGATACGATCTAATATTTGAAAAGAATGTTAGAATTTATTTTCCTGTCAGAAGTATAAGAAAGTAATGGTGTAAATGGATATAGAGAGTTCTGAAGTGTCGAGCACTCCACCCCCGGGCGGCGCAAGTCGATAAGCATTTGTTTCATTCATGTAAACACACCTGTCTGTCAGGCGCGCGAGTTTCATTACTGGTGTTTTGTTGTGTTTTTATTTAAATATTATGCAGTGTTGATGAGTTCATGTTTATTATCTTAATCGCTTCATACCAGGTAAGCTGTGTTAAATTTTTAGTCATGCTGAAATATTCGTCAGGCATATAATAAGACTGTGTGATTTGTAAAGTTAGTTATTTTCTGTCATGCAAGGGCGAGGCAGCTTAGTAAATAAGCAAGTTACCAGTGCTGAAGTGAGGAATGAAAGTACCTAGTAATCAGAGACTATGCAAAGTGGCACAGAATATGAAATTTAGAAGGTTTGCTGAACCGGTTTCCGTCTCATGCCAATGATGAACATGGCAGGATACGATATATGCCTCGGAGTACATCATGACTTTTTAAATTATGTTCCGGAAAACTCTCTGTTTGACTGAAACTTAAGGAGTGTTACTGTACAGCTTGATAGTGTTCAGAATGATATATTTTTCTTCTAATACCTCGTAGAAGTATGAATTGTCATGCTCTAACCCCTATAGATCGATAGAATTCCGAAAAGCTTCTGATTTAAGGGTAGAAATATCAGTAAAAACTAAGCTGTCGCATTTTCTGATACAGTATAATGTCGGATCATTAATATGTTCCTGATTAATCACTGTATCTGACTTGCTCTGAAACTATTGTCAAGAAATTTAAGCCCCAGTCATCTTTAGGCTGAGTTTGGTCTGTAGGCTGTCCAGTCTTTTCAGAGGCTCTGTAACAAGTGGAAATAAGGCATGTATTTTTTTTATTTGAGAATATATATATTTGGTGATTTTAGTTGCTGTATAGAGGATTTGTTTCCTTATGTGTTACCGTTTTAATATTATGAACCCTAATGATTTACAGTTAAATGGGAAACAAAAAAGGGCTTGGCTTTGAAGGGGAGAGAAATATTGGGTTTAAGTGGAGAAACTTTACCTCTGGGAGACTTTTATTGATTGGTATATTCGTAAGCATCATATCAGATCATTTGTTTCTGTTCATAAATTCCATTTTTACAGGTACATTAAGAGTTGGAGTTTGGTTAGACTAGTTTTACATATGTATTGTAGGGTAATTCAGTGGTTTCATAAATTTGGATATTGTTCTGTCGGTATTTGATATTAAGTGATTTATCAGTTTACCCTTGCATTGAAACTAGCTTTGGATATTGAGTGATATTCTTGTGCAATATTAGTACTGTATAATGTGTAGAGAATGCATAACAGTTGTGGCACATGATTTAGAAGATAATGTTTTATTTTTCTGTATTAGGTAAAGCAGCAGGAATGAAGGTTTATTTTATCAGAGAAACTGTGGGGTCAGTTAACATTAGATTGTTGTAAATTAAACAATAAACAGCCTTTGAAAACCTCATTTGACATCCTTTAGTAACCAAACTGGATCATGGAAATATACCGATATTGGTCTGCTGCTGGGATCACATGTAATGACTTTTTATGGGGAGGTTAAGCATTGGCATGGTTTATCATAAGTTTTTTAACATTGAAATTTTGTCTGCGGATATATGATGCTCTGTCTTGGCTGTAATTGGTATATTTTGGCTATTGTATTGAAAGAAAAGTTAATTCTCAACTGCTTGTCAGGTTAGATGAGGTTTTCATAGGTTTGATGGGTTTACAAGTGTTTCACACACTTTTACATTTATTACCCACACATTTTCCATGGTATTCATAACTTTTAGTACTGTCACCTTATCTGACATTGCAAAATAATCTATAAGATTCTAAGTTGTGCTCCTCAGCTCTGATTGCATTCTTGAAACATTATATTAACAGTGGAGAACTATCTCACAGTATCCAAAGCTAGTTTTCTTATAAGGATAAACTGATAAATTGTCATATTTTTTTTACTATTGTTACCGTCCAAATGAATGACTTCTCTTTTCATTATTATTTGTGTCTGATATTTATTCATTCAAAATTAGATACACAGGGAAAAGCAAGGCATGGGGATGAGTGATGAAGGACTAAAGAAACCAAAATAATCGAAACACTCAAGAGTTATGTAGCATATGGTTTCCATGGTAATATATAATGGATCAATATTTTGGAGAAGAAAGGTGACTAGAATAATCAAACCTAGGTACTACTGTGGTTTCCTGCTTCAGATGCTTCAGAAAATTCATTAATTTGGATATATTTAGGACATTAGTTATTTGCTGAAATTGAGTGAATCAACAAAGTATAGGTTTTGTTATGAAGATCTATATTAGAATGGTACTGAACAAATGTACCTGCAGCAGGTTTGAATTTCTGTTTGAATGAATAGATTGTCAAATGCTTTTTTCATTCAAAAATTTTTGCAACTTGGATATTAAAAGTTACCATAGGCATTACTATTTATGGGAAAAAATAGAAGAATGATTAGTATGATAGATGTTGCAGGTAAAGTTGAATCAGAATTATGTGGAAGTGGTTCATGAAATAATTAAGTGCATTTATGTTTCAGTGCTGCTGCTTTTGGGATTTTTTAAAAATTTTGTTATCTTCTCAGATTTAAGCACATCTCCATATAGGCTGCTGCACACCCATTTGAGCCAAGTATAGAATTGGGCTGTTGTTTGTATTACATTCATATTGGTTTGAAATGATTTTAAAGAATACTTGGGAGTTTAAGAAATTGTTTACCTTGTCATTACTTTGAATACTGAGGTATTAATGTATTTATAAGTGAAGAATATGCTTGAATCATATTTGATATTTAGCTATCATTACCTTGTGCATAGTGAGTCAGTTTGAATGGTTTGCCTCTCAACAAGGCATTTAGGATGAAAAAACTCGTCTCCATAATACTGAGATATTAATGTATTTATATGTGAAGAATATGCTTGAATCATATTTGATATTTCGATATCATTACCTTGTACATAGTGAGTCAGTTTGAATGGTTTGCCTCTCAACAAGGCATTTAGGATGAAAAAACTCGTCCTCATCTTTTAAACATCTTAGTAGTGGTTGTTTGGTTCCTCTTTACACATGGATCTATAAGGAAGATGATATGAAGAAACAAGCAAATGTGATGATATTTGATATTGCATTGATCAGTTATAAATTTAGTAACTTATAATGTGTTGCAAAGCCTTCTGAAGAGGTTTGAATAGGTGTTCCAGGTAAATGCCACATGCCTTGCATGTGCAGTTATGACCTGCTACCAAAGAAAATTTATGACTTTTGACTCTAGTAACTCACTCATGGATGAGATGTAAGAAATTTAGTTGGAAAAAGGGAGACTTGGATAGAAGTTTATACTACACAGACAGCTTAATTACTGCTATGATGAACAGGGACCCAACTACCTATGTTTGAATGGCTATGATTTACCTATAGTGGTTGAAATACCAGTAATCTTCCCTTATTGAGAGGCAGTATTATAGTGTTGAGGTAACCAGGAAAGAGCAGAAGCTGTTTAAGATTTGAAAACTTAAGAAAAATTGATGAGTTTCTATGAGAATTTGGGATATATCTGAATTTAATCATAGTGATAAATGATGAATAAGTTTCACTTTACAGGAAAAGTCCGTCTAGAAGGTTAGATAGCTACTAATTGTAAACAGTTACCAAAAAGTGAAAAAATTAAACTCTGTGATCACTTAACTCAGCTTTGATCATTCAGCCGTGTTGTCAGCCCTGTCACCTTGGGATTCATGCTACCCTTGCCTCACTCACTCTATCCCAGAGTTACCACTGTATTTGGACATCACAGATTGACTGAGAAAAAAGCAAAGTACATAATGATACCATAGAATTGATTATAGGAATATGAAATTGAACATAACTTTGAGTGAGGAGGGTTTTAAAACAGGAAAATGTGGGGTTAAATGAGTAGAACACTTAACCCAGCCTAACATAACGTACTAACAAAAGGGCCATAATTTCTTCAGTTTTACGTAAAAAGAAAATAGTTCAACTTGATGTTATGAGCAGTGTAGCCTAACAATTCATTTGAAGAACAGTAAGGCCTCCTGCCTTTACTTTGCATGAATTTTCTTTCAGCTTCAGTTTTTCTGTTACTCTTCTTATCATTAGCTCATACCATCATTTTACATCTGTCATTTTCAAATATCCAAACCTTTTACATTTGAATTTTTTCATTGGATCTCAGTTGAACTAGAATTTTTTGGCATGGATCTGTGGAAGGTTCTGTATCAAGTTTCCTCACTTACTTCTAATCTGATATGGCTCTTCCACAGCAAAATGGTCTCTAATTGGATGAAATTCATAAAAGCTTCCTGTCAGAAACTAGCGAATAGACTGAACTAAAACTCTGCCTCAGTGATTCACTGATGGTCTTTTATCGTGCTTCCTTTTTTTTTTTCTGGCATCTAGTATGGCTTCACCATTGCAAAATGGCCTTTGATTGATTCAAGTTTCAACAAACATCTTGTTAGAAACCTTTGAATGTGTTAAAGCAAAACCACAGTTATGACCAAGAAACAGTCTTTTATAAAGTTACTAATCTTTTGATGATTTTTGTCTAATGTGAACATAGCTCACCATTGGTTCTGATTGCCAAAAAATTAAAGAAAAAATCTTTTTCCAGAAACGAATGGCAGTTGATCTAAATGTTAGAAGAAGTGATCAGGGGATGGTCTTTTATCAAGTTTGCATTTTTCATTATGATTGCAACTCAGATATAGGTACTACAGACCATCATTGGTTTTGATTGAAATCCAAAAATCATATTGTTAGGAACAACTGTTTCTGTTGATCAGAAAACTAGAGGAAGGATTGGTCCTTTATAATTTTTCAGTTTTTGTGTTAGGTGCAAATCTGAAATGGCCACCATATTTTATTTTGTTTATGCTAGCTGAAAGACTTTAACACTGTGTATGAAGCAACTGTGTCTTTTGATTTGAAATTTGATAGGAATGAATGGGGATTGGTTCTTTATTAGATCTATGTTTTTAATGTCAGTTATAAAATCAGTATAGCCACAACATAAGGCTATCATCTGAAAGATAACTAGGCTCTTGAATCCAAAATGTTAAAGGAAAAAATGGAAGATTTTCCATCATCCCTTTTTGAGATTTTTGTGTTGGTGCCATTTTATAATGTTAATCTTTTAGGGCTCTGTCATTAAAAGTAATGTTCTGCACACATCCACAAAACTTTTTTGTTTCGAGAGCTGTAATGTTTTTAGTACAAGCTGTTCACTATCTTTTGCCCTGTTTGTCTTAACTAGGTGAAAAAGTTGTCTCTACCAGCCTGATGAACATTAGCAAAATTGATGAAATTTTTAAGAGTCTAAGTCAGTCAAACAACCACAGCTCTTTAAATCCATGCGCATAAACCTTGGCATGATGCTTAGGTATTTAAATCTTGGCATTCATGGCCATTTAAACCCACTGCATATCGATTGATCCATTGCATCATGCTCCATTTTCAATTTCCTTTACTGTACTTGGAGATATGCTTCCTTTAATTCTATGTTCATAGTCAGTCCTTATGATCTGATATGTTCAAATATTATTGTTGGCTGCTAACATGATGTGAACCCCACAAAGTCTTGTCTGTTTGCAATGGGTTAGCAATAGAGAAGGTCCTGCATGGGGATACTTGACTTTCCGTCATTATTGTGTACTTTAGGTTGCTAACTGAGCTGTAAGGACATCTCAGCAGGCTAGTTAAAGGTAAAGGTGTTATATGGCATTTATGTATGCCTTTTGTGAATAAAGGAATCACTGGTTCCTTAGAATGCAGACAGAAAAATCAGAATGTATGGCATATGTCACTCATGGAAACAGTGTAGCCATGCTAGGCTGGCTTTGAATTACTTCTCAGTCAAGCCCAGCTAAATTTCAGATTGGCTTCCTTCTGTAGATCTACCCTCCACTGGGATTAATACCAGCACAGTGATGCTGGTACTGCTTAGTACAGCTTTCTCAAGTTGCTCTTACTTGTCCTTCCTCATATTTTTTCTGAAAGAGAATGGGCCACTGTTCTGAGCCCTGGCAAGCCTTTTTTTTCATAGCCTTAGTATGAGTACATACTTTAAAGAATGTGCCCTTGAGTCTATAGTCTTGCATGAGGCCAAAGCTACTTTTCCCACATTGATGACACTCATTTCCAGCTTTTCAGCAAACCTTGGGTGTTTCCCCGGCTTCTTAGTTAATGCGCCAATGCTGTGTCTTTAAAACAAAAAGGGGGAGGCTTTTTACTACAGAAAATGCTGCAGTTGTGTGAGAACACGGGCAGTGAGTGTTTATTTCTTGACCTGGTGCGCAGTGACTGAGCTGGATGTTGTCATGTTCTGAAATTTGAACTCATATTATCTTGGTAGGTGTAGATGTAAAACATTTGGATTGACACCATTAGAACATTGAAATGAATGTAAAACTAAATATGATGTATATGGGGAGAATATTGTCTATTAAAACAAACAAACAAGTACATTGAGGTGAACCAATACAAGCTGTAATATCTTGTCCTGATGCACAATGTCTAGATGTGACTGATTTTAGGATCTAATAGACTTTCACAGAAATTTTTGCAAGAACCCATCCTTGCCCAGTGGGATCCATAGGATCTATTATAAACCAGTTTTGCGATACATTGGAGTGTATTCAAGTGATTTTTCACTCTACTTATCATAGGAGGTGATGTGTGCTGATCAGATTCTGAGGCATGCTAAAGAAAAGAAAAATAAATCTAAATTTGCTTATTTTTAAGGGAAAATTATTTTTTTTTCTAAATTTTATTAGCACAATACATAGCAGAAACTTTGTGCTTATTCCCTAGTTACCGTATGTGGACAAGCATAAAACATAGTTGCATGAATATGCTTATTGATTGGAAAAAATGATTCTTTTGCAAGTGCCATAATTCATGATTACAGAATGATAGGAAGGTAAGATTTGTGATATGTTTGCATTAGGCAGGGACAAATTTTTGGCATACAAGTTTAAAATATTGAGGGTTTAAATATCTTTGGCAGGACATGAGGCAATGCAAGTGCCACTTGTTAATAATACGAAGAAAATTTTTTCCTATGTAAATATAGAATGAAATGAACTTTCTTATTTTGTGTAACCGGAATGTGTAGCATCCAGTCAACTAGCACGTGCCTATTTTTTCATGCTTTCATGTTCTTCATGTTCCTTAAACCTCTGATTCAAATTCAGCTTAGATTTAAAGCTACTCAATTTTTTTTTTTTTTCTTTTGTGTGTGTGTGTGTGTGTGTGTGGTACTAGTTATTTACTTTTTAATTATCTCTTCCCCATTATGCTTTTACTAGAGTTACTGCTATTCTGTGATTGTGCCCAACAATATCTGTGATGAAGTGATCACCTTAAAATTTTTTTCAGGTGCAACATGACCTTGAAAGTTTGCAACCTGCAAGGTGTAACAGATGCCCTGTTTCGGGAGTTTCTGTCACAACCTGGGGAGCGGCAGTGGTGCAGTGAGATACTGCGCTCCATCACCAAGGGTATGTGTTAACTTGTTCTGTGAATGAAATACTTGCATTTCTTACACGATAGTAAAAAGTACTTTGTATTTATTAATGTTAATGTATGGTTAGAAATACAGATAAATGTTGGAGTACAAATCTGGACAAAAGTTTCAATTTTGTCTCCCCTTGTTCTTCTTGTTATGTGATGTAGGTAAGATTATTGGTATTTCCTATAACTTAGCTATTATTTCATGTAAGATGTTTTGTCTCCTTTCAGTTCCTCTCCAGCAACTCCTTATGCCATCTTCATTAGGTTGATTAAGCTGTGTACTCTAATTTTTTTCGTATGTATGCTGTGGATACTCTGGGAGATTATACTTTCTTTTTTAATTCCTCTTTTGTGCTTTTCTCAGTACAAACGGTCAATCAGTACTTTAAGTCAATCTCGAGGAGGATTTTTGTTTTATCCCTTTATAAGGTTGGTAGTTCTTTTCTAGCATTTTCTTCTTCACTAAACCCCTTGGTCATGTATTTAGGTTTCTTGATTAATTTCATCACCCATGTACATGACTGTAGCTAGAACATAAAAAAGTATTTTTATAGGTTGCCATAATGGCAAGAAAGAATACTTTCTCATTTCTCATTTAATAGCATCATCATGAAACATGTTCATCTATGATTCAAGTCCTTCAAGTAGCAGCATCCTAGAGCAGATCAATTTTGACCTGTTTGAGAAGGACCTCAAATGTCCATTCTTTGTTCCTGCCTTTTCACTTTCTATTACATTTTACCATGGTAAAGAAGCCTCTGTGTAAGGCATAGTGTAAAGTAAAATTTCTCCTATCATTCTCAAAACTCAGTTTTCCCATCCATCCCATTTATGTAAGATACTGCTCATGGCATCAGAGAGAGAAAGAGGTGTGTGTGTACACGTGTGTGTGTGTGTGTGTGTGTGTGTGTGTGTGTGTCTCATCACCTCTTTGTGTAATTTGGGGAGGGAGTATACACATGTGAGGCTTCATCTCTTGAACTATATTTACCTATGCCAAAATATTGCTACTAGCAGGACTAGCATATAGTGCTAATTGGAAGAAATTTTGAAGTTAAGAATGTTGTCATTTGAGATGCATGTTGTCAAGTGTTATGAATAAGATGGAGATAGCGTATGTTTATGAACTGAATGCCAGCAACCCATATGTATGTTAGGCAAGGAATAAAAAGGCAGCTGTTTAGGCTAGCTAGGAATGGAATCTTGACGGTGATTGTGGTGATTGCTCACTGCATTGCCATTACTAACTCTTTTGATACCCAGGCAGTCGTATCTCCCTGATTGGTGGTTACTTGCCACCAACTACCTGTGTGTGTTTTTTATTTTGTGTTTGTGTATTTGTTTATGTGTTTACATACTTTTAAACTACTTGATTTTGGCTGATATTTTCATGTGTACTTTTAAAGGCTGTCAAGATTGATATATTTTAACCTATAATTCATGGCTTATTGATAACGAAACTTTGTTTTGATCATCTTTTGAACTTCTAAACTCTTTGTTTAGAACTTTGTAGCTGTTAAGTTATAAACTTGAAAATATGAAAAAAAAATTTATTTCTTATGTTTGGCTTTTACAGGAGAATGGGTGGAAACAAAAGATTTATTAAAACTTCCATCTGACACTGCATCACAACGAGGATCACCTCGGGGCTCTCCAGTGAATTCACCTCGTAATCATGCCCATCTCTCACCTCTCTTGCTTCCTCCCTCCCCACGCTCTCCTCTGTCTCCTCTTCAGCCATCACCCTCCTCCGTTCCAACAACTATCCAATCACATGTACCACGCAGCTCTCCGTCTGTATCTCCTCCTACCTATATATCGACACCAACATCATCATCATCATCATCTACTTTTTCAGTTGCATTTTCCTCTATCACTCGTTCATTTTCTGCATCATTGGCAAATGAAGCTCGCCCAAGTACCCCTCTAAATAGCTTTGGAAGAAAACATGTTCGACGAAGGGTGAGTACCACTTTATGGTGATACAGCTGCATGTTGTAACCTCAAGGCATGGATTTGGAAGTGCTAGTCGAAATGATGTTCATAGTGCATGATGTAGTGAATTTAATCCAGTTGTAGAACCATTAGAACAAAATATTGAAGACTTGTAAGGTAAGAAATTTTTCAGATGCTAATGGTATTTTTCAGAGCTTGACAGCAAGCTGAGGACATTAGTTTTTAGTTTGTACTGATAACTCCATGTCAAGTTTCAGCTGTGCAAAACATTGTAATGAAAATTTTCCATGTGATCCGGTAATGGGGTCTAGCCCATCACTGATAATGACTGTTGGTAGTTAGTGATTGATGTTATGTCAACAAAAAAAAAAGGTGTGCCATGTTTTTAGGTATGGTACCTTCAGTAGATGTTGTTAGCACTCATTATGCTGTATATAACCTTTGTCTGGGCTAGTGAGAGAACTTAAGAGTGTTCATTTATCTCTTAAGAATAAGACATATAGTTGTTGGTTTCATGGTTTTATAGTGTGAAAATGTGGGACTAGCATGTAGTTTTCCCTCTTATTAGGCTGTTATGCCTGGTTGCCCTGATTTCTATAAATTGCAAAGCAGTCTTTGAGTGGTTTACTTTATTGTGGTGAAACTTCATCTTGCTTGATCTCCAGCTGACATAGTGATTATCTGTGTGTTATAGGAAGAGAGTTTTTACTCTTGTTTCCTCATCACTTAACCTTGAGTATATGTACTACTATGTATGAACACACACACACACACACACACACACACACCCTTATGCTAGGTTACCATTTTACTGACCAGCCCTTTGGGAGGTAAACAGCTGGGTGGACTATGGATCGGCTGCTGTGACCAGGATTCAGAAGCGAGTCAGCTGTCTTTGAAACTGAAGAGAATTGACTGCATATAGACTCAGTGAACACATTGACTGATAACAGCTTAGTACTTCTTTTGTACAAAGTGCTCCAGAGGTAGACAAAGTTTGTAAATGTGAAAAATTATCAAATTATTTTAGGTATGTCTGACACACCATATTGTTACACAAGAATTGCTCATTTTTTGTGAGAAGTGGAATCAGTATTCAGACATAATATGCCCACATTAGTAAGAGGGGATGACTGTAAGACTGCACCTCTGCCATTTTATAGTAAGAATACAGCTGATGATCTCTGGCCTCATTTTCTGGTTATTAATTCAATCGTCTACTTGCAGAAAACACATTGGAAGGCACTTAGAAATTACTATCCAACATCTTGTATCCTCAATTTGGTTAGATTTGATCACAGTTCCATCCATTAAGATACCCAGATATACCTATGTCACTCTTGTAACCCAGGATCTATCTAGAAATGATAAGTCTTCCCATTGCATCGCAAACATGCAAGCTTATCCATGCATTGGTATTTAGGCTGTATGTGATACACATGCTATGAATAATACTGTATTTTACTGTGTTATACTTTCATATGTGTTTGAGAATTCAGCTGCCTGTCAAAACTTTCAGTGTGTAGACACTGGAAGGGCATGGTCACAAAAGTGACTTTGTTCAGTTTGTAGGAAGTATCATTATGTTGCAATGATAGGGTGAAGACTGGGTTCTAGTGGAGGGCCCTGAAAGTGGAAAAATGTTAAGGCATGGAGTCTAGTTCTCATCTCCAAGCTCACTTCTTTTGCCATCCCTTCTTCACTTTTCTCCTGTATATCAAACTTCTTTGGCCTATGTATACTTGTAGTTGTTGGTGGATGAACCTCTCTTTCTTTCCCTGTTAACAGTGTGTGTCCCTCAAGGTTCTGTTATGTTCCCTTTGTTCTTCCTTTTTATCAGAGTTTTCCCTTCTTCAGCAGATAACCAGCTGCAGTAATATGCAGACATCTACTTAAAATTTTCTCTGTCCTCTCAATTTGCATTTTGCCTCGTCACAGCTACACTGAACTCAGGCTTAGATATAAAACCCCAGTGAGGTAGATGCAACCTGGTAAAGTTTAGTGCCTCCAAAACCTAATTCCTGCCCATCTTTCTTTTTCGAATCCCCTCACAACTTTTCTGTCTCTTTTGATAGATCTGTTGTTTCCACCACTGAGGACAGTAAACATACTTGGTATCTCTGTACCATATGACCTATTTTGGAGACTTCACATTATGTAATTAGCAGAGTCTGCCTCTAAGGAATTTGTGAGTCCTGTTCTGATGTTGTCAATCCTTTTATGTTGAAGTTTCCCTAGTTATACAAATATTGATGTCATTGTATGGAGTACTGCTATCACATCTGGGGAGGTTTTGTCTTTTAAGTTTTCTAAAGTACACTGCATTGTTGGTTCACTTTTCCTCTTCCATAGATATTACTTTACTTTTCGTTTGAGAGCTGGTTGCTTGTTTGCAGTCACTGTTAGTTAAGTCATGGAATACTGGGCAAACCTCTGCATCGCATAATTACTGGTGGCTGTTGACAATTTAGGGATAGACCATTATAATGTCTGTTTCTACATCTGTAGCACTTCTTGTCTTTCTTTACAACTATGACTTGGCCTTCAGGCCTTTAAGAGGCACATTTTTCACTTTCTCTAAAACTCCTAAGATGATTTTCCTTTATTCCTTTCTCTTCCTTTCATGAACCCTTTGCATATTTCAATAAAGGCCTACATCAGTGTGGTCTTAAATATATGACTTGAGTGTCTAGAAAAAAAATCAGAATGTGTAAGCTTGTTGGATATTGTGTCATATGCTGTAGTTCATGAAACTGTAAGTGTATCATAAATAAATGTTACAGATAATGCAACTGAACGGAAAATTTGACAGTTTTCACGATATAAAGTGGTAGGAAAGATTAGCTAGGCGAGAAAATTAGGCTGGTTAAAGGTAGATGATAAAAGGAATGCTTTGGAGATTAATTGAATGTGGAAGGTGGCAGTGACATAATAGCATCCACAACAGTGCATTCTTCACTTCATGGATGATACCATGCCACTCAGCAGTGGGCCCAATTTTGCTATACAAGATTTTGCATTAGGATTTTTCTGTCTCAATGGGAGTGGCTGAGGTTTCAGTGAATACAAGTTGTGAGGGAACTATGGCCGGGCATCACTGTCCGACACCTTGGTGGGTCAGCATGTGGCTCTGCAGGAGTGGAGGTAAAGAAATGAATATTTGATAACACTTCATTATTTATGAAAGGATAAATACTGCATATTTGTAAGCCAGTCTACTTTGAAAGTACTGGAATGAATATGTTAACTGCCATATATATATATATATATATATATATATATATATATATATATATATATATATATATATTATCTACTATTACACAACGTCGTAAATTTATGCATGCGGACATGTGTTTGTTTGTGTGATTACTGTTTGTCTTTTGTGAAGAGAGTTTTGCACTCGTGTACATATGTACATGTTTACCCCATCTCTATTCCTGTGCATTTATGCAAACATAACTAGTTACTCATTTATTGACAAGGCCCTAGGAGAGGATGAACACCTATGTTGGGTGTAGGCCGACTGCCACGCTTAGGATTTGAGCCCGTATGGGCTGGCTCATGCTGATTCATGGTCAGTAACGCTAACGTAGGCCCGTAATGTGTTATTCAGTTTTATGCATGGGACGGTAGAATTTGTGAATGCTTGGATGAGTGTAAGACATTGTTTCTTTTGAAGTGTTTAGTTTTGTGGCCCTTGTTTTAGGAAATTTGATATTGACTGACTGCTCTTGTGTTTTATCGTTTATTTCACTTGTTGGTTTACAATTTATACTGCATTTCCTTGTTATCATAGTTGTGGCATGGTGTCTAATAGAATTTTGCTTTTTGATTTATGATTCGCCTCAGGGAATAGGTTATTAGGATTTTTTGTCGGTGGCAGAGCTGTGGCCTTGGTCTGTCGTTCGCGTTTTTTGTCGTTGGTCAATGTTTTTCTGTGTCAGTTGGATCTGCTCGAAACAACGTAGATGTCTTGGTGTAGTTTCATAACAGTTTTTGCAAGTTGTGGATGGAAATTCGATCTGATCTTATTTTTGTTATTTAATTTTCCTTTAAAACATCTTTCTTTTCGTTAGACAAAATTGTTTGTTAGTTAAATCACTTTATTTATCACCACTTTCACTGGCGAGGGCGAGAGACTTCACCGCCATTAGACAACCATCATTTTATAGAATTATACAAATTGAGATGGGTATAAGGCAACCTCAGAAGTGGTTTGAGAACCACATGCTCTCAGTACATAGATATAAGTACAGTAAAGGTTTGGGGAGAACTCGTATACTGTATATAGACAGTTGAGTAATATATGAGTCAGGTTACAGGGTTAGGAGGGACTTGAAAGTGTAGGGACTGGTGGGCTTAGCCGAGTTCGTGGGAGTGTGTAGGGTTGAGGGTGGAAGGGGATGGCCAGCTGAGTTCATGTGAGTGTGGGGGCTGGAGGGTCCAGCCGAGTTCATGGGAGTGTGGGGGCTGGAGGGTCCAGCCGAGTTCATGGGGGTGTGGGGGCTGGAGGGTCCAGTTGAGTTCATGGGAGTGTGGGGGCTAGAGGTCAGTCGAGTAGATCATAATTTGAATTTTATATACGCGGCAGACTTGGGGTATGGTCCAGAGGGGTATTTTTTTTCTCAATCTCTCTGGCATTCTGTTTTCCCTCTCCATTTATTGCGAATGTTTGCAGGAAGTGGATGTTAAAGGCCGGGGAGAACTCAGGGATAGGGCGTGGTGGTGGTGGTGGTGGTATGAGGGCGTGGGGTGGGGAGGGGTGAGTTGTCTGTCTTTAGTGCGGCAGTTAAAAGAGGTTATCCGCTGCGCTCTCCTCTTGGTTGTCACTCATCACTCGAGTTATATTCGTACGTGGCCATTACGGTTTGCTTTCCATGGCAGTTTGACAATGAAGCACTGGCAGCTAGCTCCTCTGGTCTGTACGAGTAAGGGAGGGTGGTTTGCGCCTACTTGTGGCGGTGTGTCTGAATGTTTCGTTCACTGTGAGAGAGCCCCCCTCCCCCCTCCTCTCTCTCTCTCTCCTTATCATATTCCACCTTCCTCCCGTGAGTTGCAGGTGTTGTATTTTTATTTTCACTTCGTTTTGATTATCTACCATTAACATGGGGGAATGTGAGAGAGTTGCATGAATTTATCAAGGTGGATCCCATTTTCTGTGTGGCATGCCTCCATGCCTCCCTCCCTCCCTCCCTCCACGGGCGGGCGGGCGGGCCCGGGTTGGCTCCTAAACCAGCCTGGGTGAGGCGCTCCAAGGCAGGGCCAGCCAGCCGGCCAGCCAGCCACCAGCTTAGTCAGTGACGCACCCGCAACCTGTACATACCGACGTGTGGCTGTGAGCGTGCCGCACCACACGCTCTATCCTACACCAGTACCCCGGGATACTGCAACCGTGTTTAAACGTATTTTACGCACCAAGATATCGAAGTGAGTGTCTCCCCCCCAGCTCTCCGGCAAATGTGTACATGGCCAGTGCTTGATGAGTTGAATAAGGAAAAGAGGAGTGTTAAAACGGGTGTTAACATTCAGCGAGGCTAAACTAAACCCGACCAGCCCTACAAGCTAGCTCATGGCCACTAGCTAGCTAAGCTAAGCTAGCTTGCTGGCATGTCAGGGTATCACATTGTACCAGTTGACTCCCCTTTCCTCGGCCGTTGTCGAGGGGGCGGTCGTGTATAAAGTTTAATCCCTCATTATCACAATGAACTCCATCCAGTGATCTCATTCGAAATTCAGTCCTGGAGGAGTCTGATGGATGAGAATGGCGACCTTTTCAAATTCCATAATTAGTTCCTGGGCGCGTGGCAGGCGTGTAAAATGGCTGTTTATTCCCGGTGAGTAGTGAGAGCAGAACCCAGCCGAGGATGGAAGCAGAGGTGGTGTGAGAAACAGCGAGATCATGAAGCAGATGTGTTGGCACGGCAGGCGGTGTGGCCAGGGCGGCCTCTGTCTGTATGTCTGTTTGTTCACTTGTGTTCCCGGTGTTTGTGCTTTATGACTATCTTTGTCGTTTTTTGCTTTCTTGTATTTTAAAAGTGTATCGCAGTGCATACATGGGGAGTGCCGATTAAAATCTGACTCGTGTATTGTTGTATCCGGTGGTAAGTGTCGAAGTTCACGATTAAATGGAATGGTTGCTAAAGAAGGTAAAGAATTATAACGAAATTGTGGACTTTGTGAATACCAGGTCAGAGGAGTTGGCAGGTGGGAAAAAAATCTGTATTCTGGTCGTTGCTTAAACGGGACTAGACACGAATACAACAACAGCAAGGGATGAACCTGGAACGGAACACGGGTTACTGGGACGGTATTGTATTTTTAATCTCCCGTGTTATAACCCCCCCTCCCCCCACTACACACCACAGTGAGACCCTTGAACACGACGATGCAACACTTGTGCACGACATGTGTCATCCCCTGGGCACCAGCGTGTGCGATCCTTCAGTGCGATGATATGACACCCCCACCTGAGCACCAAGGTACGACTCTCCAAGCACGACGACATGACCCCCTCCCCCCCCATTTGAGCCTACCACACAGACACATGACCTCTGAGCACCATGGGACGACCTTTGAGTTCTCGGATACAACCCCAGAGCACCACAGGACGACCCATGAATATGTTCTACCCTTGTGCACAACGGAACGACCTGTCAGCACGAAAGTGTACGAATTGAACACGGTCCTTATAACCCCTGAGCACGACGGCGAGACGACCTATGGGTTGTGATGGACAGACCTTTAGAGGCCTAGGTCAAAAGGCCAGGCCATCATACTCAAAGGTCGTGGTACAGTCTTATTAAAGTTGTATTTTTAGGTCGTTATTCATCTTCACTGTGTACCGGTATGATACCTACCACAGCACAATTTGTATGCAAAGTGTCTTGAAATTCGATCATTACACTGTATATTGCTGATCAAAATGGTTCGAGGAACATGTAGAAAATGAGCGAAAAATAAGAAGGCGTTTAGAGACACTTTAGTTTTGTTTGTAAAGTGTAGTCATATATATTTTTTTTTCATAGCATGGATTTGATTTATCACTTACGCTTGGATGGGTAGAGATACTGTGATATACACCGTATGGTTCTGTGACACCCCAAACACTGAACACCTTACCTTTGTTATTGCTTTTGGTTCTCTGTTGTAAGATTACCCACTGTAGTTACCCATTTATATAGTCGTCGCACCCCATCTCCTGAACAATATTTCCTGTCGTGCAACTTGAATTCCTATGTTCTGTCTCTGCTTTTATCATGTCTTCATTTTATTGTACACCATTCATCCTCCGCTCTCATACTTTTAAAGGTGCTTTTATTATTTCTCTACGAATTTCTTGCTTGTTTTTGTTTCCCCTTTTTTGACCTATCGCTAAGTCTCTCGAAGAATTGTTCATTGTCTACTGTCATCATTCTTTTTTAAGAATTTCAAGGTGGTGTGATCAGGTTGCCCATCACTCTTCTCTCTTCTAAGGTAGGAAAACTTTTAAAGCCCCTAGGCTCTCGCTGTCATTTAGCCCTCTTAAATCTGGTTCCGTGTTTGTGTATCTGAATGTGTGTGTTAGTATGTCATTGTATCTTTATGTGTGTTCTTGCGCCTCTTGATATGTAAATACTAATTATTACAGCATGTGGAGGGAGGGGAGACTTGTGCACTTGTTGGGCCTCATCCGTGAAACGTACTTTGGTCGAACGCCGACCCCGGGAGTCATGGTGTACTGTGTAACCTACGTCCACTCCGGTCCAGTCCATGCCATATTTAGGAATGCCTTTTACCACCTGTCACTCGACCCTGTCCTCTTTCTTATCCCGAGTTCTCCCCCCCCCGCCAGAGGTCGTCAACCCTACCCCAACCACTATTACAGTTCCCGATCGCAACACTACTCACTACTCTCTCACTTTCCCCCAACCTTAGCGATCTCCTTCACCTTGCCCACCTTCAACATTCCTCCACCTTCCTTCGCAAACCTCCAGCATTCGTCCACTTTCCCGCGCCCCGCCCCTCCCCTCCCTCCAACCCCCACGCCTTTGTTGCTGTCTCTTCCCCCAGGCATATCAGTATCAAGGACGAGTCGAGAGTGTTCTCGTTAACCCAACCTCAGGACGTACGCAATCGTCCTCATAAAATGGAGCCGATTGCATCTCGAGCCTCTGGCTGATCTCCACCAACAGTGGACGTATGAAGCTTTGGGTATACCTTACCATGTGTCCCGGTGGAGTCTTCAACACCCTCCCTCGGAACACCTCGCTCTATCATTACGATCTCATCATCGCGTGTCTCATTGGGAAGAAAGCGGGAATTTCTAATATGTCAGATTTTTCCCCTTTTTCCGTCGTACCTTTTTTTTTTGTTTGTTTGGTGATGACCGATGCTCTAGATCACGGTCTACCTGAAGGGAAATTTCAAAGTTAGGAGCGACCTTCAGCAGAAAACGCCCGTGTACGTGAGTTTTGCCCCCCCCCCTCTTTTTTTTTTTTTTTTTTACCCATTTGAACGCCGTCGTGTAATATCCACTTCCGTTTAAGGTAGTCGTTGAGAATAGACGAGTCACTGATTGTTGATGGGAAAAGCTTCTTTGATGAATGGTTTTAATCAAACCAACCCCCCAACCCCCCCCCTGCGCCGCTTGAGTGTACGATCTCTCGGGAAGGATGGCGTGACCTTTGACTTCGATCTGGAAGGGTCAGGTGAAAGGTCGATCGGTCCCTCATACCCATCGTCGTGCTCGAGGGGGTTTGATTAATTAAGGAACTTGAGGTCACAGGGAAATTTGAATGCCAAAGAGGTCGGTCGACCTTGTCCATTTCACAGTTGTTTGTTTGGAACAGTACGTGTCCGTCAGCCGAGGGCGGGCCCCGTCACAAGACAGCTCCGCCGCTCTTAGCGGCAAAAATCAGAATCAGGGTGGTTTGCCAAGGCTGAGGCAAGAGCCATCGCTCAGGCATTAGTCCAGTTCCTGTAGTCGAGTGTCATGCGGACGACGTGGCGAATGTGGCCACCAGGAAGATATCCCATCAGTAGCTACGCTGCATTATAAGGAGTCACAGGAGAACAGATGTCTCTGCTCAGAGAAGCAAGTCTGTGGTGTTACACGAGTTGTGCATGGTATTCAAGCGGCTGTATGTTTATGGGTGTATTTTTCACTTGCGCACGACGTTCTGGTTACTTTCGTTCATAGATTTGTGCCTTGGAGAGGTTTACGTTGGTGGGTTGTAGTGTTGTCGTAGTGATCGAGCACTTCTGTGTGGGTTTACAGGCGTTGGCGGCTGGCGCACCTTGTTGTGGCGTTGATCTCCAACGTCACAGATAAGTCCTGGTGGGAGTTGCTGTTATTGTGGTCAAGCGGTATCGGGTGTGGTGAGTGTCTGGGCATATGGGAGGTGGGAGGGTGGATGGATGAGTCGTGGATTAGTTTGGATGGTGCGTATGAAGCGAGGAAGGTAAAAGAGGAGGAGAGTTGTAGGTTCATGTAAGAGACGTCCCAAAGTTTCGTAACGGCCATGGAGAGAGATTTGTACTTATCTCTCTGTCTCCTCGCTCCCCCTGGGTTTCCTTATCTCTCGCGTAAGGAAACGACGGAGATGGTTCTTTGAAAATGCTGGTGGATGATCCTCCCTTAGACGTTAGGTAGTGGTATGTAATGCCAGGATGCTTCTGGTGATGGTATATATATAGAATAGTATCAGTACTGTGGCCATCTCAGTTTTATCCTGCTGTGAGTGACATCCATTGTGGCCACATCAGTTTTCTCTTGCTGCGAGTGACATCCATTGTGGCCACATCAGTTTTCTCTTGCTGTGAGTGACATCCATTGTGGCCTCCTCAGTTTTATCCTGCTGTGAGTGACATCCATTGTGGCCACATCAGTTTTCTCCTGCTGTGAGTGACATCCATTGTAGCCATCTTAGTTTTCTCCTGCCGAGTGACATCCATTGTGGCCACATCAGTTATCTTTTGTGAGTGATATCTCTTATGGCCACCTCAGTTTTCTCCTACCGTTGTTGACATGCATTATGGCCACCTCAGTTTTCTCCTACCGTTGGCGACGTGTATTATGGCCACCTCAGTTTTCTCCCGCCGTGAGTGACATCCATTGAAACACGTCCAGCCCTGGTGATGTATGTGGTCGTCTCTTTGGATTTATGAATGGGTAGGGGTTAAGCCAGCCTGTTCAGATGCTGCACACGTATCCCGCATATATCTGGTTGGCCTTGTGAAATCAGAAACGTAGCGGAGGTTGCGACTTGTTGCTTTTTGCGCATTTGGGGAAATACTTCATGGTGTTTGGGCAGCATAGAACAAGCTTACAGAGATTATCTTTGTGTGTGTGTGTGTGTGTGTGTGTTGGGGGGGGGGGGGGTCGTCATGGAGGCTCCACCTGGCCTCAAGCAACTTTCAGTTGTGTAGTTTACCATTACACGGGGGAGGGAGTTTTACATTCGTGGGTCCACCCCCATCTCTCGTTGACGATCCATGCAGATGTTTTCCGCCCTGCCCCACCGCTGTGCCCACCCAGTGTTGTAATGCTGTGGCTGTTTGCGACAACACACCCAGACCTGATGCCATATCAACACTCCCCGTAGTAGGTAGACATGTGGTGCAGGAGCCCGTGTTTCGTCGCGTTGACCCGAGTGTGGTGGGCTTTCAAAGCTGGGACTGCACAGGACCCTGGCTCACGAACTGGTGTACTGGAAGCGGTTCGTCCTCCGCCTGTTATCAGGAGCTGAAGGGGGACGCAGGAAGCTGTGAGGTACTTCGCCGAGGGCGCTGATTTTCATAACGTGTCATTGTCTCCTTGGGGCAATAAAACGAAACGCGCTGGGGCTCGGTAAAGACGCAGGGAGACAAGGAATTTAGTACGTGTTTGTGTTACGTTAGTAATGGAACCAATGGAACTGGTGGAGCGTTGATTCGACGTAATTGATGGCTGGCATGGCCCCGCCGGCACACACATACCGTGGACAGAAAAAAGTGCCTCATGAGTTGAGGTGAGATGACGGATGTCATTTTCTTGCATCCGGAGCAGCTGCAGCAGCAGCAGGAGCGGCAGCAAGGTCGTACCTGGCGGCCTCCATGATGAGACGAGCTCTCCTTTTCACGTGCCTGCTGGGTTTCAGCTATTAACCCCTTGATTGAGCGCGACGTTACGGCCCTTGAGTAAGACGGGTGCAAACCTCGCTCTTGATGGCCAGATCCCTTTGGCCACGATGCCTCGGGGTTGTGGTTTCAGGACCGGTCTGTCATAACTGTTGACATCTGCCATGACTAATTCGTTCGTGGTCTGAAATAATCTTGTCCCAAACGCCCGTGCCTTGTTTTCGGGTCCCCGCCATCTGTCTATCCCGCCCACCCACCCTCCCCCACCTGTTTTCTGTCCCCTGTCAGGTTGTTCCTGTCCAGTCGTCGGGTCGGCAGGGTCGTAGTTGCATGCAAGCAGGGTTACCCGCCTGTCTTGTGTGTGAGGGCGGCCCCCGTCATGCTCCCTCCTGACTACCTGGCCACATGACACCCGCAGCAAACAGAGCGGAGCACCTGTGTCACTCTCCAGGGATTATATGAATTACAGAAATTGTTACATGGACCACGTGCTGGTAATTTGTAATTTATTTTTTTTTTTTTTTTGCGTGTTGGCAAAGAGAAGTCGTAGGAGTTCTCTTTATTTGTGAGAATGTTTGAGTCTAGTGGATGTAGTAGGTAGGTTGTAGGGTGAGGTGGTGTAGCGTGAGACGGGTGGGCGATGCGTACAGGTGCTTAGTTCTGTGGAGTGAGACGGTAAGGTACCGGGCTAGTGGATAGCGTGTAGAGTCCGAGCCTGTGCTGCAGTGAGGCGATGGGTGGGTGTGTAGAGTGGTGGTGGGTGGTGCGGGACGGCAAGGCAGTGAGAGGGTGTGTCGAGGGCGGGTTGTATGGGGTGAGGGAGGCGCAGGGTGAGGCGTAGCGGTGGATGAGGTATGGACAGATCTTGATAAGGTGGTGGTAGTATGAAACGGGTGGTCACCGGGTTGGTCCGGGTGTTTACAGCGGCTGGACCTGCCTGTTCCCCCTCCCCCCCACAACAACTTCCTCCCTCCGTAGCACCTCCTCCTCGTCTGTCTCCAGGGCAGTAGTGAACCAAGCTTCCTCTTTCGTCATTCACGTGAAAGTTCTGTGCACATTGTTTGTGGTGGGGGGAAGTTCATGCCACATCACCGCTCGGGTGGCGGAGGTGAGGACGCCACCATACAGTGATGAATGAAGAGGAGTTCATTCAGATAACATGAGTAATGAGGCTCCCATTGTGCAACAGAAGGGTCGATCCTTCAACGAAGTAACAATAAGATTCTCCCCCATGCGAGTTACAAAAACAAAAGGGTTTACACTTTTGCCACTCACGGGGGAAGCTTTTTTTTTTTTTTTTTTTATCCGTACCTGAAAGAGAGACACTTGACTTCTGTTATTCCACGAGATCTCTTTGTCCTGTGCTTCACAGAAACAACAAGTTCGCTCATACTTGCCTGACCGGAGCGTCTTCCCTTCAAAGAGCTCCGTGTGCGTGTCTGAGAGAGAGAGAGAGAGAGAGAGAGAGAGAGAGAGAGAGAGAGAGAGAGAGAGAGAGAGAGAGAGAGAGAGAGAGAGAGAGAGTGTTTTACGCTGATGTTGCCACACCCGTTAATTTTTAGCCTAAGCCAGGTTCCCATTTATGGGCCAGCCCGTGTACGACTGCTGCGCACAGGATTCGAACCCGATTGGGCCCATGCATGAACCATTCTCAGCGACGCTAATCGCTACGGGACGGAAGCCCATGTGTGTGTTTGTGTGTGTTTTATATACTTGTTTGTGTATACGGGAGGAAGGTTTACATAAAAGGGGCCTCTCCACTTATCCTGTTTTCTTGTATAGAGTGAATTGGAACGATGTGGTATACCGGGGTCAACGTACTGTCAATGGATTGAACCAGGGCATGTGAAGCGTCTGGGGTAAAGCATGGAAAGTTTTATGGGGCCTGGATGTGGAAAGGGAACTGTGGTTTCGGTGCATTACGCATGACAGCTAAAGACTGAGTGTGAACGAATGTGGCCTTTGTTGTCTTTTCCTAGAGCTACCTCGCGCGCGTGCGGGGAGGGGGTGTCATTTCATGTGTGGCGGGGTGGCGACGGGAATGAATAAAGGCAGCAAGTATGAATTATGTACATGTGTGCATGTGTATATGTCTGTATATATATATATATATATATATATATATATATATATATATATATATATATATATATATATATATATATATATATATATTTTATTATTTTTATTATACTTTGTCGCTGTCTCCCGCGTTTGCGAGGTAGCGCAAGGAAACAGACGAAAGAAATGGCCCAACCCCCCCCCCCCCCCATACACATGTATATACATACGTCCACACACGCAAATATACATACCTACACAGCTTTCCATGGTTTACCCCAGACGCTTCACATGCCTTGATTCAATCCACTGACAGCACGTCAACCCCGGTATACCACATCGCTCCAATTCACTCTATTCCTTGCCCTCCTTTCACCCTCCTGCATGTTCAGGCCCCGATCACACAAAATCTTTTTCACTCCATCTTTCCACCTCCAATTTGGTCTCCCTCTTCTCCTCGTTCCCTCCACCTCCGACACATATATCCTCTTGGTCAATCTTTCCTCACTCATTCTCTCCATGTGCCCAAACCACTTCAAAACACCCTCTTCTGCTCTCTCAACCACGCTCTTTTTATTTCCACACATCTCTCTTACCCTTACGTTACTCACTCGATCAAACCACCTCACACCACACATTGTCCTCAAACATCTCATTTCCAGCACATCCATCCTCCTGCGCACAACTCTATCCATAGCTATGTCCTCAAACATCTCATTTCCAGCACATCCATCCTCCTGCGCACAACTCTATCCATAGCTCACGCCTCGCAACCATACAACATTGTTGGAACCACTATTCCTTCAAACATACCCATTTTTGCTTTCCGAGATAATGTTCTCGACTTCCACACATTCTTCAAGGCCCCCAGAATTTTCGCCCCCTCCCCCACCCTATGATCCACTTCCGCTTCCATGGTTCCATCCGCTGCCAGATCCACTCCCAGATATCTAAAACACTTCACTTCCTCCAGTTTTTCTCCATTCAAACTCACCTCCCAATTGACTTGACCCTCAACCCTACTGTACCTAATAACCTTGCTCTTATTCACATTTACTCTTAACTTTCTTCTTCCACACACTTGAATTGTATTGCTATGTATATGTACGTGTGTGGACGTGTATGTATATACATGTGTATGTGGATGGGTTGGTCCATTCTTTCGTCTGTTTCCTTGCGCTACCTCGCTAACGCGGGAGAGAGCGACAAAGTATAATATATATATATATATATATATATATATATATATATATATATATATATATATATATATATATATATATATATATATATATATTTTCTCAATTTTACAGTGGTATTGGCATTTAGTGTTTCATGGCTGAACGTACACTCTCTTCGCCTGACTTCCAGTTGAGCCTCCTTGTTCTGTACTCTCCTCTGGTATTAAGGAGATGTTCGTTGTTAACGTCATCGTGGTCCCATACGTAGTTCTTACGTCATGTTCTTCTTTCTTCCAATGTGGACAGACTGAGGGCTTTCCTCCTGTTTCCATGGCTAATTCTATTCCGTTCTCGTGCTGTTCTTGTTGCGTTCCACCGGATCTCTTCCACTAGTTTCGTGGCGTTGCTCCTCAAGTCGTGGCATATTCCAGCTCCGGGCATGTATGTCTACCTGGACATCGCACTCTCCATGTACTTGGAGATGATCTGGCTATGACACTGACCGAAATATAGTGTTGCTTTTCTCATGATCCTCCTCAACCTGCTGTTCAGGTGACACGTTTGGCGTCATGTCGGCCCCTTGGGTGTCCTCTCACCGCATGACTCTCGCAGTGTATTTCCTCCTGTATGCTCCACAGCCCTCTGATCTGTTCAGAAACCCCCTTTCCCCATCTTCATGACGCTATTTGTTCTACCTACCGGTGCTCAATCGTAAGATTTCTTCGTAATTATTCGTCCATGTGTGTGGATCAAGTTGCGAAAAGATGGGTCAGAGTGCAGGTCAGCGTTGAGTTTGGAGCAGGGCTGCGGACTGTAGGCGAGTCCTGGCTGGCGTATAGTCAGTGTTGGTGGAGGTTCCTCCGGTGCTGTTGTTGACGGTAGTGGCTGGTGGTAGTGGTGGTGGGTGTATCGGCCAGCGGTCGGCCTTCCTGCACCACCCACCCGATGTCTGATGAGGCAGTACCCCGCCCTTCTGCCCGCTCCTCCCACACACCCCACCGCTGGTGCTTGTGTGTGTGTGGAGTGGTGTGCATGTGTGAAGGTGAGGCTTGTGTGTGATCTCGGTCGTTCACTGGCCGGTTATTTGATACTGTAGAACGTTTGGCCCGTACTGAGGACGCCCTTATGTTTATAACGCGAGTGATACTTGACACTATTGAACGTTTGCAGTGGACGGGGGTGGGTCCGTGGCAGTGTTTATATCTCCGGTGGCATCACACGCATATGACGAGGTTTTTATCTGCAGTAATTGTCGCCGTAAATGTCAGCGTCGGCCTTGCATAATCATTTATCAGTTGGTAATGCTGGCACATACGACGCTGCAGAGGGTTCATGTGTCGCTTCATGATGTGGCTGTGATTTTTGTGCCTGTGCTGAGTGGGGTCGACCCGCCACTGTGATTGTGGATGTAGTAGCTGGGGCCTTAGTCATGGTAGTGGCCCAGCCTTCCTTGTATGTCTTAACGTTCGCTCCTTGTTCAGACGATCTCTCTCGCTTGCATCTTTCGTTCTTGTGGGATATTTTTTTTTTTATCTATGTATATATTTTTCGTATTTGTGTTGTTAATGAAGTAATGCACCAATGCAAAATGACTTCTTTTTTTTTTTCATCCAAGGTATGAGAGGGTTTTCGTATTTTGGCTTGAGTTACTCGCCATAAATAAATGTTGAGATCCCACGTTCCATTGGTAAGGATTGCTTGCCATAACCAGAGTTTGGACCCCCCCCCCCCTCAAGGCCTCGGTGATAAATTGTTGGTGGTGGTAGCAGCTTGGTGCGCCTGGCTCTTGGGTGGCGGATAGCTGTGGGGTAAGAACATCTCATAGCAGTAACGGCAGCGACACATAACAGTAAGGTTAACCCAGGAGAGTGGCAGAAGCCAGCCAGATTTACAGACGACACCAGCAGCGAGGTAGTGGGACTCTGCTCGACTGTACCGTCGCTGTACCCGACGACGGCACGACCCTGTAGTATGATGGCCGGGCTCTCAGAACTATAAGTGTCGTACCGTCGTGCTCAAGGGGTCGTGTCTTTGTCGTTAAGGGTCGTACCGTTGTGCTTAAGGGGTTATTAACCCAACATGGCAGCACAGTTGTTTGGGTAAAGTATATGTGTATCACAGTGGGTTTAACTCACACACACACACACACCACCACCACCACCACTTGTAATTAGATAGCCATTGAATATGGGTAGTTGGGCGTGATAGATCAGCAGCTGTTATTCCTGCCGTAGAACAAAACCTGCGAGATCCAGGTGTTTATAACACTCCCTCTTTTTTTTTTTACAGACTTCGCACCTCGGCTTCCTCACAATAGATAAAACTTAACCCCGCTGGTCTATGCGAAGTATTGGGATGGCAATAATGTAACGGCGCGTACAGGAGTGGGTTATTATCAAAGGAAAACCCCCACCGAGTCGATGTGATTACAACGTTAGGCTTGGTCGATTCCCTCGCGAAGGTGGGTTGCTGGGTGGCTGGCTGGAGGGCAAGTCGTCCTCGGCGAGGCTGCCCAAAATCTCATCAAGTTTTAGGCCTAAGGGCGAGAACCAATCTACGTTGTCTGGGCGGGATGTAAGTGATTGCGACCCCGTGATCCTGCTGCTCCATATACCACTGTCCTCGGGAGTGTTCTTTTTCACATGCCTCCGTCGAGTACATAAAGAACCAAGATAACCAGTTGATGTGTATAAACCCAGAGATAGCTTGTTGCTGCTGCTTCTCCTCCTTCAAGGTATTCGTTCGTTGATTTTATTCTCCCGGTCCTCATGGCCTCTCTGTTTTATTCATTTGCTCCAGTTTTTTTTACAAGTTTATTCTCGGCATTATCAAACATATTCTTCTGTTCGTTACTTTAACGAGATTCGTCTTCCTTCAAAGTCTGTTTCTCTTCAACCCACTTCATTTTTTTTTAAGTCTTCGTTCAGTCATGTTCTACTGGTAACCTCTCCGCAGGGTGGTGGTGTTGCCCACCTCACACACCTGTGGTAACATCGGTCAGTTCCTCTGCATCCCTTCCTTACGCGGAGACCATTCCCTCGGTTTATCATTTTATGCATCTTACGAAATACGTTGGACATTTTCTTTTTTTTTTTTTTTTTTTTGTCTCTGCGGTTTTCACTATTTCTCTCTCAGGTTTGGCGCCTGGCCATCGGAAGTGAGAGCCAGACGTGTTTACCTGGTGTCTTGTGATCTGAATAAGGGCCCCAGCCACCCACCCTCCCCCTACACATCATACACACTACCCATTATTTTCTGTCGTGTCAGGAACACATCGCTCATACCATTGTCTGCTTCCTCCCGCGTCCACCTGTGCCCACGTAGATATCTATGTTCACACCTGTTTGAAAGTACGTATCTCCAGCACTCATCATACCAGTTGTGTCCCACATATTCCGCATGTCTTTCCGCGGTTGCGAGTGTCGCCTTGGACTACATGATTATCCCGAACTCTCTCTCTCTCTCTCTCTCTCTCTCTCTCTCTCTCTCTCTCTCTCTCTCTCTCTCTCTCTCTCTCTCTCTCACTCCGGCTCTGTTACCCACCATAGATGGGTGCGCTCCTGGACTCGCCTATTGGACCGCCCTTCAGAAAGTACGAGTTTTGTGGAAACAGTAATAGTAAAAGATTAATGTAGAGTAAGTACTTGCGTGTTATACCCACTCATAGGTCCAGGTTGTAGTTGTCACTGCCCCAGGTCCAGGTTGTAGTTGTCACTGCCCCAGGTCCAGGTTGTAGTTGTCACTGCCCCAGGTCCAGGTTGTAGTTGTCACTGCCCCAGGTCCAGGGTGTCGTTGTCACTGCCCCAGGTCCAGGTTGTCGTTGTCACTGCCCCAGGTCCAGGTTGTAGTTTTCACTGCCCCAGGTCCAGGTTGTAGTTTTCACTGCCCCAGGTCCAGGTTGTAGTTGTCACTGCCCCAGGTTCAGGTTGTGGTTGTCACTGCCCCAGGTCCAGGTTGTCGTTGTCACTGCCCCAGGTCCAGGTTGTAGTTGTCACTGCCCCAGGTCCAGGGTGTCGTTGTCACTGCCCCAGGTCCAGGGTGTCGTTGTCACTGCCCCAGGTCCAGGTTGTAGTTGTCACTGCCCCAGGTCCAGGTTGTCGTTGTCACTGCCCCAGGTCCAGGTTGTAGTTGTCACTGCCCCAGGTCCAGGTTGTCGTTGTCACTGCCCCAGGTCCAGGTTGTAGTTGTCACTGCCCCAGGTCCAGGTTGTAGTTGTCACTGCCCCAGGTCCAGGTTGTAGTTGTCACTGCCCCAGGTCCAGGTTGTAGTTGTCACTGCCCCAGGTCCAGGTTGTAGTTGTCACTGCCCCAGGTCCAGGGTGTCGTTGTCACTGCCCCAGGTCCAGGTTGTCGTTGTCACTGCCCCAGGTCCAGGTTGTAGTTTTCACTGCCCCAGGTCCAGGTTGTAGTTTTCACTGCCCCAGGTCCAGGTTGTAGTTGTCACTGCCCCAGGTCCAGGTTGTAGTTGTCACTGCCCCAGGTCCAGGTTGTCGTTGTCACTGCCCCAGGTCCAGGTTGTAGTTGTCACTGCCCCAGGTCCAGGGTGTCGTTGTCACTGCCCCAGGTCCAGGGTGTCGTTGTCACTGCCCCAGGTCCAGGTTGTAGTTGTCACTGCCCCAGGTCCAGGTTGTCGTTGTCACTGCCCCAGGTCCAGGTTGTAGTTGTCACTGCCCCAGGTCCAGGTTGTAGTTGTCACTGCCCCAGGTCCAGGTTGTAGTTGTCACTGCCCCAGGTCCAGGTTGTAGTTGTCACTGCCCCAGGTCCAGGTTGTAGTTGTCGCAGCCCCAGGTCCAGGGTGTCGTTGTCACTGGTCCAGGTCGAGGTTGTCGTTGTCACTGCCCCAGGTCCAGGTTGTAGTTGTCACTGCCCCAGGTCCAGGTCATGGTTGTCATAACCGCCCCAGGATACGTTATTCGCGGAAATGCGATCCTTGAACTCATGTGAAGCACGGCGGTATGATCCTTGACCTCTGCCTATACGACTTGAGCACAACCATACGTTCCTTGATCACGACCCTTAAGCGCGACGGTGCGATCCTTGAACACGATGGTATGACCCTTCGGTATAATGGCGTAACGCCACCGTACTCAAGTGTCCTACCGCCGTGTTAAAGGGCTGTACCATTGTGAACAAGAGCTGCACCGTTGTGTTAAATCGTTGAACCACCGCGGTCAAGAGTCGCACCGTTGTGGCCAAGGGTCGTACCGTTGTGGTCAAATGTCGTACCGTCGAGTTAAAGCATTGTACCGCCGTGGTCAAGAGTCGCACCGTTGTGGCCAAGGGTCGTACCGTTGTGGTCAAGTGTCGTACCGTCGAGTTAAAGCATTGTACCGCCGTGGTCAAAGGTCGTACCGTCGTGTTAAAGCGTTGTACCGCCGTGGTCAAGGGTCGTACCGTCGTGTCAAAGCATTGGACCGCCGCGGTCAAGGTCGTACCGTCGTGTTAAAGCGTTGTACCGCCGTGGTCAAGGGTCGCACCGTCGTGTTAAAGCATTGTACCGCCGTGGTCAAGGGTCGCACCATCGTGTTGAAGCGTTGCACCGCAGTGCTGAGGGGATTCAGGGTCTGGCAACCTTCCCTCGTCATGCAAGAGCATCGTGCACTCTGGTTTAATTGGTTTCACACTCAAGTCGAGCTCAGATAATGATGATGCCTGTAATTATGACGGTAGATTATACAGATTTGGCTCTGGGGGGAGGGGAAGAGAAGTGACCTTAAGAGTTCCTTTAATGACCCAGGCATGAAGTCCACTGATCAAGGTCATCAGGAACGGAAACTGAAAGAGAAAGTACGGGAGACGCATGACAGACCGTATGTGGAGAATGGTCTCCCTGGAGCTACTGTTAGGGGAGTGGCAGCCTGGATGTGAGTGGACTGACTGGGTCTACTGCCAGGGGAGTGGCAGCCTGGAGAGTGGACTTGCCGGACGAGCTACTCGTTGAGTGGCATACCTGGCAGGAAAGTAAGTGGAGCTGGTGCTGTGGCAGCGACGAAAGTACGGGTAGCATTTCTTGGGAACAGAGGAGCGGAGGAGGGCTTTTAGGTTTGCGGCCTCAGGAATGGGGGTAACAGGGACTTCCTGCTGGGGAAGGGGACCTCTCCCAGTAAGTCGGTTGACAGGACTTGACGTCTGCGGGAGGAGCCGGCTGGCGGCTGGTGATTTAGGTTGGGGGGAGAGGTGACCGTGCTCATTACTAGGAGGGGAGAGGGCTAACTAGGCCTAAGTCCAGGGGGGAGTTAGGTGGGAGGAGAACGCCTCAACCCGCGAAGGAAAAGTAAGAATTCGGCCTTCGTGTGGTGCTGCGCGGGACGATATGTATTTATTTTTTTTTCATAGCGGAATGGGATCAGTAGGACGTCAGCCGTCCCTCACATTTATGGTCAAACTCTCTTCCTCCTTATAATTGCGTGCGGCTCAAAATACAAACCGCTGACGAACCACCAGATCTTAACTTACAAGGACCTTCGGTGACCCGTCCTTCTGCGGTGGTTCTCCTCGCTCAGCACACCTCACTGACAAGATTAACGGAGGGTTGAAAAAAGTTAACCGGGAAGTTGAAGAAGAAGAAAAAATATTCAATTACCTCCCCCCGGCCGACTCTGACCCAAAACTCCTCCCCAACACACACCGGTGCGCCATTCACTGGATTGGCAACGAAGCAGCTAAGTAACGCGACGACCTGCTGGACCCGACACTACACCCCCGGGTCGTCTCCTGTACTTTCTCCCTCTCTCTCTCTGTTGCCGCTACTGGTAACCTTGGTCACTGGCCCTCACGCCGCACCACACCGCCGGAGTCACTGAAGGCAACTGTGACATGCATCTTGCCACAGATAAACCCCCGTGTCGTTTCCGTCATAATTACACAACTCACGAGTCTCGACTCAACCCGCTGGAGAGGAGAGAGAGAAGAAAAACCTTAAAAGATCGAAAGTGCTCAAGGCTGTGTCGCATGATGATGATGATTGGGAGGTTGAGAGAGAGAGAGAGAGAGAGAGAGAGAGAGAGAGAGAGAGAGAGAGAGAGAGAGAGAGAGAGAGAGAGAGAGTTTCTGGCACCAAAGCCAGCATTCCTCAGGAAATGCTCGTCAGCCCACCTCCTCGGCCTTCACTATAGGCTGGGTGCCTTGGGCCCTTACACCGTTGCTAGGCTCCGTCGCCGTACTCCGTTGGCCTAAACCTTTTTGTGCGTGAACCAGTCGACTCTATTCTGGGTTTGCCACTCCCTCATTGGAGACCCGGTTATCCTGTTAAAGATAAACTGTGAATTCCAGAATTTATTTATACTTGTAGTTGCTCACACGTCATAGTGCAGTTAGAGGAGACATATTTTCCTTCTCTCTCTCTCTCTCTCTCTCTCTCTCTCTCTCTCTCTCTCTCTCTCTCTCTCTCTCTCTCTCTCTCTCTCTCCAGTCCACAGCTCCCCCAGGTAGATCAGTCACTCCAGTATGTAAGCTAAGGTTCCCCAGCAGCACACTGTGCCACCCCAGGCCAGCAGCTCCCCCAGATACTGCACACCGGTCACCCAACTGCCCAAGCTGCCACTCCTTAGCTGTACAGTCGCCATGCTGTGCTCCTGGCCCCTTCCTCCCTGTTGGCCGAGGACTGGGAAGGGGAGTCGTCGTTTTTCCCCCTTGTTTTGATAGGCCTACAGGGCAGGCGGGGTGTGAGGGAGAATGGTAGATACCTCACTGCCGGCGCTGCCCTCCAGGCTGGCACTGGAGCCAGGCCCTCACGTTCCTCCCACCTGCCACATCACGTGGGCGCCCGCATATATAAGTCGTCGCTCTTGTGTTTTGGCAGAGAGCTGCGAAGGGCCAAGGACTTGCTGCGGGTGGAAAGCCTGTATTTTTAATCTCCCTCCCTCGTTATGGTAACAGCGGAAGCTATTGGTCTCCTAAGGCTTTCAGCGGTGGGTGTGTAGCGCGCTCTCGTGTAGGCTTGGGCTGGACTGGTCCCATGGACGTGATGCTAGACGAAAGTTTCGCGGTATCTAAATTAAAGATGGTGAGATAAGCGTCAGAATGCGCCTCATCCTTCATCGCTGGAGGTTTACACATCCAGCAGGTCTTGACACTGAGAGTGATAGCGTTCACCGAGAGAAAACGCATCTTGTACCAAAATGCCCATGTTTTTTTCCATATTTCTTTGAGAGACGGTGGAACTCAAGGTTGGAGCTGTCGTCTCTCGTCGTAGCTCAAACAGAAATCAAGGGCATTCTGCACGTGTAAGTGCAGCCCACCATCGTTTTTAAGCTATCTTGTAGTTAATTTTAGGAAGGTAGTGTACACAGCCACACTCTTTAAATCACGCACACATACACACACACACATACACTGCCACTTCCATTTCGATGCTCCGTGCGCATGCGTTGCACTGAAGTCTGGTGACATCCACACAAACCATTGCTGTACGAATTTTATATACGTCAGAAATATTCTAAAGAAAAAAAAATGTGAAAATTGATTGAAATTCAGGGTAGGAATGACGTGTCGTAATCCAGCAAATAAGAGGAGGGTGTTGTGGTTGGCTGGGAGCTAGGGTTGCGTTTTTACACAGTCCACCCCCACTGTAATGCCTGTACTCTCATCTTACACCAAAATACCAGCATCAGAGCGACTAAGTCAGCGGCCACTCATGACAGCCCAGTGGTATGAACTGATCAGTTATGAGGAAAGGCTGTGCATGTGCGCAGCCAGCGATTACAATTTTGTCTATAAGAAGTATTCGATCGTATATCTTCTGTATAAAGGTGTTAAGATTGGTTCAGTTTTGTCTATAGGAAGTATTCGATCGTATATCTTCTGTATTAAGGTGTTAAGATTGGTTCAATTTTGTCTATAGGAAGTATTCGATCGTATATCTTCTGTATTAGGGTGTTAAGATTGGTTCAATTTTGTCTATAGGAAGTATTCGATCGTATATCTTCTGTATTAAGGTGTTAAGATTGGTTCAATTTTGTCTATAGGAAGTATTCGATCGTATATCTTCTGTATTAGGGTGTTAAGATTGGTTGTATTTATCGGTATGGGAAGTCTGCGGCATTTCAAGGTAGATAGTGTATGATGACCAGTATACTTTAAACATGTGAACACCAGGTATTTGATTAATCAAGTCTGGGGATAAGATGGCAATCGCTCCCCATACTTTAAGAAAGGAAGGTATATGAACACTTTGGTATGTCAGCGTAACATGCATCTGTATTTTTAAACTTTTTTTTATATATATTTTATTACTATTTCACTTTCGATGGTTTAGTAAGAAAATGCTGTTCAGGTACGCCGAACAACACACACACACACACACACACACACATACACACACACACACGGAGTGTGACCTCGTCTCTAAACATCTGCAGAATGACTTACTTTACAACAGGAACTTCAGAATCAGAGATTGAGTATATGGGAAGAAATAAATAGTTTATTCCGGTTACGTTATTGACAACGGGCTAGAAAAAAGATGAGCTTGAGCAGCGCGAGTCGAAAGTAGTGTAGATTATGTGTGAGTGTTTACATCAAGGTTACGTTATTTGTACGCGAAGACAAAGAGCGAGTGACTGAGGAGATAAGCCGTATGTATATGTTTTTGTAACGTGAGGTTCTTAGGTGGATCAGATTTTTCAAGATCTTGATTGTCTTCACATCCGGATTTTCTCTGGGAAAAAAAAGAGAAAGATATTATGGGTTACAGACTCAAGATGCAAGTCTATGTCTATGGAAGATTTGCGGGTATGTGTACGCAAAGGGGGGCTTGCCCTAGAGGAGGAGGGTACGAGTGTAAAACATGCCAAGCTGGATGGTGGATGATTCCTTGCGAGGGCGTCCTGCTCTGATGACCTCGAGCGAGTGGACAGAACATTAGATATGAGGTCGTTAGCAGTGAGGTGATTAACGCGGGGAGAATTTCCAGAGCAATGTCTCCAAACCCACTGTTCCGTTTGTGAGAGCTTTCGTTTCTGTGCTCTTGTACTTCGGCCACACACACACACACACACACACACACACACACACACACACACACACAGATACTTAGTATCAGGCAGCTTAACTCGTTGGACTGCTGTAATAACATTGTTTCTCCGTTGATATGTCTCTTTTTTTTTTTTTCGTCATTCTGCAGTAGGCTGTGATGTCTTGCTCCTCCGCCTCCTGCCTGTGAACTTTGGCCCGTGGACGACAAAGCTGCGTAGGAGTTCCCTCGTCGTTGGTTTTGCGGCGTCTACTTCCTCCCTATGTGGCGGCTCTGGGAGTATTTGACTCGTAAAGATACAGCCTTATCTTTATGGTTTTGGTGTTGTCCAGCCCAGCCAAGACGTCTGCAGCGGTCCTTCCACTGTGATAGTTTGGTCGGTTCTCGCAGATTGCTGGGTCTTTCTTCCCTCTCCACGTACAGGCTTGTAAACACGGCACTTGCCAGTGACCACACAGACTATGGGTTTGTCCCCTCACGTTCTTCATGATGTGTTTGGGTCAACTTTGACACACATCATCTCAGTCTTACGATTTAAACCATTAGCAAATCTTGCTCACATTTTTTTTTTTCCATCTCAGGGCGTTAACCCTCCCGCATTTGTTTACCTCCCATCATGTAGCTGACGGGAGTCCTCTTATCATGAGCGTCCGCAGGGAGGAGGAGGAGGAGGGGCAAGGAAGACACTTGTCCTCTCCCTCCCTCTCTCCTGGAACGTGAGGAAATAGCACAAGCGTAGCTGCAAGTCTTAAGCAACCCTCCCAAGATGTTAAACCCATCAGATCCAAATCCCACCATGGGGAGCTGCCCTCATCCCCATTACCCTTGCCTCCGTAGGCATCTGGTTTTCTAGGCTTCTCCGTTCAATTTTGGCTTCCGTTCTTCTGACATCTTGCGGACGTGCCCTCGCGTTTTCTCTCCAGTGTGTTTATTTTTCCTCACGCGGCGTTGCGGCAGTGGCGTTTGTGGTCAGTGATTTGAGGTGAGAGTTGAGATAGAGGCTTCAGCGTGACGTGCTGTGTGCACGTGACTAAGTTTAGGCAGCGTCAGGGGGCGGAGGTGTGCGTCAGTCTGGCAGTCACAACCAAATATAGCGGGGCGGCGGCGGGCCATCACTTGTTAGGATGTCGCTCTGCTGTCCCGTTCTTCACAGCCGAAGTTCCCTCACTCCGCCGTAGCCACGGTGCCAACTCCTGCTGCTGCTGCTGCTACACACACACACACACACACACACACACACACACACGGGTAGGGACAGGGGGAAGAGCTCCCGCGTGAACTCTGTCGTTGGACAGTCGAGTCGTTGCACGACGGTAGTTAGACGGTAAACTTAAGAGCTTCATTAGTCAGACACGGTGGTACGTGTTAGTGTTGCAGGGAGCATCATAACAAGACAGTTCGTGAGCTGGGCAAGGGAAGACTAGATTAACGTGATGGTTGGAGGCGGGAGTTATTAGGTCAGCAGGACAACAAGCCAGAGAGGAAGCCGGGGGTTAAGGACTGCGGTATGTGTCAGCCGTGACGTCATGGTGCGGGGGGAGGAGATGGTGTTGTTATGGCGTGTTGATGATGATGATGATAGTGTAGCGCCGCCACCATACTGTCGTGTCCACTCCTCTTTCCTCTCTCCTCTTCCCACTGTCTCACCTCACTACGTAAGGAATGACTCATGGGATCTTACATTCCTAATTGACATTTAATTCGTTTCTACCGTCAGTTACGCCGCTCGAGTTCCAGGAAGATTTAGTGGCCCTCGTTCTGCCAGGGTTGCTGGCCACGTCTTCTCGTCCTGCCTCTGATATTAGTCGAGTCTGTTTATGAGCAAGAGAGAGACATGTTCACTCCAGAAAGAGGTTTGTGGACCTCCTCCACCTCGGGAGACGTGCGTACGAACACTCGTTGTCCGTAATGACGTACAGCTTGGTTGGTGTTCGGTCCCGTGTTCATGTCACATTCCATCTTGTTCTTTTGTGCACTCGACGTGGAATCTGTTGTCGTTCCGTCATCCTACGCTCCCATCCGTCGTGCAACAGTTTACGTCCCTACCCTCTCTGTCATTCCCTTAGGGGCTCCTGTTGTTGTGTACTTCTTGCCCTTACTGTCATTACCTCAGGGTCCTCTCTTGTACTCCTCGCCCTTCTTTATTTACGTGTTGACCTTCAGTTACTTTAGAACTTTCTGTAACGTACTCTCTTTTTTTCCCCCTCCCACTTCCCATGCACTCAACTCCGCCTCTATAGTTTTTGTCCATGTCCCCAGAACTTCGTTCTCACTCTCCCCCTTCCCTTCATTGTCCCGCCTTCCTGTACTCCCTACTTTTATTCCTTGTTCTTCACGCTTCCACTTTCTTACCTCTTGTGCCTCCTCGTTAATTCCATCTCTCTCTCTCTCTCTCTCTCTCTCTCTCTCTCTCTCTCTCTCTCTCTCTCTCTCTCTCTCGATTGGAGGCGTAGTCTCTTACTTCTTGTTGCTTTAACTGCTGACTTACACCTCATATCCTCGACTCCGTGCCCATCTCCCCTCCCGCTACTTTACATTCCCTCTTCCTTCACTTGACCCGTGCGTCTACCTTAATTCCTGAGCGCCTCAGCTGTATCCTTCAGGATGTACCCAATGTTTCTCCCGGCCCCTTCCCACTGCCGCTACGGCTCGCACTGTTTCATCTCTTTTTCCACCCCACTCCCCTAGTGTGTGCGGCGCATGACGCCTCCTTCTCCTTCTCAACGCCGGAAGAATATTGTTTCCATAACTACACTGCGACGTCGAGGAAGGGTGGAGGGGGGTGTTAGGATGTGATGGGAGGATGGAGGGTGTTGGGGTGACGGGGAGGAGGACGAGGAGGAGGAGGAGGAGGAGGGAGGGTTTTTTTTTTCTTGGCAGTAGGTCACTGACGTCTGAAATAGTTCCCATCAGTTGCATGACTGACGCAAGGTATGCAGCGTGACGTGGCAGTGGGTGATTATGCATGACGTGGGCCCACGTCCCGTTGCGACCTGGCTGCCTCTCTGGTAGTTACCAGCAGCTAGTGGAGGCTGGAGCCAAGGGTCGGCCTCAGGCGGTGTGTGTGTCTGTCTGTCTCTCTCTCTCTCTCTCTCTCTCTCTCTCTCTCTCTCTCTCTCTCTCTCTCTCTCTCTCGGGAAGGCTTAGCCAGGGATTGTGTAGGTGCGTCGGTACGGTCCGTGGGGTGGCGGGCGTTTGTGTGGGGCGCAGAGTGTCGTTGGATACGTTCTGTGGGTGGTGTTCGTGGGCGCTTGCTGTGGGTGGTGGGCGTGGGCGCTTGCTGTGGGTGGTGTTCGTGGGCGCTTGCTGTGGGTGGTGGGCGTGTGGCCACTGAATGTGGAATGAGGGCATATGGGTTTACACTGCTGATGGACCTTTGAGTACATAGTGTAGTTGCGGGGCATGTGGGGTACAGACTATGGTTCTTGGGGCACAGTGTGGGTACAGACTGTGGATGGTGGGCTTATGGGTACAAAGCTTGGCCGGTGGGCGGGTGGGTTCAGATGAGGTTCTATGTGTGTGTGGGCACAGTGTGGTGGGTTAGATGCCTGGAATGTCTGTTGAGTGTGGAACCGGCTGTAGACTTGTGTAGGCTTGTGTGTATGCAGGGACGGACGGTGTGTGTGTGTGTGTGTGTGTGTGTGTGTGTGTGTGTGTGTGTGTCAAGTAGAATTGCCCCCATGGTATGCTGGAAAACAAGGAGGGGCGGGAGGTCGTTGATCGGGTGTGTATAGGTACGTGCAGGGTACATCATACAGGTACTGCAGGTGCGTGTACCTCTGGCCGCCGTCCCACACCCTCACCCGGGTGCATCCCCCCCCCCCCACACACACACACACACACACATACACACTCCTGTTTGGTGGACGATCGGGACGTGTCCGTCTTAAGTAGCCCTCGATGGCGAGCGATAGTGATGGTTCAGGTGGCGACGATGACCCATCGTTGATAACGCCATGGACGGTGCGTCGAGGATGGTGATGGTATCTGTGGCAGTGAGGTTTATGGTGATGGGATTATTGGTTTGGTGATAGTAATGGTGGTGGAGATGGATGATGATGATGAACACTGTGGTGATGATGATGATGGAAAGGATAATGTGATTGGGATTGGAGCTGTCGTCGGGGAAGGAATATCGACGTAGAAGGAAAAGGGGAGGTGTACAGGAACTTTGTGTGTGTGTGTGTGTGTGTGTGTGTGTGTGTGTGTGTTTTGCCATGTATATGCTGAGGACACCAATGTTATTCACGGGGAAAAATAAGGACAAAGTGATTGCTCTTAGCTTTTATTTTGTTTTGTTTTGTTTCAAAAACTGCTTTTGATGCTCATGATATGCGATTCTCATTAAGTTGAATCGTCTATACATGACATCTGTTGTGAAAATGGATTTTCGAAAGTGTCACGATGCCTAAGTTTCTCGTCGATATTCCGCTGCGAGAATGTAATGTAAAGATGTAGGTGTTAGTATGTATATAATGTAATGTAAAGATGTAGGTGTTAGTATGTATATACCCACCTCTTCGAGGAATCTCCCTCGTATATATGCTACTCGATAACATCACGAATAGAAATAGAGTCAGTCTTTGTTTACGTAGTTCCACCTGGAACCCACGTGAGATCAAAGCAGTTGATGCAGCTCTCCAAACAAAGCTTTTATATTAATGAATGTTTGTGGACAGCTTTTCTTGTGACGCTGGCTCGTTCTTTGTCACTCTGGCAGGAGAAACGACGTAGCCACCTCTAGAATTCAGGAGACGTGTCGTGTTATGGTGCACACCACTGTCGTTGAGGTGAGTGTGTGGTGGCGTAGGGGTAGCATGGTGTTGTAGTAAGATGGAGAGTTTTATGGTACGGTAGCGAATCAATGCAGTCAAATGAGTGTGAAATGACCGTGTGATGTTACGGTAGCACGATGTTCCAGCCGCCCCCTCAAATAAGAGGTGAGTGTTGGGGGGACGGACGGTAGCAGAGACTGTTGATGATCGCGAGGTAATCGTCTCTGGGTGGGGGCGGGAGGTGTTGGCCAATAGGTGCCCATTAGTTGAGGTAGAGACGCACCTGCATTTGCTCTCTGCGGTAGCGTCCTCCAGAGAGGTTTAGCCCCACGCCGCTTGCACGAGGAACTCCGTGTTATTATGATCGCTCTGCTGGAAAGTAGAGTGCGGGTGTTTACCTTCTGGTAATTTGGGTTTTATATTGTGTCTGTGATTTCAGTAAGTTGAGGGGTGTCTGTCAGGTGGCAGCAAGGACAAGTGTGATGTTTAAGGGCAGCCGAGCAAGGTGAAGAAAGATGCCCCAGTGTTTGTTTTTACAATGGCAGAACCTGTTTGTGGTTGCCGTGGGTGGTGATGGCGGGTCGTGTGCCTTCATGAGGGCGATTGGTCGTGTCCGCCTCCTGTTTGGTGGCTGCTGCAGCTGCCGGTGGTGGTGTTGGTGGTGCTTCTGCTGCGGGGGAACGCGCCCGTTATCGCGCCAAGGCCAGTGTCGCGAGGCGGGAGATAACGATATCCCGGCAGTCCAAGGGGAGCATTCATGGGGCCGACTTGTACCTGCTATTTGGGGCCCTGCGTTGAAGAGGCCCCTTTATCAGTGGGTGGGTGGGGCGGAGCGGCACTTGGGTGGGAAAGCCCCCTTAGAGAGGAGGAGTGGGAGGAGCTGGCATTACTTTTTACTCAGTCGTTGATGAGGATAATAAAGAATACAGGGAAGAGTCAGGATTATTACCTGACATGAGTGCTGGCTGATCATGCCATGTGTTGGTTGCCATTGTGTTGCAAAGGGCCACACCTAGTGAGTTCCAGTGGGCGTCACCTACACACAAACATGTACCAAGGATTCAGCCAGATTATCCCGTTGTCGCTGGTGTAGTGGCATAGGTTGAGGCATTCATTACTGCCGTCTCCACACCGCTGGTTCTTCTCGATGTGGATCATGAATGGTGTGGCCGGGGCCACGATAGGCCAGGCCTCGCTTGTTTATCTTGTGACGATGAGGATGGTCGTGTGAGGACGGTGGCGGATGTTACCGTCCGCGGCGGAGAGGATGGTCATGTGGGGTTGAGGTCGGGCTGTGAGGAGCGTCTCCTCCCTCCCTCCCTCGCCCGGCTTACAGGCTGTTCTTGTACACTTGGCTGGCGGGCCGTGACCTCGGCCAAGCCAGTCCGCCGCTGCTGCTGCTGCTGTCTCGTGTGCAGCTTGCTGGCCCTAATCCCCTGGGCCATGCCTGGCAGCCTGGACCTACCGGGCCATATTTCCCCTGCTCTTATTCTCTGTCCTTGACTTGGGGTACCATACCTACTGGTTTTAACCTGCTGGATTTTGGTCAGTCCTCGTCTATCCTCAGCTATAATTTCCCGACACTTGACCGTATCTTGTTGCCGTTGTGCAGTGAATTTGGGTCGCTCTATTACCTATTGCCTCACAGTGACTGCAACGTAGGGGTCAAACGTGTCGTGTGTTGTTAAAAAAATTGGTAGTTTGACTGTGTTATGCGGCTTCTCCAGGGGGGAAAAAATGTAAGGAAGCTGGATTGTCAGGGTGTTGGAAACGAAAAGCCTCTGGTTCCTGGAGACGTGCTCGGCTAGGGTAAAAAAAAAAAAAAAAGATCTTGTTGCTCCGATGTATTATTTTCTGTATTTATGTAGTTAAAAATGATATATTTAAGAGTCCTCAATTTATTGTAGTTAAAAATGATATATTTAAGAGTCCTCAATTTAGTGGTGAATTTGTTTTCCCCTTAACTTTAAAAAAGTGGGTTATTAGGTGCCCCAACTTTTGTAGCCTGTCGTCGTCTTAGAACTGCATTAACAGTTGAGGATTTTATTGTCGCGTCGATTTCCTGTTACATTGTATCGGCATGAACGCAGTAAGAGAGGGCATTTACTCTTGTTTTAATTGCTTACATGTGTACCGTTTAATTAACCATTAGATTTCACCACCTGAGAGTTAATGCGTAATATTGGAACGAGTTTTTTTTTTCTATCTATACATGCTCGTTTAAAGTCCTCCTCCTCATGATTTGCATAGACATGCAAACACCCGTCGTGTAGCATTTTGATGAAGACCCTCACAGTACGGTTCGAGCGCCTCGGCTTAGTAGGTTTATCCGTCCACACCACCACTCGTGCGCGCCATGCAACCCGCCAACCATACCTAGCCACCTTTACCACCACCCGTGCCACAGGCGTGACTTGGTGACCACATCCTCCTGGCTGTACCGCATTGTGCCTTCACTACCGCCGGGAATACAGTGAGACCAGCAGTGTGCTAATGAGGAAAATGTAGTGTGAACCCCAGTACTTGTAGAGTGTTCCTCCTGCCAGCGATGACCTGCCTTTCTCCGCCATCCTCAGCACCTTCTTCGCCCTCCAGCCAGCCCCCAGCGGCGTCGGTACAGTAAGTGCTGTTCTCTCATCCTCCTGCCGTAGGGTTGTGCTCCACTGCCTTCAATGTCTGTCACTAGCTTCGGCAGAGAGTAACGCTGAGTCTTGGTTGATCCAGGACGTGTATAGTGAATTAAAGACTGTCTGTTGGGATTTTGATTTTCATATTTTCTCTGATACTTTAACAGTAGTGCGACCCATGAGCGTTGTACAACGGTACGACTTTTAGGTATGATAAGGTAGGCCTTTGACCTGATCCGTAAGGGGTCAGGTTATGTGCAAAGTTCAGCCATCGTGCAGAAGGGTCGTACCCGTCGTTCTCAAGGGTCGCACCTTATTCTCATTGGGGGTCAAACGTAGTGAAGATCTGACATGCAGGCGGTGGAAGCACAGGTGTTATGAATATGATTTGTTTGTGGCGAGTTCGGTGTGATAGTGTGAGAAAGTGTGTGTGTGTGTGTGTGTGTGTGTGTGTGTGTGTGTCGCTATGAGTCAGACGTAAAGAAGATACATGTGGAATTATCTGATGACAAACCTGACTGTATCTTCCATTAATGTGGGCTACAGGGTTCTTCATTTTTTATTGTTTTTACCTTGGTATTTTCAGCATTATATTTTTTTCTCCCCATCAGTGTATGTGAGGTGTAAGTTGCTTCCCAGTAGTGGGTTCAGCTTGATCTCCTTAGTGATAATGATCAATAACCATGAAGGAAACAGTCCGCTTGTTTGGCAACGTGTTCCGCCTCGACAACAACTGGGTCTCCACAGTAGTGCTTTCCCTTATCATTATCGAATATATCTTCCCCTTATCGTTATCAAATTTATATTTATTAGGCTTAAAACCACTGTAGCGAGTTCTTTCTTGATAGGATATTCTAAGTCATGTTATTGATAAAACCTGATAGGATATGCTGAGTCGTTTTATTGATAAAACCTGACAGGATATTCTAAGTCATTGAGAAAGCCTGATAGGATATTCTAAGTCATGTTATTGATAAAACCTGATAGGATATTCTAAGTCATTTTATTGATAAAACCTGACAGGATATTCTAAGTCATTGAGAAAGCCTGATAGGATATTCTAATTCATTTTATTGATAAAACCTGATAGGATATTCTGTCATTTTATTGATAAGACCTGATAGGATATTCGAAGTCATTTTATTGATAAGACCTGATAGGATATTCGAAGTCATTTTATTGATAAGACCTGATAGGATATTCGAAGTCATTTTATTGATAAGACCTGATAGGATATTCGAAGTCATTTTATTGTTAAGACCTGATAGGCTATTCGAAGTCATTTTATTGATAAGACCTTTATTTCGTCCACCTTGTACACTTGTGTCTTGATCACCCCTCATACACACTCCTCCTCTCTGCAGAATGCAAAATTCCAGTTCTCTCAGTTCTTTTACGACAGGAAAGGTTTATAATCTCAGAGATCATTTTTTTTTTTGTGTGTGTGTGTTTGTCATTGTCCGTATGGATCCTCGAGAATTTATACCCATCGTCTAATACGGCACCGTAGAACTGCACCGGATGATCAAATCGTGGTTCTCACTGGAGAGATGTATAGTTGCAGTGTGACATTTACCCTCGTACGCTAGCAGTTTTAGAAGACTAGATCCCGATATTCTCTTCGGCTTATTTCGGACGTTGTGCACATTGGTGTCTCGTGTGAAACGTCTTTGCTTATCAGTACCACCAAGATATCTCTCACACACTCTGATATCTCACTGTCCTTGTTAAGGTCACACACGAGGTCTATTTATCCCCCCAGTATTTAGCAATTCACATCTGTCAGTACTGATATCTATATGCTACGATTCTGTCATATATATATATATATATATATATATATATATATATATATATATATATATATATATATATATATATATATATTTGTTATTTAGTAACGTCTTTAAGTAGAACAGAATCTTCGCTTGAATTTATTCATCTATTTTTGTAGTCATTGAATTTGCTGGTGACACCCGTGTCTGATTAATATATATATATATATATATATATATATATATATATATATATATATATATATATATATATATATATATATATAAATATAAACGAAATAGGACCAAGGCTGATTCCTGAGGGAAACGGCACCAGTTACCGGTCCACATTCTGATTTTCTTGTCAGTTAGCCTTGACCCAATCCAGTTCAGGATTTCCTCATGATTACTGTATGCCTCTCTTATCTTCAATCTCTTATGAAGAACTCCATCAAATGCCTTACTGAAGTGAAGGCAATTAACGTCGTTTCTTCTCATTAATGGCTACCGCTTCGGAGATATTAGTGAAAAATGACGGTACGTTAGAGCGAGACAAGATCTCCTCCGCGTTGGTAAATCCGCGCTGTAAGTCGTTAATTAACAGACGTACACTGGGAGGTACGTTATGATTACCGTACGTATCATACGTTCATTAAATGTGTTCTCGACGGTGTGTGTCACTCGGAGAGCTGGCATTATCTCTTGGTAATTGCACCCGCGGGTTCTACTGGGGGATATTTAAATGTCTAGTGAGAAATGGCCGACTCCTTTGTGTGTGTGTGTGTGTGTGTGTGTTTTAGTTGACACGTTGGATACGCCATCATTTAACCCCGTTGTTGCTGGTCAGTGTATGACCAAGAAAGGAGCCGGCATGAGTGGTGCAGTAGTATATCGTGCTCCCTTGTAATGGGTGCTCCTGGGAGATGTGTGTTGGTTCGGGCGAGTCCTGTAATTTCGCTGGTTCGATAGCATCTGCCGTGGGGCGCTCCGCTCTGTTGCCGGCAGCGTTGGCTGGCCTGGTGGTGGGCGGGGGCGGCCGTTTTCTTCCTGATGGGGTACACGCCTGACCTAGGACTGGGATATGTATTTTTTTTTTTTTCGTCTTTTTATGATCAAGGCCAGATATCCCTGTGCATCGTCCCCAGGGCCGTAGTATGTGTGTGTGTGTGTGTGTGTGTGTGTGTGTGTGTGTGTGTGTGTGTAATTGCCTATTTGTACTGTACAGGGAGGGAGTTTTACACTCGTAGGGCCCCATCTCTTGAAAATTCGGCTCCCATACTTTTTTAAACGTCTGTATGCTGTTTCCCCATTCAGTTTTGTTCCAATAATTCACCATTTCAATGTTATGAAAGTACTTTTTTTTTATTTCTTACATCTTTTTAACAAGTTTCTTGCTTCATTTCATGGTATGGTCTCAGGTGGCTCCATCCTTACATATTTCGAAGAATTGTTCATTGTTTGTATTATCGTCTGACTTAAAAACTTAAGAGGTTGTGACTAGGTCACCCCCTCACTCTTCTCTCTTCCATGTTGGGCATATTTAAGGCCTCTTGTCGTTTTCCTGTAACTCGTCTCGCTTGATTCTGGTATACCAGCTTTGTTGCCCTCCTCTTCACCTTCTCTTTGAGTTCTTTGTACTTCTTTAATTGTGATGACCAAACTCGAGGAGCCTATTCTGGTTGTTGCCTAATGTAGAAAGTGAACAGCTTGCTGAGCATTTCCCCAAGCATATATTTGAATGCTATTCTAATATTTGCATGCAGGCAATTGGTCTTCCTAACTGTTCTCCTAATGTGGGCCTCTGGTGACAGGCTAGGGACGATGGTAAGCACCTCCACATTCCTCTTACACACAGATTCCAACACCTTATTTTTCGCTCGATATTCATATTAAGACCCTCTGTTCACTGTGTCCGTCCTCACTCCTTCACACTTGCTCTGGCTTAATTTCAGCGACCATATATCAGACCCATTGTGGATAAGGTAATCTTTTATCATCGAAGTATGTTCTAAGTTGATATGTTCCTCCTCTCGCTTTGTTTTTTTTTTTTTTTCATCTCATTACCTTGACATCACCCGCATCCAGTCCTCATTGTACGTTATTTGCCCAGAGCACCTACAGCAGTGATCCAAGCATAGAACCCAGCGGCACGCCACTGATGGCTTCAGCCCATGGGAATCAATCCATCTGGCACGTAATTAAGAAGCACAGAAAGTATGGCTGATGCCGAAAGAGAACGGTGATAAAAAGTGTGGACATTATCGTGGCCTCGACTGGGTTAGAAACATGGAACACCCGTTGTTCCTACGGAGCCTTTAAAGCACTAAGGGAGCCTACAAGCTAACCATGGATGTACACAGTCAACAGCAATGCTTAGCTCAGCGGGACGAATTTCCTTTCCATTCCCAAACCAGCAAGAAGAACTTCACCACATACACTTCCTTAGTTTGTGGGAGGACTGTAGATATGGCACCAAAAACATCTTCCAGCAAACCTTCCTCACACATCATGCAACCTGCACCATGCATTTGTATGATCTTTAACTCTCCCTTCCACTTCAGAACTATGATTTCTCCTGCCCAACTTTTTCTTGTCGCTCATCTTTTATAGCGTAGTCACCATATTGGGAAAAGAAAGGAGAGAGATCCTCAGACATGCTCCTTTGTGCTATTCCACAACAATAATCTCTCCATCGAAGTATTCTTCCATTTTATTAATACCTAAAGATCCAACTTTTATGCCAACCCCTTGTATAGCACAGTGTCAAATGCTTTCTGGCCGTGAATATGTGTGTGTGTGTGTGTGTGTGTGTGTGTGTGTGTGTGCCATTACATATTCGTACTGGTACGTGGACGGACTTTGACACGGGTTAATGACGGTGGCAAGGAGGAACGGCGCAGTAGCTCCAACCCGAACTGCCAGGTGAGGGCCAGATGGTATGTTGGGGGAGAGAACTTGCCGGATCCAATACGTTGGGGGCGCCTCTTAAACAGATGGTGTGCTGGGGTGGGAGGGAATATCAAGGATGATCTGGCATATCCTTTTGTGTACACCGTGTGTGTGTATATATATGCGTGTTTGTTTGTTTGTGAACGTCGCCTTGACAGACTGGGCGCTTATATTATAACATATATCTTACTCTTTTTTTTTCAGTGTTCTTGAACATGTTTTTTTCAGCACAGTGTTACGTTTAACGCTTTTTCAGTGTTCTTGAACATGTTTTTCAGCACAGCGTTACGTCTAACTTGCGTTGGTGTCCGTAGCTCGCCGGGCTTGGCTGATGAGATCTTCGCTTTGCATCGTCCGTACGTGTCGATAGATGGTACGTCATTTTTTTGACGAGGCGATGCTTTAGCGAGATCGGTGTTGTGTGCCGCATGTGAATGATGCCGTGTGTTTGTCGACGTGCTGTGTTTGCTGTGGGGTTCTTGGAGGAGTGTAGCGAGGCACTATGTAAATGAGGCATGTGTGGGTGTACGTGGGTGACGGAGGGCAGGTTCCACCACCACCAAGCTCTCCGTTGGCTTCTAGCCTGTTCGTGCTACATTCTGCTGATCCAATTCTTCAGGATTTAATTTGCTTCATTTTTTTTTGTGTGTGTGTCCTTAGCTACAACCCCAAAATTTATTCGTATATTTCACTCATGATGTGTCTCTTACCCAAAATTCCTTTTCCTTTCACGCCTTCTCCGTTAACCTTAATTGCCCCCCCCCCCCTTGTGCTGTTATTAAGTCTTGCCAATTGTTCTCGTTTGCCACCACACCCTTGGCCCGCCTCTCTGGTAATAAAAGGAATTTGAGCAGATGTAAGATTTTTCCCCCTCCTCCCTTCACGGTGACAGATTATTTTTAGGGAAACATTCGTTGTAATTGTCCCGCTTGAGGTTACACATAAAAGGTTTGCTCGAGTGGTATAGTGTCTCGCTGAGACTTGGTATCAAGTACCTTTTATTGCCAGTGTTTAGTGGATGTTTGGGATTATCAGCGGTGAGTGATTCCGGGTGACGAAGGCACTGGCCACTGTTGAGCCATTGCGAGGGTTGTGTTGTGGGACGTATTGAGGTTCGAACGCCGCGTTTGCCTTCACTTCAAGTGTGTTTTGAATGTCCATTGGTGTTACCGTGTGAAGAAGGCAGAGGGCGGTGTTGAGCGTGTGTAAAGGATAGTGGGGTTTGAAAGGAAGTATTCATTTTAAACGTGGTGTTTTGTAGCCAGGTTGTGTGGTGCTCCCCGTGGTGGTTTGTGATAGGTCATCAGATATTGCTTTTAGCAAGGAATTATATACATTCTAGACAGACGACTGTTATATTTGGTCTTGGGAGACACGAGGTGGCAGGTGGAAATTGATGCAAGCGTTAGATTAACTTTTTTTTTTCTCTCTCTCTTTGAGGAATAATTGAGTTAGTGTCAGGTGTGTTTAATGTCAGCTGCGCTGCAAGCTACAAAAATGCCTTTTAACTTCCTCCCTCGCTCTAAACTCTAAGGCTTAGACATCTTAGATTAAATGGATAAATCTGTTTACAACTTAAAAAATAAAAAAAAGATGAGCTAGCTAGTTTGTCAGTGGGGTTTGTAAATGATTTATTCGCCTTTTTTTTTTTACATGCAAGTGTGGAACACCTGTTTCACTGTGAATATGATAGACTCCATCATGGAAAGGTACGGGTATTTAGTTCGTGTCCAGGTAAGTGCGTTGTCATGAAGAGGATTTATCCCACTGTTGGTCCGCGACATGAAAGATGGAGACATAAGTGCAAGGTCTTGATTTTATCCCGTTTTCCATTTTTTTTTTTTTTTTCCAGGAGGTTTCATTGAGCTCGTCCATTGCCAAGTGAGAATGTTGTAGAGTCAGCTTAATCCTCCTCATTGTAAGGCCTGAGCTCTCTCTCTCTCTCTCTCTCTCTCTCTCTCTCTCTCTCTGTAGACAAAACGAAGTTCAGAGGCTTCTGTCATGATCGTAAAGTGAAAAAGTATGAGTCTGTCTGTCATTCCGAGAAGAGAGTGTATTTTTTTTCCCTTTTTAACAATTTAGTCCGCAAAAGGAAAGCGTGTTTGACTCGTAGTAGAGTTTCGGACGTAGACATGCACAGTACAGTCAGTACAGACGTGTGTGGAGACAGAGGGAAGCTTCCTCCTCTGTATGTACAATACGAACCATTATTACTTCGTTTGGAAAGGAAGGAAGACCCGATGCATGCAGGAGGAGGAGGGGAGGAGGAGGCCTCCTCTCGGCATTACCAGGCATGGGTGTTATGAGTATGGTTCGCCAGGTACCTGGTAGGGGACGGGACTGGTGAAGGTATGTATACGTACGAGGAAATGGTGGTGGCAAGAATCCTCGCGGGTCACATAGTGTGGGCTGGTGCTACTCCCCTCCCTCCCTCCTGTCCTCTCCCTCCCTCCCTCGCTGTGTGCCGTACTCGTCACCTGGCGTCCTTGACTCGCCATCATTGTTGACTGGGCGGTGTTGTGTACACAACCAATCCTAGAGGCCCTGGTTATAATTCGAGTTTTTTTTTTGTGTATGTTAGGAAGAAACAAGGCATACATTACCTTTTTTTTTTCCCCAGCTTTTGGCATGCGAACTCGTGCACACGTCTGACATGCAAACGTATGATAGGGAAGGGTACCTTTAGGAACGAAGTGCATTGTGATGTTGACAATGCACTATCCTCCAGAACACTTTAGATCACCCCCGGAGCAGATGCTGGGCTAACAGTGTAGAAGCAGCGAGGACGGTACGTGAAGCACTTGAGAGACTCGCTCGTCGGGGTCGGTACAGTATTGATATCGGGGTAATTGTATCATAAAAGAGCTCGACTGGGCTCATTTGATTTCCCATGGTGATAGGAGCTCATTGAGAGACACATTTACTTCACGTGTATACGGGAGAATTTTCCGTGCCAGTTTGCCACAGAGTACACCAGGATCATACATACTGACACTGTCTCCAACTAGATCTTTCCCTCGTGTACAGTTAGTAGCCAAGATATTGGGAAAATCATATACGCCCACTGGGGGGAAAGTTGATCCTGTCATGCTTGAGGTTGTTGTATGTGGTAAATGAGGAGGTGAAAATATAGCAATGGTGAAACCACACTCAGATCGAAGATACAATCTTGGAGAACTCAGACAGTCGTTGCTGTCACAAGGGTTTGGAAGCGGTGTTCAGGAGACAGGAACCAGGACATTGTGGTGGAAGTTTCTCTTAAATTTACAGCAAAGGTGTAAGAACATAGGTACCTCCAGCCTCAACTGCATAGGTACCTTCAGCCTCAATTACATAGTTACGTACAGTCAGCCTCAATTACATAGATACGTTCAGTCAGCCTCAATTACATAGGTACCTTCAACCTCAATTACGTAGGTGCCTTCAACGTCAAAAACACAGGCAAGGTTTACATGAAAGTATGGTTCTGTAAAACATGTCGGAAAGCCGATATGCATCATGGAAGACTGAAGAGTAACTAGTGACCTGATTAATAACCCTATATAAGCTTTTACACCCATGTGATGATGGTGCCATGACTCTGAATAGTACCTCGAAAGATGGAAGGACAAGAGGAACCGCCAGTGGGCGTTAGATGCGATTAAACAAGGGAGACTTTGGTAGAGGAGATGTCAAGAGGTGCTTTTGTAGGAAATGAATGGAAGAAACTTAAGTGATGAGATTGTGAGGGTGTGGACAGCATACAGAAGTTTTAGAAAGTATGCTTGATAGAGAAAGTTTGTGGTATGGAGTCCGACAGATGCAGAACTCCCTCTCCACGAGTACAAACACACACACACACACACACACACACACACACACACACACACACACACACACACACACCACAGGCTGCTGTCGAGCTGATAACGTAAAATTCACTCACTCACATCCCTGAAGGAATGACTCGCCTCACTTCGACAGCAGTTGTCCCTCATATGGCAGGACCCACAATTTCTTCAGTTGTCCCTCATATGGCAGGACCCACGATTTCTTTACTCAATACGTGCGACCTTCAGGAGGTGTACGTGATATTCATCTCAGGTCTGTGTAGTGTCAAGTAATAGTGGGTTTATGTAGACAAGCTTTATAACCTGACGTGGATTACCTCAGTAGGTTTACGTAGACTAAAATCGTGTATGGTTTGCTTTGTTAAATTTGCACTGCTTACTTCTTATATGTTAATGGTGATAAACCGTAAGTGGATTTGCATCACGTGCGCCGTATTTGTATCGTATCAGACACTTTTTTTTTTTTTTATCATATTTCTCCTACGAGTTTTGAGACAGTTGTGGCTCCGCTGGCGGAGGGTGAGGCAGTGTGGCGTCGCCGTACCTGTCCGAGACTCGGGTTTGTTGCGTAGTGCGTGCCGGCCACGGAAGTTGAACCGTGTAGGTTTCAAGTGTTTTCCCAGATTCTTGCTTCTAACTCCTGAGCATGACGGTACGATCCATGAGCATGACGGTACGATCCTTGAGCACGACGGTGCGACCCCTCGAGTACGACATTACGTAGACCCTTGAGCACGACTTTACGACCCTTAAGCACGACGTTGCGACCCTTGAGCACGACGTTGCCACCCTTGAGCACGCAGTCATTACGACCCTTGAAGACGACGGTACGACCCTTGAGCACGACGGTACGATCCTTGAGCACGACGTTGCGACCCCTCGAGTACGACATTACGTAGACCCTTGAGCACGACGTTGCGACCCTTGAGCACGACGTTGCCACCCCTGAGCACGCAGTCATTACGACCCTTGAGCACGACGGTACGACCCTTGAGCACGACGGTACGACCCTTGAGCACGACGTTACGACCCTTGAGCACGACGGTACGACCCTTGAGCACGACGTTACGACCCTTGAGCACGACGGTACGACCCTTGGGCATGATCATAGCCTGGTCGAAATTCACAGTCTTTGTGCCCGCTGTCACAATAACGCACTCAGGAGAACTTAGGTAAGCTACGGTTTACAGGTACATCACCATGGTTTGCCTACTGTAACTCTAGTGTATTAAGGCAGGTCAATTATGGTGACATGCGGTACTCTATCTCTCTCGGTGTTCGCTGGGGTCTGTGAGACCTGGGGGCTGGCTGATCGCTGCCAGTTGGAGGAAGAGATGGCCAGCCGAGGGAGGGAGGGAGGGTGCGAGGTCCACGCTGGCTGCGCCTTATTTGCCGTCTGCCATTTACAGGGTGTTGTTTATGCATCTGTATGTTGGCAGTCATCTTGATGACTTTGGTGGCATGCAGGCATGAAAGCAGTCTTAACTTGTGTAAACATACGCATGCGCACCCGGACACGTACACGTTTTATATATATATATATATATATATATATATATATATATATATATATATATATATATATATATATATATATATATATATATATCTAGTTCTTTGGACTAGTTTTGATTTCATTACTATTTTATTATTAATGTATGACATAGTTATTATTTATTTTGTCACTGGTTAGCATTGCGTTTGTAAAGGGCTTCGCCTATGTTTCCCTGTGGTCGATTTAAACATTGCTCTGCTGACGATATCTGGAGGCTGCTAGGCTGGTGAATATAAGGGGGGAGGTATTCAGGATTTGACCTTTTTAGTGTTAGTATCTGTTTATGTTGTTTGGGGAGGGCTTGTGGTCGTCACAGGGGTTCAGATAGGAGTTACAAGGGTTTTGTGGTCATTGCAGGTAGTTCTGTGGTCGTCTCATTGGTTCTGTTAGTTTCATGATGTCTGTTGGTCGTCTCTGTGGTTCTGTTACGGGTCACAGGGATTCTTTTTCCGTCGGTGTCACATCGATCCTGAGACACACGGCCGATCGCAAAAATCCATCCGTGGTCCTCGGATCTCATGTGTGGATGTGAAAGTCTGAACCTTTAACTATCGTTTCGTCTCTGTAGATGGTTCTTTATGTAATATGCTGTCCACAGTCCGGTGGTTAGAGATATCATGTGGTGAATGTATGTACTAGGGAACTCTGGGTGTTGCAACTTCAATGCAGGAGGGTACTGAGCTTAACCTTGCTTGTATTGCGGGATAGGACGGGATTTTTTTTTTTTGTAGTTGTTGTTGATCAGCTGATAAAGGCGGCTGTACAAGTTTTGGCGCCAACTCCGTGTAGGTGGCCAACGGGATCGACGCGGTCAACGCTTCGACCAATGGATCGCTCATCAAGAGTTTGCCTGAATGTTGCTGAGAGGCGTTCGTTTTTACACCAGCTTTAATGTAGGAAGAGTTTGGAATGAGCTCGTGCATGGAAAGTGATAACTTGAACGATCAGGGCCACGGGCACAGTGGGGGGTTAATACGTAGACTACAAGCTTCGCCTTTTGTAAATACTGAATGTTGACATGACCTTCGTCGTGGGAGCTTACAAAGATGAAACGTCGAAGTCTTCGCATGTGCAGATGAACGCGTGGATTGATGATGAGTTTCCAGTATTAAATCGGGTAACGACTGACGAAGGTTAAGGGGTGAATTAAGTCTCCTAAATGTCTACAGTCGGCTTTCAGTGACCTCGGCAGGAGGGTCGAGGTCGTGGCCATTGTAACCTGTGGCAATACCAGGCTGAGTCGGGTGTCTTCCTGAGAGAAGCGACTGCCCTGCAACATCCCAGCGTCTGATTTACACGACAAAGACAGTGAGTTTGCGTTGTTAGTCTTCTTGTGGGGTGAGTGGTGCTCTCATAGAGGTGAAGCGTCGTGCATGTTGGGGTTCTTGTAGAGGTCTAGGATCCTGGATGTTGTAGGGTTCTTGCAGTGTATGGGGTTCTTGTAGAGTTCGAGGATCCTGGATGTTGTAGGGTTCTTGCAGTGTATGGGGTTCTTGTAGAGTTCGAGGATCCTGGGTGTTGTAGGGTTCTTGCAGTGTATGGTGTTTTGTAGAGTTCGAGGATCTTGGGTGTTGTAGGGTTCTTGCAGTGTATGGTGTTCTTGTAGAGTTCGAGGATCTTGGGTGTTGTAGGGTTCTTGCAGTGTATGGTGTTCTTGTAGAGTTCGAGGATCCTGGATGTTGTAAGGTTCTTGCAGTGTATGGTGTTCTTGTAGAGTTCGAGGGTCTTGGATGTTGTAGGGTTCTTGCAGTGTATGGTGTTCTTGTAGAGTTCGAGGATCCCTGGGTGTTGCGTAGACTGTCTCGCATTCTATTGCTTGCCGAAAAATGCCTGAGGTCGGTGTGTCATGTAATGGTGTTCGGCGATGGGCCGTGTACCTTCAGCCTCACGAGCGTGGATGTCCACAGTGAAACATTACACACAACGACGAGACCCGTCTTCCATATACGTTTTCTCCGGCGGGGTTTCGGAGAGGAGACCGCCCATGGCGACCCATCTTCTGGGCCGTACAATGGCACAGTCATGCTCTTTGTGTTCACCAACCGACGCGGCCCCCTCCTGCAAGTTTTTTCTCCGCTGGTAATCGTCATGGGCTATTTGTTCCGTATTTGGGAGGTTTGAATAGGAGTTTTCACCCGGGTGTTTTGCTGGGAGTTGTGATTGTCCACGTAACTGCTGCTGTGCAGGGCTTGTCGCGTATTCTCGAAGGATTTGACGCTCTCGAAAGGTTAGGGTCACGGCTCGTGTTCATTGTCGTTGATGTTTACATTTTGACAGAAGCCGGATGTGTGGAGGTGAGTTCGACTGGGCCACCTGCCGTGTTGCGGGGAATGACGTATTGGATATAACAGTGATGCAGTGTCGCCTCGTCGGGGTGGGTTGCTGTGGGGTGGCTGAGTTATAGGAAACGTAAGGTTGAATCTGTGGGGTCTTCTCTCTGGAATGTTTAAGACACTAATCGCGTGACGGCATCTTGGGGATCCTGGGCTGCGACACCAGATGGGTAAGGTGCCGTAATGACACATGGTCAGTGTTGTTATATATGTGCTGTCAGGGGTGAGGAGACGACGCTGGTGAGAGATGAAGCAAGTCGTGACGGAACTTCCATCCGGCCCTCATGTACCCCTCACTAACCACCTCCCCCTCCCCCTCCTCTTCATCTTCCTCCCCCCAACGTGAGTGATAGTGTCTGAAGCTTCCCAGTTTGGTCATTAGTGCAAGTGTAACGAGGCCAGCCTGGCAGCTTGGCATTGAGTTCGCCAATTTGGTGTGGCTTGTAATAGGTTGTGTGTGAGAGGAGGAATTTTCTCTCCCCGAGAGAGTCAAGGTGGTCGACTGTCTATTTATATTTCGATTGATTTTGCAGCGTCTGGAAGTATGATGGTGAAGTATTCCACACAGTATAGTGTAGGACTTTTGAAGAATAGTGTTTATAAGAGTGGTTGTAAGGGCGTTAGATACCTGTGTTTATCCTGTGAGGAGATAGAGGATAGGCCTGTGTTAGTGAGCCGATGCAGGTCATGGAGCTAAGTAGGTGAAGGGATAGAGGTTAGTGCTCTGTTGCTGGTGGTGTGTTCATACCATGCAGGTCATGAGGCTAGGCAGTGTTGCACGGACCCACAAGTGAAGCAGGTGGTTGTGGTTGTGGCGTTGTTCATGATTATGACGAGCGTGGAGGCAGGTACTGGCGCCCGCGCACGCGCATTGTTTCAAGGCACAGACGGTGGCCCTCTTCCCCGCGAGGCCGGAACACCCCCGCTAACGACGCGACGCCCGCCTTACTTTCACAGTGACTGTGGTTGGTGGTGGTGGTGGTTGGGGTGGGAGGGCGAGAGGCGTGGCGCAGGCACGCACGCTTGACCCCGCCTGACCCCCGCCACGTGTTCTGAGATAGTAACTCATCTGTATGAACGTCACACTGCAAGATACACACAAGTCATCCCTCACGGCCCGAGAGAGACTTGTCTTTTCAGGTCACGCAATTATACTTAATGATTACGGATCGATATCATATGTTAGGGAATATTGCATCTTAACCATTAATGGCGCGCCGTCGGGGATCATGCAGACAGACGTATTTTCTTTCTTTGCGAGTGGACAGTTTTTTCTGAGCTCAGTGATTTGTCTCATGATCAGCAGCTGTAGGGTGTAAGTTGGCAGATGGTGCGGTTATATGTGTGTGTGTGTGTGTGTGTGGAGCGACATGGGTTTCGCATCAGCGAGGATCAGAGTTAAGCAGGTTGTGTGGTTACAGCCTCGGGTGGTGGCACAGTCGCTTGTGCTAATTACATACTTGCCGTGGATACTGATGGTTAGTGTGGTAATCACTGGGGGAGGAGAGTGAGAGTACAGCAGCTGTACCCGAGACTACACACGGGCCGTGGGATGCACCGTCTGTAAACATGTGACTTGATTGTGGTGACTGTGAGGCAGTTGAGGGGGTCGGGTTGTGGAGGTCTCTTGCGGAGCGTCAGCAGTGGCAGCCGAGGGGGTGGAGTTAGACTTAACCTTGAGGTGGTTTTGCTGGTGGGTGGGGCGGTGGCAGCTTGCCGAAGGCACTCCTGCCCCCTTGCCCTCATTATTGACCCTTGCCCTACCCGCTCACCCTCAATCACCTACCTCATCATTACCCACCACCCACCTTCATGTGCATACTCGCCCTCCTTCACCCACCTCGAACGATGAAAAACTAGAGCGAGTACAGGAAAGAGCAACAAAATTGATCCCGACACTTTGGAATTAACATGACGGAGGAAAATAATGAATCACTTAATATGTGCAGACACCCGAGAACTCAATAAAAGTTCTCGAAATACCTCTTGATTTAGACAGCATATTAGAGGACAATTTCTTAACGTTAGATTGAGATTAAACGACCAGGAACTAATGACATGGAATTTAAAACGAAGAAGATGTGATAATATGAAGGAATGAGCTTATTCAACCGTCTTGCAGCTTTTGAATAACCTGGCAGCAGGTGTTGTCATGGCGAGCTCTGTGAATACCTCGACAAATTTATCTTTGATGATGATAATTATCTGTATAGAAACCTGTTCAAGAAGGATAAACACATTTATATTTTTTTTGTAACACAAAACCTGACTTCTTTCACCTTTAGAGATTGATGAAGTTATTATTCCTCTTCACACTTTCATATAAAACTTCTGTGTCAGTATATTATTTATGAACTTCATGGTTCAACTTCATATTTATGTTTTTCCCTGCCGTGTGTTGTGCAAGGGGAAGATGTAGGTAAGGAGATGCCCTTTTTGTTTGACTATCCTATTCTCGATCTCAAATGGGGGTAGGAGCTCAGGATACGATTTCCTTCCAGCGACGGATAACCTCGTCATGGACTGTCGCGTCTCTTGTTATCTGTCCTTCCCAATGTATGTATGGACCACCCCCACCCCCGTACGCAGCACTACCCTGACCCCATCTCCAGCAAAGACCACCCCCCTCTGCTCTGTATTCATCTTTACCTTCGTTGCTGACCTCCCTCTGCCTGTCTACCCACTCACCTTCCTCCCCTCGCCATATTTACTGGGTGACCGCCCATCTGTCAGCCAGAGCATACCCACCCTCAGTTATTGACCCATCCTCATCCTGGCCACCCTGACCCGCTCCATAGTTAGTGACCACAACTCCTGTGCTTCCTGCTTGGTGGTCCTCCTCCATCACTGAACTTGCCTGCGGGTTCTCCTTTATCTCCGTTATTGATTCCTCGTCCGTTTGCTCACCTTCACCCTCCAGTGCTTTCCCACCTTCACCCACGCCTGCGTCACTAACCCTCCCACTGCATGCCCACCTTCATTCACCCACTTGGCGTCACTGACGCTCCCACTTACTTGCTTGCCTTCAGCCACTTGTATTACTGACCATCCCATTGCTCACCCACCTGCATCGTTTACCCTCCCATTGCTCACCCACCTTTGCCCACCTGCATCGTTTACCCTCCCACTGCTCGGCCACGTTCATCACTGACCCCCCACATCAGCGTACCTCCTCTTCCCCACGAGGCACCCGTCTAACCCCCTGTCACACGATCACGTCTCATCAGAACCTCCCTAACGGAATTGTACCAAGTGATTCCCCCCCACCTTCTCGGTCACCGGAGGGAGGAAGGATCCCTCGTCACCTGAGACAGTGTGTGGAGTTGCCGGGGTGGTCATTTGTGTGGCCGTGCATTTGGAAGTAGCCGAGCAGTCAACACTTAATAGTGGACAGATAAGAATGGTGTCCAGACCGGTATTCATAAGAGGAGAGATTATACAGGACATCCCCGCTGGCATCCTGCTAACTTGTCTCCTCTGTTGTCTCTCTCTCTCTCCCTCTCACTCTCTCCGTATCCGTTAAGTCGTGCTGTCCCCGTCTGAATGTTAAACTCGCCTGCTCACCTGTAACGGGATCTCTGTTGAGGGGGTCAATGCGATCTCCATCTGAGCCCTTGTGTTTTCCTTTCCTCCCCAGTAGCCTCTCTATTCACGTGTTCGAGACGCTTGTTTACGATTTGAGATGCATCATGCCCCCCATCGCCCCCCCTCCCCAACGCGAGATTGCCAGCTTTTGATACTCCCTGACCACATTCATCACCTCTGCAATTTTTTTTCCCTATCGGGACTCAGATTCGCCTGTTTATGACCTGTATTAACCATCCCAGATTTAGGATACACGTACATACTCTGCACACGCACACACTGACGTTTGACTGTCATTCGCCCACTCTGCGACTGACACTCACTAATCGTGGCTCTCTGGATCCACGTTATCGTGGACCGTCATTCACCCACTAAGGACTCGCACTCAGATGCTTACCGTCCTCATAAATGTGTCCAGGACCCGTGTTGAGTCACGTTAGGGATCAGAATGGGATATATATATATATATATATATATATATATATATATATATATATATATATATATATATATATATATATATATAATATATGTATATATATATATATATATATATATATATATATATATATATATATATATATATATATATATATATATATATATATATATGTATATATATATATATATATATATATATATATATATATATATATATATATATATATATATATATATATATATGCGAGGGCACAGGTTGTATTCTCGCGTAAGTCTGTCAGTGGATCAGGCTCATGTCGATCTCTGATAAGTGGGACAAGAAAGACTTGATTATTCCTCCCCCGCAAAATGCAGACGACCACGCATTCAGAACAGACGTGTGATTCTCATGGAGTGGTAAGGGAGGGATGGAGAGGTGGTGTGCAGGCTTTTGGGTAGTACCAGGACTGTATGTGTAAAAGGGAGAGGGAGACACGCGGTGCGTGCGACCTCCACAACACGCGATCATTTGACTCCCATATGTGCATTACTTCGTCTTGGAAAACAAAGAGGCCCCCCGGCTCTCAGACGACAAGGGCCCCTTGTCTGGCGTAGTCGTGGCGAATCTGACAACAGCAGCAGCAACCACAGCTTTCTCGTCGTAGTGATTGTATTCTGTAGATGTCGGAATGAGGGCAGAGGAGATGGCTGGCCTTCGCTTGGCTTGGATGTGCTGGTTCATGTAATACCTCCTTTGGCTCTGGTGTGCTTGTGTGAGGTGTGGGAAATCGGCTGGTTTTTCTCAGGATTATTTCCGCTGCCCTGGTAGTAGTCAGGCTGCAGGAGAGGCTATTGGCGAGAGACAAATATCAGATTCGTGAGAATTGTCGGTCGTCGTGTTGGAATGACAACTTGGTATTTCTGTGTCAGGGTTATTATTATTATTATTATTATTATTATTATTATTATTATTATTATTATGATTATTATTGTTGTTGTTGTTGTTATTATTATTATTATTATTATTATTATTATTATTATTATTATTATTATTATTATCATTATTATTATTATTATTATTGTCATTATTATTATTATTATTATTATTATTATTATTATTATTATTATTATTATTATTATTGTCATTATTATTATTCTTATTCTTATTATTATTATTATTATTATTATTATTATTATTATTATTATTATTATTATTGTTGTTGTTATTATTATTATTATTATTATTATCATTATTATTATTATTATTATTGTCATTATTATTATTATTATTATTATTATTATTATTATTATTATTATTATTATTATTGTTATTATTTTGTGGACAACAGGAGGGGAAGACCAGCTGTGTTTTCCAATGTCCCTCATTTTTTGAAGTCCATGAAAAGCGTGTGTGTGTGTGTGTGTGTGTGTGTGTGTGTTTAATGGTCCCGACTGAGACAGTTAGGGTATTCAATGTGTTATGTTTTATAGCGTTGAGAGTAAGGGAGGAAGATGTCATCATCGTGACCACTGTGCGCTGGCATCAGCGAGCGTGTGCAGTGGCTGAGGGGGTCAGTCCCATTCATGGGGTTCTGCTGGTGCTTGTGAATGGTCGCCTCCCAGTGTGTCGCAAGAGCCATATTACGGTGGGTTTAGTTGGTGTCTTCTCCTCCTCCTCCTCCCTCACTCGGCTTAACAGCGCTCCTCCTCGCCCTAACCTCTAGTTACTGTCACTCTTGTGAGATCGTAAAGGAGGAGTGTGTTTGATGGGTAGTTCACCATATCCCTCAAGTAAATTTTAGTGCCTGCGCTGCATGTAGGGGCCGGGTGCACTTGCTTGTGTCAAGGTCGAGCCATCACAGATCTGCTGGATGACTGTATATAGGTTTTATTGCGCGTCATTGACTCATCTGGGACGATTAGGTAATGGTGGTCCGTTTGGCCGTAAAGTACAGTCACTGCAGGAGATGGAGATGCCGAAGGACTCGCTGGATATCTTTAGCTCTTAGGGGTTGTGTATAGCAGTGAGGAGTCTTTTTTTTAAGTATTATCAGTAGCGCTGTTATCTGTGATGGTGAAGAAAGTGCTAGGCTTCGGGGTTGTAGAGGTGCTGCAGTGCGCGCGCGCGGGTTCGGTGGCGTGACAAGGCGGACAAGAGAATTGCTACGCTCGGGGTGGGGGACTTGGCGTTGCTAGATGCCATCCTGCTCATGGTTGATTTCGAATGTCCAGATGGGCGGACGGTGTAGGTTAGGGCACTTGATTACCAGGCTACAGTAGACTCTTCCCCCCTTCCCTCCCTCCCACACACACACACACACACACACACACACACACACACACACACACACACACACACACACACTGTAACAAAAGAGCATCCGTATCACTGTTGCTGATATTGTGACCCTCCAGTTAACCGGGCTCGGGTTCGAATCTAGGACAGGGCAGCCTGCTCATGCAGCCTGTTTGTTGATGAATGGGTACGTGTCGTCAGCCTAGAGGTGTATATATACATTAGTTTGACTCATGGTATACATACAAGGTTAAAAGACGGGGCAATACAAATGTCATTTAGTACACACACACACACACACACACACACACACACACACACACACACACACACACGTCTGAAGAGTCGTCTTGGTGTGCGCAAATGACTTGGCAGGAGGACTGGACACAAACCTGAATGTGTTTATGGATAATTCCAGGGTCACGAGGGAAGTAAAGATTATTGAGGACTGCATCAACTTGCAAGGGGACCTAGTCAAACCCCAAAGATGGTCGGATATGTGGTAGATGAAATTCTACCAGAATAAACGCAAAGTACTGAGGATAAGACAGAATGAAAGAAGGCTTCGATGTGACGCAAAGTGCTGAGGATAAGACAGAATGAAAGAAGGCTTCGATGTGACGCAAAGTACTGAGGATAAGACAGAATGAAAGAAGGCTTCGATGTGACGCAAAGTGCCGAGGATAAGACAGAATGAAAGAAGGCTTCGATGTGACGCAAAGTACTGAGGATAAGACAGAATGAAAGAAGGCTTCGATGTGACGCAAAGTACTGAGGATAAGACAGAATGAAAGAAGGCTTCGATGTGACGTAAAGTACCGAGGATAAGACAGAATGAAAGAAGGCTTCGATGTGACGTAAGGTACTGAGGATAAGACAGAATGAAAGAAGGCTTCATTGTGAACATTATCTGGTAGGGAATAAGTTGCGGGAATATGACTGTAAGAAGAGCTTGGGGGTCGACATTTTACCTAAACTGTCACTCGGGTTCCCATCATAGGAGAACTGTATGAGGGAAAGTCTGTCAGCTGGCAGATATTCGAATCACATTCAGTTAACGAAATGTTCAGCAAACTTTTCGCATTCTGCTTTACGCCAAAACTGGAACATGCTTCTTATAGAGTACAGAATGAATAGATAAGGTCCAGAGGAAGACGAAAAAAGATGCCGAGTTAGAGCGAGAGGTGAGGGGTAACAAGTTTGTCCAACATGGAAGACAAGAGTAATGGATGATTTGATCACAATCTCTAAGCTTTTTTTTTTTTTTTTAACCCGTTTGATGATGGCATCAGTGAACAGTTCTTCAACAGATACAAAGACAAGGCAACCACAGGCCATAACATGGAATTCAGAGTAGTGGGTAAATGGAACATGCTTAAGTGAAGAACTCGTGAATGGTGACAGATTGCGGAGGTTTAAAAAAAGTTGTACGATAAGTGAGTATGCGCATTTAAAGAGATACGTGGAACTCCCTCCTCGTACAGCACAAATGGTTAATTACACACACACACACACACACACACACACACACACACCAAACCCACTTGATTCATAAGCAGCATCGCTGTTCATTAGTGCGGATGCCCAGTTTAACAGCATTCTCTGTTAGTACGACCATGAAGCGTTGACCTCAACGAAGAGCAGATGCATGTGTTTCGTTGTCATCCGCTGGCGAGAGAGAAGCTCCATCGATGGCTGCCACGAAGGCTTGTACAGCAGCAGTGACCAGGGTGGTGACAGCCGAGACGCACGGCTGGTACAGCACCAGCTGCCGCGTGCTGGTAGTCACCACAGCCAGCACAGCACCATCAACCGTGTAGTGATAGCCACACAGCAGCCAGTGGCAGCGTGCTAACAGCCACCACGGCCAGCACTGCAGCGTGCGTTTGTTGTTGAGGTGAATTTGTTGCCGTGTGCTCGGCAGGGACGAACGCAGTGCCCCTCCCGCCCTGGTGTTGACGTTGATTAGAGCAGCCCTGACCTGCGGTTGACGGGGTCATTTGTCAGGGTCGTCCCCGGGTATCTGGGGCGGAGAAAAGGAGTCGGGAGGAAACTTTCTGTCTCCTCGGTACTGAGCTCCTCTGGGCGCTGAAGTCGAGTCTGCTGAGAGAGAGAGAGAGAGAGAGAGAGAGAGAGAGAGAGAGAGAGAGAGAGAGAGAGAGAGAGAGAGACAGACAGAATGGCGATGTCTTGCACCTGTCATTTTATTTTTGCTGCAAGTCGAATTATGACGAGCGATGCGGAGGTGGGTCGGGTCCCTGTCCGGCTCCAACACCCCAATGAAAGTGGCCTCCCTTCCCGATATAACAACCTTACCGTTGATGTTATTTCCTCTTGCTTCCTTGTTACGTTTATAGGAGAGAGAGAGAGAGAGAGAGAGAGAGAGAGAGAGAGAGAGAGAGAGAGAGAGAGAGAGAGAGAGAGAGAGAGAGAGAGAGATCTACAACACGGGTGTAATTACTCGTCGATAGTTGCCGTAATCAGGAAGCCTTGGCGGGATGATTGTTGTGTACCCGGCTGGGGAAATGGGTTCCTCTTGACAGACGTTCGTGCCTGTGTTAATTTCTCCTTTCTCAATTGGCCTTTCACGGAGGTCACATGTCACGGCTGTAAGGGCGTTCTTATGCAGGCTTGTATTGGTCTCAGTGTATTTACAGCAGTCAATGTTGAATGATCTCTTTTTGTGCAGGATTATTTGATGGGTACCTCTCCACAGACATACCAAACGTGTAAGTAGATAACAGTGATTTGACTGACAGTTTTTAAGGCCTCTACGATGATATGTTTATACTTTTTTTTTTTTTTGAATCAGGCACTAAATCGTGTTTGGTTCGTGCTGTTGCGACGGCTTGATGTGGTAATTCTGGGTTGTAGATTGTATCGCAGTTGGTAACGAAGTGTAAGAGCCGGAGTGTTATAGCATTGTCTGTGACTTAGAGACATGGTCAGCCACCGGGTGTCCCTGACGTCAGCAGCCCTACGTCAGCGTTACCTCGCCCAGCCCAGCCCTGCCCAGCACAGCACAGCCCTACTCTGACCTACCCATACCATCATGTGAGCCTCGGGTGTAATGAGAGGTGCTGGCTAACCAAGCATCAATCACCAGCACTAGCTGCCCCGACACACGCCACGCACTAGCCTGCTACTGCGACACTGGTGACTGACGGCTCCTCGGAAATACCATCCGTGTTTTCATAGGGGTCGGTGCGCAGTGGGCATAGAATATTAAACTTGGTGAAGTTTTGTAAGTCAAGGGTTTATGCGCCCGAGTGAGTGGCGGGTGTAGTTTTCATTGACTGTATCTGTTTCCTACAGTGAGGACGCCTGGGTGAAGATAAACCTGTCGGGCGTGGGGCGAATGAGGTGGGTAATGAGATGACAATAGGAGGTGTGTGTGTGTGTGTGTGTGTGTGTGTGTGGGTCAGAGTAACGGGAGCGTTGGCGGGTCCTGGATGGTGGGCAGTAGCGGGTGCGCGGTGTTTACAGCGCCTAGGGCCAGGACCGTGTTGGCGTGGTCCCCACGCCGCACCCATCACCACAAGCCCTGCCCATGGCCCTCCCCTCCCACACACACACACACACACACACACACACACACTGCCGCTTCCATCATCACCGACCACCCCTCTCGCCTTCGTCAACACCACGTCCCGGGCATAGCACCCACCCCTGGTCTGTTGTGAGAACAACACTGTTTGTGGTCTTGTAGTAATTATTTCGTTTATGTCATCAGCCGAAGATGTGAAATTTTGAGCTTAATAACTTTAATTGTCCATTAGTTCGAGAAACATTTCGTGTACCAGCTGGAGGAGACGTATAATTTCGTCATGAGTTGCCATGGATATATCATTATCCTCGTCTGGCTGTAATATCACCACAGTAGATCATTTTGACTTGGAGGGAAAGGAGCGGCGGCGGCGTCATTCAGAGGGATTAGAGAAAGGGGTGAGGGAGGGGTTGGGTGTTAGAAACCCTGATGTGAGGGAAGGTAGGGTGGGTGGCGAGGGTCATGGGGTGGGGAATGGAAGGAGTTAGGACTCAAGGAAGAGGGGAAGGTGAAGGTAGCCAAGGGGTACTAGGGTGACACCAGGGAAAGGATGGTGAGGAACGCTCGGCCGGGGAACACTAGGTGATGGTAGGGAGCAGTGGGCAGAGTGTAATAGGTTAGGGCATGGGCAAGGGAGGTGCGGTGAGGGTAGGAAGGTAGTAGTAGTGTGGGGCGTGTAAGGTAAGGGTAGGAAGGCGTGCTCTTCAAGGGGAGGGGAGGGTTGGGGTGACGAGGGGCGCTAGTGTGGGTGTAGATAGGCTGGAGGGTCGGTGGCTAGACGTGTGTGGGTGCAGGAGGGGGCGGCGGGTGGCCTCTGACGGAGACTAAGCTGGGTAAGTTAGGGTTTTTGCCGTGCCACGTGTGCCAACCGACGCTTCCTGGAGCCTAGACTTGTGTATCTCCATCCCCGTATGATTTTGATGATCTCTCGATGCGTGTATTTGATATCCTCATCATAAAATGGTCATTTCTTACGGTCATCGACCTCTTGGATTCCCCAGAACCGAGGAGCAAGTCACAAAGGATATGCCTGTGTACGATAGGAAGATCAATGATGATGTATCTTCTGGTGAATAAAGCTTTTTAAGCGTACGTCATTTGAAGGCTAACTCTGGCGGAGCGATTGCTCACGTAACTTTGCTCAAAAAGAATGAATTCAAGCGCAGGTGACGAACAGATGTCCGTCCCAGTGATGGTGGTTATCATTCTGCGCAGGTCCTTGTGTCAGGGTGAGAGGAGGATGTTGTCACTCTACTGTATCATAGTGTCCAGTCCTGTGGTGGTGGTGGTGGTGTGGGCCACTTTCTAAAAGGTCATTAAGAGGCAGGAAGTGTCCACCCCGACCACTCCCTCCATTGCAGAGGAGCGTGAGGCTGGCTTGATCTGACCTTGGTGTGTTTAACTTCGTGCCAGTGTACTAAGGTCTGTCATTC
>NC_092242.1:13280998-13395998 GCF_036320965.1 Panulirus ornatus | reverse complement strand
TATTCCTTCAATTTCCTTTCCACAGTTAGGGGTATTTCGAGGACTTCTCTCGTGTCCATGTAACTCATTGTCCTGAATTCTGACTCGGGTTTTGGTTCGTAATGTTTTGTGCGTGTGTTGTGTGTTGGGTTATGGTATGCGAGGGAAGGAGGGGTGGGGGTTTGTTGGGTGGATATGTGTTTGTGTGTGGTGGGTGGGGCCGTGGGCGTGTCTGGGAGACAGAGGCGGGTTGTTAAGCAGGTGGACGAGGAAATGCCGACGCCTGGGGTACGCCTTATTTGACCCTGCTGCTGCTGCTGCTATTATCTCCATTGTTTATCGCCACTGGTTTTGTTTGTTTACATCTTCTAATTGCATCTTTTCCCTTGGTGTGATAAGGCTGCGAGTGGATTTGTGTCTTCATTAGAATAATGACATGCAAGTTGGCAAATGCGCATTATGCTAACAAGCTCACAGAAAGTGTGCACGTTCTTCGGGAAGAAGTACAGATGATAGATTTGCATAGAATATCTGTTTATATGCAGACTAGAGAATAGCTCAGTGGAAACGTGTTCATTTATTGTTTTATTATTGATTGTCTTTGTATATTGACCGGTCACATTACAGACACCTGGACCAGTAATGCAGAGGAGTTACATTAGAAATACTCGAAGGAATGTAGAGCACTTATGCTAGTAAGTACGTGAACCAGAGCAGAGCGGCCGTACGAGAGATACGTGAACCAGTGTTTAGAGGTGTGTAAACGACATTCGTCACCTCACTGTTGGTTGGGTCGCACGTGTGTTTATGGGTGTGAGTCAGTGATTGACTTATAAACCTGGTATGTCTGTATCTTTAGCACCAAGTCGAGACACAGGCCAGGCCGGGGGTTATCTGATAGCCAAGTGAGAGACGCGCTGCCTCGACCCATCTAAGGTCGGTGGGTCCAGGTGCCTTCATAAAGATGCCATCACACGCTGAAGCATCCACCACCACCACCACCGCCAGCCAGCCAGCCAGCCAGCCTGGAGCGCCGCCGGGCCACGCATGGGTGCAGCAGCAGCGGACGTGTTCAGCGTTTGCCTCGGAAATGTTCAGTTTGTTGATAAGTTGCAACAGTTTATTTACGAACGCGTATGCCATGCTGTGGCTTGGGTAGAAAAAAAAGAAGTAATATGCCTTCGATACAGTTTGATATATAATGTTAATCAAATTTAGGTCAATATTGACTAAGTTATAGAGTACGTCTTTAATGGGATATCATGTACAATGTTCAGTAGGAATTTATACATAGCCTACATATGTGTGATGTTGGTAATATTACGACAAATGTATACTAGTGGTTCATGATTCCGAGGGCATCATTGTTTTGCTTATGAGGTAATTATCACCAGTGAATGCAAGTTTTCCTTTAGTTACAGAACTTTTGGAGTATAGATGACCGGTGAATGTTTACAAGTTTACAAATCTGTGCGCGAAACATGTATGACTGAAGTAGGCTGGAGTTGTGTATGGCTGCTGCGGGCCATCGCATTCTAGCTTTTAGAGGGAATGGTGAACAGAAATGACATAAGAGGTCGTATGAATCAAGCACGAAATAACTAGAGAGAAGTATAGCTGCATCAGTATTTTGGTTTCCAGATGTGAGATTTAGATTTCTGCCAGATTTCGTGAAAATGATTTCATTGTTGTGTATTTCATTTCCGTTTTGTGGAGTGTTCCTTGATTTTTAAACATGTTCAATCTTAGTTTACTGACAGACACAAGAAAATGGTCCGTGTAACATGTAGCAGACGATAGCATTATAAAGATTTCGGGTAATTCCTTGTGATGGAAGTCCCTTGAATCCAATAGTTATAAACGATTGCTTTCTTATCTTGCGTCGTGTCATTACCAGACGAGGAGGGAGGGATGACATGCCACTACGCAGAAGGCCGATGATGTGGTACTGACTTGTGATTTTCATTTTGCCAACATGGTCATTGTCTCTCTCTCTCTCTCTCTCTCTCTCTCTCTCTCTCTCTCTCTCTCTCTCTCTCTCTCTTTCTTTCTTCTTTCCCCCCCCCCCCCGGCATGGAAATTGCACGGGATAAGAACTCGTTGAGCCGTCTTGAAGCACCTGTTTCTAGATGGATCACAACTGTTCGAACAAACTTGAACGCTTATGATCTCTTCAAGGAGTTGTTATACCCTGACTTTTTTTTGTGTGATAAGGTCAGCTGCTTATATATACCAACCCATTATCCTAATGGTGGTGGTATTGTGAGACAGTGGAATATGGTGCGAGAATATTCGTGAGTACACATTGGTGTTGAACAAGAAGCAAGGTGTAGTAGATCCTCTCTCGGTGTCCATATATCTTGAGCCATTCAGATGCGGGGGAGTGTGTGTGTAACTCTGGGTTGTATGATAAAAAGTCGGCGTTTATGTCCGTGGGATGTTCTGTTTATGTCGCCATTGCCGGATACACAGGCACCGTGACGAGAATATCATTAAAACTGATTTAGATTTTGGTGGTAAGTCCTCGCCCGAGTTAGGAAGGGCACCTTCTTCTTAAAAGTGTCCTCCTCTGCGCAGTGCTACGCTACGTTGGACGGCAGACGAAGAGTACTCGAGTGTGACATACTTCTTCGAGCACTCTGGAGTAGCGCGCGCGCGAGCGTTGGCATGCCTGGTCGAGCAGAATTCCTCCACCCACTTTCCCCGCCATCGACCCCGCCAGTATTATGCCAAGTTAATGCCGTCATTATGGCACGTTGGGGGTCAAGGGTAAAGGCGTGCAGTTATCCCCCTCTCGAGGATGATGAATCAACCCTTCGAGTGTGATGACTAATCACCTCACTCGGGGGTGGGTTTAGTCTTCGTCCTCCTCCAGCGGGTGATGCCGTCATGCTCATAGTGGTTAAGGTTGTCGTACCGGAGGGGGTTTGATAGCCAGTGTCATGGACTGTATATGGCTGTGAGTTAAGGATTACTGAGTAGCGGGGCGTTCGAGAGAGGTTGGGGTGCTGTGTGTGTGTGTGTGTGTGTGTGTGTGTGTGTGTTCCCCGTGAATGCAGGTCGTCACTGGACCTGCCTCATTATCTGTCTCGTGGTTGCATGTCCACACCGTCGTTCGTCCTGAGAGGGTCCCTCTGTCATGGATCATCTTGCTGTTCGTGTAGTCTTTTGAAATCTCTCTTTTTTTTCGTACCATTTTCTCTTGATATAGGTATTTCATGAAGGTAGTAGAAATCAGGTAAATCCTACGTCTGTTAAAGCCATTTGTTTATTTTTTTCCAAGTCAGATATGAAGGAGACTACATTTTTTTTGAGGAAGTGGAAGACATACGGATCGCTGTAGAATATTATGATGTAGAATGCTCCGGGTGATTCTTATTTTCTTTATTTTGTGAACATTTTTATTTGAATGTTGGTTTTAGGTGAAAACAAAATAGCTCTTAATATCATGTATGGCAAAGATAACGCCTAATGTGTTGCATCCCATAAACTTCGTAGTACAGAGTGCGAGTCGGTAAGAAAGAGTAATTTAACTGTAATTACTGATGTGCAGTCTACGATCATCCAGAATAGATAAAGATTCAAGTTTCCTTTTGTCACTTTCTCTCCGTCCGTCCGTCCGTTCGTCTGTCTGCAGCTTTCCCTCTTGCCGCCTGGAATTCTGCCAGTACGCGGGAAGGAAAGGGAAAGTGGCGAGAGTGTTTTGATGCGTTGCGACGGCTGCTTCCGCCACGGGCTCTTGGTCGAGTCGGGAACCCGTGAAATGTGGTGGGTAACGAAGCCAGGGACCACGTCGCCCTAGACACCTTGGTGAGCCTTTGGCTATAGTAGTCTGGTGTTGAACATGATCCGTTAAGGATGTGGTCAAAGGCCACATCATCATGCTCAAGGGCGCTCACCAGCTTCTGTGGGCGGCATGGCCTCATGGCCATAGGTTCTGCCACTCACAGTTTTCACGGGTGCCTGGCTGAGCATGGATGTCTGGATGTCAAAATCTGGATGTCATGGGTAACACATCTTTTATTTTTTTTTTGTACTTCAACGTTTAAACGTTTAGATGAGGAGAGTTGACGCCCTTCCAACCATATGGCTCTTGCTCGATGGTGTCGTGGAACAGAGCGCTGTGAGAAGTACGTGAAGACATTATCGTTGATGATACCATTGAGTTTGTAGGTAGTAACAATAGCACGCGTAGATTAAATATCTCACGAGACGCTGTGTGTACTGGAATGGCATAGCTCACACGTCCGATTACGTAAGGTAAAGGATAGGTCCCAGACAGAGCCGTAGAAGACCTTCGAAACCCTACCGTAAGGTATACATAAGGTAAGGTCTTCTCAGACCCAGCTGTAAGGGTTGATGACCTTCGAAACCACCGTAAGATATACGTAAGGTAAGGTAAGGTCCCAGCTGTGGAGTTAGAAGACCTCCGAAACCATCGTAAGGTATACGTAAGGTAAGGTAAGGGCCCAGACCCAGCTGTAAGGGTAGAAGACCTCCGAAACCATCGTAAGGTATACGTAAGGTAAGGGTCCAAGACCCAGCTGTGGGGGTAGAAGACCTCCGAAACCATCGTAAGGTATACGTAAGGTAAGGGCCCAAGACCCAGCTGTGGGGGTAGAAGACCTCCGAAACCATCGTAAGGTATACGTAAGGTAAGGGCCCAAGACCCAGCTGTGGGGGTAGAAGACCTCCGAAACCATCGTAAGGTATACGTAAGGTAAGGGCCCAAGACCCAGCTGTGGGGGTAGAAGACCTCCGAAACCATCGTAAGGTATACGTAAGGTAAGGGCCCAGACCCAGCTGTAGGGGTAGAAGACCTCCAAAACCATCGTAAGGTATACGTAAGGTAAGGGTCCAAGACCCAGCTGTGGGGGTAGAAGACCTCCGAAACCATCGTAAGATAAGGTAAGGTCCCAGACCCAGCTGCAGGGAGACTAGGTGGCGCTCCGTCTTGCACGAGTGGCGGTGGGGGTTCTTCTTTATGGTGTCGCGTCGCCGCCACGTGTCCGTACTCGGCCTGTCGGGCCTGGGTAAAATTTAGCCGCGTTGGCGGCCGGACGTGTTGGTGCCGTGCGGCAACGGTAGCCTCTGCCGACACCGCTCGCGCCAGGACCTTACTTACCTCACCCTGCTGCTGGGATGGGTTCCTGTGATGTACTTTTTTTTTGTCTGCTGACATTTGCATACTGTTCCTCCGGCAGATCTTATTGCATGATTGTGTTCTGTGACACACACACACACACACACACACACACACACACACACACACACACACACACACACACACACACACACACACACATCAAGCCATTCCTCCTTTGTGCTGAGTATATATACCAACTTATGCCGCTTCATATTACGCGCCACATGCATTACCTCACTTTCTCTTGTTTGTTGTGTGTGCTGTTTCTCTGAGGTCTGGCGACGTTCTAGAGGTAAAAGGGCAGGCGGGGGAGTGCCCAGTGTCAAGCTCCAAGGAATGCATCTTTCGCCAGTTTTTCCTCACCAGTCACTAAAGGTCACGATGGGGGGGAGGTCGGTGCAAGAAGGGTGAGATTTGGGAGAGAGTTGGGTGAAGGACGAGTTGCATGACTGAAAGTTCTGAGTACTTCCTCATATCTCGTGGCTCGGGAGCCGCGCGTGTGACGCGTGGAGTGAGGAGGGGCCAGATGTTTGCTGGAGAAACTTGGGAGAAAGTCACGTCATGGGCTGGCGAAGGTGTGCAACACGGGGAAGTGTGACGGGCGAGGGAAGGAGGGTTACTCTGTCACCAACCGCAGGACGTGTGTGTGTGTGTGTGTGTGCGCGATGTTGTAATGTAGGGAAGCCATGTCGCTGGGCTGTGGTTTCTATGGACGAGGAGTGGAACATCATGAGGTGTGTACGTAAATGTATTAGATTATTGGGATAATAGAGACGAAGGTATGTAAGCCCTTACCATATACACACTGTATATGGTAAACGCTGGGAAAGAGACGCTGTAATGGTAGGAACAGACAGACAAACCATTATGAGGGTGGATAGGTGAACGCTGTATATAGAGAAGATGACTGGATTGATTTTAAAAAGACATAGATGGGGAGAAAGTGTGGAGAAGGTGAACTAAGTGTTGGGAACGTGCGTAAACCTCAAAGCCTTGACGGTGGTATGTTGGGTCGGCGCGGCGCGGAGGGGGATGTTGGTGGCCAAGACGGGAGAAGCATAAGACACGCTCACCCGAAGGAAAAGTGTTCCCGCGCTTGCAACACCGGCTGCAGGAGTCATGGAGGTCACGTTACCATGAGGGTCATGAACCTCGGCGGTCACGTGATCCGTGGCTATTGTTAGCACGGAGGTCGGGTCAGAACGGGTCGGCTCGGGAAAGTGAGTCGGTGGGGGTCTTCCTCCCTGGTATGACAACACGCGGGTGAGGGGGGGGCAGCGCACTTGCCTGCTCTAGAAGAGGGGGGGAGGTTTGGCGAAGTTCGTCGTTTCCGCCCCATTGCTCGTGTCTTCTTTTTTCCAAGAGCATTCTTAGACATGGGGTTAGTTTTCGTTTTGCGGAATTTTCCAAAATGAAATGATCCACATCAGGTCACCGTAGTTTTAAATAGAGGAGGAAGGGCAACTTTGTTGATATGATAATTCGTAAGACCGCGTTGGAACCAGGGGTACTCCAGCTCACTTAGATAACTCCATGCGACGTTTATTATTCATTATCTCAATCATCTCCGTTCCCATTATGACCAGCAGCTGTTCTAGCTACATGATTATTATCTGTTTTGGTTCATGCTCTAGGTTGTTGGGTGGGTCTGGATATTGTTTGTATATGTCAAGATGTGTAGTCATATGAGCTTGTGCGGATAGATAGATACCCGCGTTAAGTCTTCGGGAGCGTTCACCCAGGCTGACAGAATGGGTCCTTGGTCGACCGACCCGTTGTAAACCGGAACCCTCAGGTCCATACAGCCCGGCTGGTCTGGTACACTCTGTAGGTACTTGTCCAGTGCACTCCTGAACCGTCTTTCCCGTGCATCCCGTGCACGATGGGGAAGGTAGGTTTATGGCACGGTTTGGAGGGATCTTAGCAGATACGGCATGTAGGTTAATAAGTTTTCTAGCCCGATAAGTTATCTCGGTATGTCAGATTAATTAACAGGCGAGATTCCTAGATAAGGGAGGAGAAATCTCGGCACATGGCCGACGCCGGCAACTGACACGATTAAGGTAAGGTGAGGCGAGGTGAGATGAGGCGAGGTGAGGTGAAGTGAGATGGGGCGAGGTGAGGTGAGGTGAGGTGCTGGTTGTAGGGGGGTTTTTAGTTGGTGTGACGGACGTGATGGGTGGCAACGGGGAGACTTGAGAAAGGCCTTCACTGCTGATCCGATCTGGTAGCATTCCGGGCGTGACTTCCAGGATGAGCCTCGGAATACTTGGGCCACCCCCTCCCCCTTCTCTCTCTCTCTCTCTCTCTCTCTCTCTCTCTCTCTCTCTCTCTCTCTCTCTCTCTCTCTCTCTCTCTCTGGGTATTCCTAGCCGCAGCACTAAGGCAGTTGCTGCAAGGAGGTGAGACTCTCAGCTTTAGCATATTCCCCCCTCCCTCGTTATACCTGTCCGCCTCAGTCGAGACCACGTCAGTTGAAAAGTTGAATTCACGAGTTGAGAGTACAACAAGAACATAAGCTACAACGAGGATTGATTTCAGCTCGTGATTTGTCGCGACTCCGAACATTTTATAGGAAGAAGGGGAAGGACGAAGGAAGGGAGGAATGAAAGAGCATTATTCCACAGCTTCGCTGGACTGGGAAAGGAGGGAGAGGAGGTAGTTGTACGATGGCTTTCGTATAACCGTACGCTACACACCCTACACCCTGTGTACCTTACACAGAAGTTATTCATTTTGCCTTTCCAGGAAGTGAAGTGTACTGTGTGTGTGTGTGTGTGTGTGTGTGTGTGTGTGTGTGTGGCCACGTACTACCTCTACACGACCACGGATTGGGTGTTTAACGGGCGGTAGTTGTGGGCTGGCTGGACGTGACAGTCATGACTTCCATTCGTCCGGACGAACCCGACGTGAGAGCAAGGATATCCGGGCAAACAACCCCTCCATTATAGGAGATTCCAGCTTACTGCAGCTGGTCATAGATGCAGTCGCTTGTCATTTACTTTACTATTGTTGAGAGTAGAAACAGTGATCATGAACAGTGCTGTTGAACGGAACTGGTAGAAACAGTGATCATGAACAGTGCTGTTTAACGGAACTGGTAGAAACAGTGATCATGAACAGTGCTGTTTAACGGAACTGGTAGAAACAGTGATCATGAACAGTGCTGTTGAACGGAACTGGTAGAAACAGTGATCATGAACAGTGTTGTTAAACGGAACTGGAGGAAACAGTGATCATGAGCAGTGCTGATGAACGGAGCTTGTAAAAACAGTGATCATTTACAGTGCTGTTGAACAGAACTGGTAGAAACTGTGATTATGAACATTACTGATGAACGGAACTGGTTAATAACATTACCGATGAACGGAACTGGTTAGTACCTTTATTCATATGAAGTTCACCGTCTCCGTAGTTCAGACGTGTATTAACTGACCGTCGTGTGGTCATCACAGTGCATCTGTGTGATCTCTTTCCACGTCAGTGTCCAACAGCGAGCAGAACTATCGCCAAAGACGTCGGCTACCAAGACCCGAGTAAATATTGTGATAACACCAACAAAAAAAAGAAAAACAAGAGCAACCATCTGGGGACCAGTTTCCGTGGCGGTCGACGTGCACACACACACACACACACACACACACACACACACACACACACACACACACACACACTGGCTGACAGTGACGTGTGACGGAGAAAAGATTTTGTCCCGTATGTAATGTCCCGAATTGATGACCATTTAGGAAAGGGTAGATATTAGATCTATCTATCTATCTACCTGTCTTTCTATATATCTATCGCCTCTCTCTCTCTCTCTCTCTCTCTCTCTCTCTCTCTCTCTCTCTCTCTCTCTCTCTCTCTCTCTCTCTCTCTCTCTCTCTCTCTGTGTGTGTGTGTGTGTGTGTGTGTGTCTGTGTGAAGGAAACAAGCCTTTCCCCCCTCTCGTATCATGTGTCCTTTCGTCTTGCCACCCATCACCCCCTCCCTGACCCTCCTCACACTTCAAGGATTAATTCCGCTCCAATTTGAGACGTATTTTAACGCGTCAGCCTGCCACCCGCCCTCGCCCTGGCTCATGGGGATTTACGAGTCTCCAGTTTACCGTCGTCTGGGTTAATGAGCTGGCGTGTGTTTTTTTTTTTACGGGCAGTTAGCAGTACAGTCCCGGGCGAGTCTTCAAGTGTTTTCTTCTTCGTTTTTTTCTTTAAGGGTGTTAGGATGTTTTTGGTCCGCCTCGTGTGGTGTGTGAATCTGTTTCTCTGATGATAACCGCCACATCGATTTTTGGGAACGGGTTTGATGGATGTCTTCTACTGGTGTCTTGCATCTTGTCGGTATTTTGTTTTGTGTTCATGTACTGTACGTATGTCCTTGATGGTGTTGAGTTGAGATGTTGAGTCTGAAGGTGATTGGTGGATTCAACGCTTTTTTAAGTGGGTGATTGGTAGGTTCAACGCTTTTTTAAGTGGGTGATTGGTAGGTGCAACTCTTTAAGTGGGAGATTGGTAGGTTCAACGCTTTTTTAAGTGGGTGATTGGTAGGTGCAACTCTTTAAGTGGGAGATTGGTAGGTTCAACTCTTTTTTAAGTTGGTGATTGGTAGGTTTAGCTATTTTTAAGTGGGTGACTGGTAGGTGCAACTCTTTTTTAAGTGGGTGATTGGTAGGTTCAGCTCTTGAAGTGGATGACGATCCTACCCTTGAGTACGGCGGTACGAGCCTTGGTTATTTGAAAAGCCTGAGCTATGAACTTTACCCTCAAGGGTTAGGTCTAAGGCCCGGCCAACGTCAAGGGTCATAGCGTCGTGCTCAGTGGGTTAATTGTAATCATAGGCCCTCGGGAGTGTCTTGAAGGAAGGGGGGGCCCCACACAACCTGAAGGTGAGCACCAGCTGTGTGAACAACAGCCTCCCGAGGGAGTGACTTGGCACCAGCTGAGTTTTGAGGGTGATGAACACCTCCAAAAATGGGTCTCCAGGTTTGAAGGTGACGGCCAGGTGGGTGGGTCGTGTCAGACGATGGCCAGCTGTGAGGTTGATGACCAGCTCTTATAAGTGAGGACCAGAGGTATAACGCTTTTTGACCACCAGCTGCGGGGGGGTTGTAGATAGGCTGGGTCATGCCCCTAGAGGGTATAAGAAAAAAAAAGGTGAAAGCGTGTAGGAGACCCTGGCCTATTGCACTCCTCTCTCTCTCTCTCTCTCTCTCTCTCTCTCTCTCTCTCTCTCTCTCTCTCTCTCTCTCTCTCTCTCTCTCTCTCTCTCTCTCTCTCTCTCTCTCTCCACAGCACACACACACACCAGGCCGCCTCCACACCCCCTCTCCCTCCTCCTCCTCCTCCACCTGCACATAATCTCTCCATCTCATACGTACGTTAGTTGCTCCGAGACGTGTGGCATCCTACCAGATGTGGTGGTGGGTGGTGGTGGTGGCGGCAGCTGACCCTGGCATGGTTGTGGTACCTCATCAGATGGGTAGTTATAAATGGTTGTTGTGGCATGGTTGTGGTACCTCATCAGATGGGTAGTTATAAATGATTGTTGTGGCATGGTTGTGGTACCTCATCAGATGGGTAGTTATAAATGATTGTTGTGGCATGGTTGTGGTACCTCATCAGATGGGTAGTTATAAATGATTGTTGTGGCATGGTTGTGGTACCTCATCAGATGGGTAGTTATAAATGATTGTTGTGGCATGGTTGTGGTACCTCATCAGATGGGTAGTTATAAATGATTGTTGTGGTACCACCACATGGGTAGTTGTACATGATTCTGTCTGTTGTGGTAACACCAGATTGGGTGGTTGTGAATGATTGTGCCTGGTGTGGTAACCACCACATGGGTTATGGTAAATGTTTTTTGTCCGTTGTGGTACCACCAGATGGGTAGTTATGATTGATTCTCTCGGTTGTACTACCACATCTTGGATAGTTTCAACTTGTTATGATTGGTGGTATTTTATAGGATGATTAGTTGGGAATGATTCATGTATATATATATATATATATATATATATATATATATATATATATATATATATATATATATATATACATATATACATGTGTGTGTATGTGTGTGTGTGTGTGTGTGTGTGTTCATCTCTCCTGTGCCTCATGTTGTAATATCCTGTAAGCTCTGTAGTGTTGTCTTTCTTGCATGTTGGTTAATCTTGCTTTAGCTCGACTTGTAATAATTTATGGGTTGGTTAGTCTCGAGTTGGCCTCCTTTTGTTGTGTGTTCGTGCCAGATTTAGGCCCCATTTGATGCACCTGTGTGTGTGTGTGTGTGTGTGTGTGTGTGTGTGTGTGTGTGTGTGTCATTTATTAAGAGAGGTCATACATATATATATATATATATATATATATATATATATATATATATATATATATATATATATATATATATATATATAGTTATGTCCTTGCGTCCAGATTGCTGTCTGTCCTTGAGCTTGAGGTAGTGTTTGAGAGGGGTTGTCCGTGTAGTGCCGTTGGTAATGTAGTCTCTCTCACTAAAGATATTACTTAGGATGCCTCGATCTCCAAAGGGGGGTGGGGGAAGATAAGGGGGAGCACATTATAGGTGAGGCTGGGTCGGGGCTGGAAGGACCCGGGGTGTGGCAGGGGACCCACTGTTATTTTGGATAGTTGTGATCGTAAGTGTTGTGGTGCGTGGGTTGGAAGGGTGTGGTGTGGTGTAAGGGTGTGGTGATGGTGGCAGTGGTAGGAGAACGCCGGCAGTATCCGGCTTGTGTGTGTGTGTGTGTGTGTGTGTGTGTGTGTGTGTGTGTGTGTGTGTGTTTGTGTGTGGGGCTTTTCCTTACACCTCCTGGTCTTCTGTAGTTATTATTATACGTTCTTATCTCTGTGCAAAATCTGCCGGATTCCTTCAAGAAAGTAATTCTCGCGTGTGTGCCCTTGTTTATATATATGTGTTTGTCGGTATTTATGATTGTTCAGAGGAATTCACACATTTACCTCCTCCCTTGGTTGGTAGAATTTGGGGTTGCTTGAGAATTATGGCGTGATATAATTGAGCTTCTTCCGTAAAGATGTCCAGGGGTTTTATCTATTTCACACAAATCAGAGAGTTGTGTCGCGACGATCAATTCGCATCTTTTTGGACTCGCTCAGGTTGGTTCCTTGACTTATGTAAAATGCAATACTTTCAGTATAGTGTGTTGGCAGCATGGGAAATGTGCACGACCTTGAGAGGTCGTGCACATTTTTCAGATTTGGAGCGTGGTTGGTCATCACATGTCGAAGGGGGGGTTGTTGTGACGGAATGCGATAGGCAGGAGAGAGAGAGAGAGAGAGAGAGAGAGAGAGAGAGAGAGAGAGAGAGAGAGAGAGAGAGGAGGCTGCAGGAGATAGGACAGGTTTTTAAGAGTTGTGAGAGGACGTGGTCAGGAAGCTGGGACGTGATAACTGTGTGATCCATCTCGGTCCCGAGGGCGGGATGGTAATCTCGCAGCCGATCACGGTGGAGGAGAGTGGATGGCACGTCAGATATGGGGCCGCAGCCTCCTGAACCACCGGTATATCTACACCGTCAAGATGCATCACTCCGATAGTGGAAACCAGCTGGCCGCCACCACCTCCGCTTGTGAAACAGCTGTTCGGGCAGCAGCGACGTGCCTCACGCCTTATGATCCTCTGCTTCAACGCAGGTGTGTGTGTGTGTGTGTGTGTGTGTGTGTGTGTGGTGGAGGGTGGCGCGGGCGGGCGCTGTTCAATGTCAATACGTTCTCCGCTTAGGGCAAGAGTTCGGAAGGAGGAGGAGGAGGAGGGGGGAAAAATGATGGGTGGAGTCATGAGCGACATTGGTTACCGCAGCATGAACAGTCCGGACGACGAGCAGGATCAGACTCCTCCTGTGGCAAAAAAAGAAGAAAAAAAAAGCGCATTATCGCCGAGTGTAATTTGGTCGCATCGTTCAGGGGAGCAGAGACTCCTGGCGGGATATTCTGGTTTGCATCTGACGTAGGGGGATGTCTTACTGAAGATATATAAATGTGCATCCGTGGATGACCTGACTGAAGAAAATAGCAGGCATAACAGGGGAAGCAACTCCTTCATCAGAGATGCTCTCTCTCATCTTTAATGATATTGCTGTTATCATCTCTGGGCTTCATTTTTTTTTTTTTTTTTTTTGGACGCTTCTTGTACTGGCACGGTGAGATGAGGAATTCAAAACAGCCAAAGGAAAGAAGGCAGTGATAAGTAACTGGGTTGGTATAGAGGTCCCAACTGGTGTGTGTGTGGGGGGCTTCCTGGGATTACGTCTCTCTCTCTCTCTCTCTCTCTCTCTCTCTCTCTCTCTCTCTCTCTCTCTCTCTCTCTCTCTCTCTCTCTCTCTCTCTCTCTCTCTCTTTCTCTCTCTCTCTTTCTCTCTCTCTGGCTCCTCGACGCCCAGATGCTCTGAATTAGAACGTTTGGGTGCTGCTCCCCGGGTCTGCAAATCCAGGTCACTGTACTTTGGGATCCGCGCGGGACTACACAACACGGGTCTCTGTTGACAGACTCGCTCAAGGTGGGTCTGTTCGAGATACGTGCCTTCCCTGCAACAAAGAAGGAGTCAGGGTGCGGCACGCCGACTGCCTCGCTCTGACACCTTCGCCTCCCTCAGCGACCAGGGTCTGAACAGCAGCAGGTGCCTGTCGCCCCCCGCGGGGTAATCGTCAAAGTGGACCATCAAAGCTGAGGACTGATGACATATATATGTACCTCCAGACTCGTGTGTCCTCGCTCATTCCTCTTTGAATACGATGGTCCATCCCTTGGATCAGGTCAGAGGTCACGCCTTCATGTCCAGGGCTCGTAACGTCGTGGCCAGCCAGGGTCGCATCGTACTGCCGAAGGGTTCTTGGTGTCTCGGTTCCATATAGTACGGAAACTAAATCGACAGCATACAGACAAAGCTGACTCAAATGTGGTAGACAAGAGAGCTGTGCACAAGGCACCACCTTTGGTGGTCATGCTCAACAGTAAAGGTATCGATAGGCTTGATAATTGTACTTGGACCGCCCCCAAAGCCACTTGAAGTACTTGACAAGCGGAAAGATAAGCAAGGCGTGCGTTTTGCGTAGCGATCCAAATTGTCACCCTCAGAACTGTTGTAGATACATACGCCTTGAAACGGGCGAATCTAGATGTATTACACCAGCTCTGGGATAATAGGAAACAATAGCACTCCTCTCAGTCTTTGTATATGACTCCCCATGATATCACCATTCCTGCCTTCCTTACGCAGATACTAATTGCGCATGTTTCTCACCTTCAAGAAGTGGCTGACACTCGCGCACTTGAGCACATACACAGGCCTCAGACGGAGAGCATCGCCACAGACCCTCATTAATGACTGCTCCCTCACATCCTCAAGTTTTCTGAGAACAGGCCGTCAGTAAGACAAGTAGGAGAGGCTCGTGGTAGGTAGATGACGAGCGAACACAACGCTGCCACCGTCGGTTCCTTCTCTCCAGTCTGCGTCTAGAGTAATGGGGGGATGTGAGCCCCTGGGAATCTACCTCCCACACGGGATTGCTTGTTATGCTTATCACTCATGAGCTTGTAGAAACTACAGCCACAGGTAGAGCTCAGTTATATTTTTAGACTGTCTCCTCCTCTCACTACTTGCCCTAAGTTTCCTGAGATGGCAATGCTAACTTGCACGTTTCTCAAGCATTTATTGATGGAGTGATTCAGGTCAAACTGTAGTAGATTACTTCTCACATGGATCTCCTGTAAGACGATTGAATTCATGCCCTGCTTCAACATACAGGGCCTTAGTGTGGAGTCCTGTCCGTGACGGGAGCCTTCAGCATTAAGATATGTATGTGACAGAGGCCAGGGAATATATTATTGGGTCGTCTCGCTAAATCTTGAAGCAGGTTTGAAGAGTAAGGTGAGGCTTTAACAGAACCATTGCTCATCACGAGAGAATGTGTCAAATAACGCGTGTGTGTTGGGAGAGAGAGAGAGAGAGAGTAACAAAGGTTAGTGGGCAAAATGTTGCCACTGCGAAGGTGTGACTGAGTTTATCTTGTTCATGTCCGTGTGTGTTGTGCTGTACAGAAATACGAATCAACACACACAAACTAGAAAGTGTCTCGAATTGTGAAACAAAATGAACCTTGTATCGAGATGATTTTAACCAACCCAGGAAGAAGTGACCCAGTTTGATCAAACCGAGCAAAAAGTGATATTTGAACAACCCCAGCAAAGAAGTGACATTGTACTCGGTAAGAAGTGACACAGTTTGAAGAGATCCAGTAAGAGATGACATAGCATTATGTTGTTCATGATGAGATATTTGAAACCTTGATATGATGCCCACATTTCGCTTTATAAAGTCGAACAACTGTATGAAAAGACTGTGGAGGCGTGAGCAGTGAATCATCTTCGTAGCATTCGATGTTGTAATTATCTCTGCTTCGGTTTGAGACATGCTACCATGTTATAATTATCTCTTGCTTCGGTTTGAGACAAAGGCGCCTTGTGACCCTGTGTGTAATCGTTTCTCGCTACTGCTTACAAGATTAGCATGGGCTGCGCAACAGGCTCTCCGCTGTCAGCCTTAGTAATGAAGTCGAGACGAGCCCGTGTGAGCGCTGATGGTTAAGACTGTGACCCTTGCAGAGCGGGTTGACATTTCACTGTTTAGGTAGGCGTGACGTAACGAGTCTAGCTGGGGGGTCGCCCCCGGGTATCCATAGCACTCATGGGTTACTGTTTCGGGCTATTATTAACCGCGTGGATTTAGGTGAAGGTGGCTAGCTAGTCGGGGGGGAAGAAGGGTTGGTCGGTCGGAAGGGACGCGAGGTTCAGAGGTACGGAGAGGGAGAGGAATGGATGCGGTGAATCTCACTGAGGAGGGCGGTGGGAGGAGTGTGGCGTTAATTTCATGATTAGGTTAACGAAGGAATGGTGTGTGGGGTGGGGATGATGGAGGAAAGGGAGGGGTTGGAGTGCAAGAAGCGAGGGTGGGGAAGAGGGATGTGTGAGGTGAAAGATAGCGCAAGAGATACAGTAGGTGAACGTGCTTCCTGTATCCAGTCTGGAGGACCTGTTGGGCGCGTCGCGAGTGATGGAGCGGAGCTGATCGCCGAGGTAATAGCGTGCACGGCCTTGTTTTGCGCCAGCCGCCATCGCTAATTCCATTGCTATTATGACTTTTTTTTTTCTCCCTTCCCCCCTCCAAGCCCCTGCCGGGGATTAGGTACGGTGACCTCCCAGGGGAGAGAGAGAGAGAGAGAGAGAGAGAGAGAGAGAGAGAGAGAGAGAGAGAGAGAGAGAGAGAGAGAGAGAGAGAGAATTATCTTGGGTGCCTGGCAGGTGTGTGTGTGTGTGTGTGTGTGTGTGTGTGTGTGTGTGTGTGTGTGTGTGTGTGTAGGCACCGTACTCGTCGATTGGTCGGTCAGAAAGGTTCGACCACTCGTGCTCAGTTGTTTGGGTCACATGTAACATAGAACGTGTTTCGGTGACAGGTTTATGAGTGAGCGACGTTTTATAAGTGTGATGTAGTATGTGCTGAGGATCATGCTTTCCTCATTACTGAAGGCTACTGCGGTGCTTTTTCACGAGAGGGCAAGGGCGCTCTGGCCAGGTGATACGATGCTTTGAAGGGCAAGGGCGCTTTGGCTATATGATTAGGGCGCTGTGCGGTGAGGGCATGGATGTTCCGGTTAGGCGATATGATGCTATCAGGCGAGGGTTAAAGGGCGCTGTGTCAAAATAGATCCTTGACTGAGGGCGGAGGCACTTCCCTCAGGTTTCTATAAGGTGAGGGGAAGGGCAGTTTCCTAAGACTGTTATGATGCTGTCGAGGGATGGTACAGGCGCTTTGGTATGGCAGTGGGAACCTGTCCAGTGGTAGTGGATGCACTTTGATAACGGGAGGATCCTGTCCCAAGTGGGTGCGCTATAGTATGACAGGAGGATACTGTCCAGTGTTTGTAGAAGCACTTTAGTATGACAGGAAACTCCCGTCCAGTGATGGAGTAGGTTCTTCGGTATGACATGGGAGTCCTGTCTTGATCAGCGATGGCGCTGGTGGTGTGGTAGAAAAGGCAGCGTGATGATAGAGTCCAGGGAGTGTGGCACACCAGATGCTTGCTTCCTGTACCTCCCTAAGACATCGAGGCTCGCATCCAGAGAGTGAGTGAGTGCTCCCCAGGAATCACCCGTACTGTCCGTAGGTAAAAACCCTCTGGTGTAATTACTTACGTGGGATTACATGAAAAACCCTGTGGTGTAATTACTTAACGTGTGATTACCTCGAGGGGGCCCCCCATCTCTTCGGTCGTCTTTACTGTCATACAGTTTGGTAGACTTTTTTGTGTACTCTTATCATTTACTAGTTTCATCTCGTGGCTTATTCCCTTCATCTGCTGTTCTTACGGTATATAAGTACTTATTTCCGTCCTTTGTAACGTCCTTCCCCAACTTCTTGTGTTCAGTGTTGACGTCATCCAGCTGGGTGTAGAAACGTGCGTAAGCTGTTAAGTCTGTAGGGGGCAGTCTCGCTGAGGACGACGGGCCAGAAGGAATATCTACCCACTAGGGTCTTGAGTAAGACCCTTTGTGACCCCTAGTCATCCTTTTGCGCTACCGCTCGGAGGATGAGCATAGGGTGCACGGTGACTATGCCGGGGAACACCGTCACTCATCAGTCAGGGTTCTCTTATGACCTAAAGTCTCCATGATAAAAGCTATTCATCATCCTCTCGTTATGTTTGTATCTCTCTGTTCTCAAGTCACTTTGAGTATCTTTACTGATCTGTCTCTGAGCTCCGGCCCGTCGTGAAGGATGCGCTAGATACGGAGGGACCGGGGGTGGTGTGGCTGTGGGTGTAGCAGGATTGATTTGTGTGGGTGATTTAGCGGTTTGCATTAGTGCATGTGGTCGTCCTTGTTCCTCCTGGCCGAGGGACCATGAACAGAGTATTGGAGGATTACTATTAAAAGTGTCCAATCGCTCCACGAACACACCTTAACGCACACGTTACTGACATACACACACACACACAAACACACCCTTGGGTCCGGACACTTATGTTTTCACACTCACTCACTGGATATAAATGCGCCCTCACATCGCAGTTGGAGATATACATAGTAAACGTGAGTAATACGTACCGACGTATATGTGTATATAATGTTACTACGGGGAGTATGCAAGTGTGGTACATATCAGGGAATGAAGAAATTAAGACGAACATGCAAGATATGGGGGTAGGAGGAGGAAGGAACGAGTTTCGAAGTACTGGCGAAAATTGACGGTAGAGGACAGCTTGGGACGTGTGACTATGGATGGAGTCTGGACTCGACATCATGGGAAAATTATCCTGCCTCGGGTACCTCGCCTCGCCTCGCCTCCCCTGCCTAGCCTGGCCTTCACTACGCCCACGCCCCGCCCACACCATACGCTACATTGTCCCCTGTGTCTCCCATGTACTAGGGCCAGTGTCCCCCGCCTCTGTTCCTCACCAAGCGGGGTTGGACGGGATAGGAAGTGAATCCTAAAATGTAACTCTCGTAGGGACGAAGTCAGCTTGGCACGTGAGGGGTGTGTGGCGAGTTGATGGTTACTGTAAAGTGGAATTAATATGGGTGTTGGAGTGAGGCCATATTTGTGTGTGTTATACCGGTAAGACCTTAGGCATCGTTAGCACTTAGGGCGAGAGGAGCTCAAGACTTCCTCATTTGGCGCGGGGTTGAAAAAATGAACCCGATTCACGGGGTCGGGTCGGGTCGGGCCGGGTCGGGTCGGGTACACACGTGCTCTGTAGGTGTGGAGTTGGGTGTTCTTCGCGCTACAACCAATGCCTCGCGTACCTGTTCTTGTTTTACGGTAGTGGTCCTTCTGACACCTCGAAAGACAACCTCCCAAATGACTGGGGTTTGATTCTCCCACCACGAACTTGCCAGCATCCCTGAGAATTCGACAGTGACATGTGGGATGTTTGTCTCATGCCTGATAGTTCATGAATTACCACGTGTGGCTCAGGGTTACCTACCGTGCGTGTTTATCGGTGGAGGCATTGATGGTGCAGTTGGCGTCACGTATGGACCGAGGTCGGGGGATGGCGGTGTGCCCTCACTGGCCCTGCGGTACGACGCTGTCTGTAGTGTCCCTGGCTAGGCCTACTGCTGCTTAGCGTCAGTGATTAACTTTCAGACATGGTAAACCAACTTGTAGTCTCATAGGTTCAGCAAGGCCCGCAAGATGTGCCTTGTACGCGCAGTTTTCCCCACTGGCAAAAGTAACGGATGCCACTGTGTAGATATCACAAGGTCTTAAGGTCATTTGCCATTATAGTTGGCCAAGATCTCCCCTCGTGTAGAACATGCGACGTGCAGCACTCTTGAGACGAGTCTCGATCCTCCATACAAGGCCTTATACAATAAGTGAGAGCAGACGGTGTGGCATTGGCTGGTGCGTTGGCTGGTGGGAAATGATTCTCAACATCTTTCCTCACAGTCACCTAAGGTTTATGGAGTGAATTAAACATTCCCAGCTCGAGGAGTGATCATGACGTGCAGCTGCACTTGTTTTTTTCACCCCACTGAGATCTAGCAGAAGGAGCAGGTGGGCAGCTCCGAGATGTGTTGCCCGCCCCAGGGTGTTTTGACAGCTTCCTTAACTCGTTCTGTTCCAACCCACCCTCCCTCCCTCCCTCCCGTCCATTCATTGTTGTTATGTAAACTCAATCTCCAGATGTGTGTGGAGATGTTATGTAATATCGACTCACGCTGGGGAGTGTGCTCGATAATGGATTTAATTTTTTTTCTCTCTCCCTGGGCGTGTGTCTGTTGGCGCGAGTGACGCAGCAGAAAACAGTCGGTCATCATGAGGGCGGTGGTGTCGATAGGGGCCCCTGCGACCTCGGGGGAGGGGCGCAAAAGGGCGAGATCCTCGCGCTGATAACCCCTGCTGTGTGCTCTGGTATCTGGCGATAAGTTCCTAGTTCCTGGTGGCGGCGTGGGACCTGGTTCACTCTGGCGATGGTGGTAGTAATTAGTTCTTAGTTTCTTGTGGCGGCGTGGGACTTGGTTCACTCTGGCGATGGTGGTTAGTAATTAGTTCTTAGTTCCTTGTGGCGGCGTGGGACCTGGTTCACTCTGGCGATGGTGGTAGTAATTAGTTCTTAGTTTCTTGTGGCGGCGTGGGACTTGGTTCACTCTGGCGATGGTGGTAGTAATTAGTTCTTAGTTCCTTGTGGCGGCGTGGGACCTGGTTCACTCTGGCGATGGTGGTAAGGTCCTAGTTCCTGTTGGCGGCTTGGGACCTGGTGCTTTCTGACGATGGTGATAAGTTCTTAGTTCCTGGTGTTGGTGTGGTGCCTGATGCTCGCTCTAAGTTCTTAGTTCCTAGTGGTGGTCTGGACTCGGTAAGCTTTATTTACTTATTGGTCTGCTGAGATTTGTTGATGTCCCGTTGTTTGTTGACGGTCTTCGTCAGTTGCCCATTGTATTTGAAAATTGTTGAGGATTTTCCATTGGGAATTTTCTTCAAAGAGTTAGGTACACGAGATCTTGTGATCATCAGATTACAATAGACATGCTGAGGTTGTGACAAGGAAAGTTGTGTGTTGGTGGGAGCGTCGGGCTTTAAAAGGTGGTGGTGATGGTGGTGCATATGGTGTGGAATGGGGTGGGGTCTCCTGCTGAGCATTTGAAGCGGTGGTAAATAAAATGATAAAGCTGAAAATAAAGCTGGCATGCCCTCCGGTCTCTGCGTCCACACCACACCACACCAGGGGTGATGTATCCCCAGGTTTCTCCAGCGGGCCTCACCCCTCAAGCCTCCGCATTGCATTCAGTGCCTCCAAGCCACACCTCATATCCTCCCCTGAGCAACGAACGATACGTGCATGCCATCATTAGTCACCGTCTAAGAACCCACCTCTCTACGCGTCTCCTGCTCATTACCCATTGCCTTTACCTATTTTATTATTGACTCAAGTTATTGACGTGAGTATTAATGTTATCATTTGATCGTTATTAATGTTAATTTCCCAGCCCAGGGGACATACGTGGCTGGACCTCCTGTCCTTCGGTAAACTATCAACTTTAACTTCTCAGTGACCGTCAGCTACATCGACTTGAAGCTTGGCATGGATGTTCCATAGGATAGATAGTGTCGTGCAAGTTGGGTCGTGTGTCTGCACGACCATGTTATCATCGTCGTTCCTCATGCGATTTTTTTTGTTTAAATGTGCTGTGTCGTCTCGTTGGTCATATTGCTGGATCGGTGTGTGTGTGTGTGTGTGTGTAGCTGGCCCAAAGGCCCTGGGTGCCTTCTCCAGTGGTTTGCCATTCTTGCCTCTTTCTTTTTCTTTGTATACGGTTTAGTTTTATGAGGATGTCTTTATGTGTATGAATTAATGTTCGTTCTCTGCAAGCTTATTATTTTCGAGCATGTGGGGTTTATGTAGGTGACGACGGAGAGTTACACATGACGAATGAAATAAGAGATGGAACCATGAGGGAAGGTGCACTTTGGATGGTTGTGGTGGATAAGTGGTGTTTAGTGTTGCTCAGGTTCAAGCCCTCGCCATAGCTGGGTTTGGCTCGGCCAAGCCCTGGGCCATGGATTGGTTGAACATGGCCATCATTGGGTTTGGCTAGGTCTAGCCCAGGGCTGTGTGGTTGGCTTGAACTAGGCCATGGATGGGTTCAACTTGGCTGGGTTGAGCTGAGGTGGGCCGAGCCCCGGGCCATGGCTGGTGGGTTGGGCCGGGCCAAGCCTTTCCCCGTGCCAACCTACGTCCCACCCACAAGGTCGCCGGGAGCCCATCAAGCCCCCCTGCACTCGGAGATATTTCATCCATGTGCGAGTTGTTTTTTTGGGCCTCTCCAGCGAATCGGGAAGTGAAAATTGCCTTGTAACTGGCCGTGGCCATCTGACGTGCGGCGCTCGTCTCGTGCGTTTATTTACCCAGGCTTTGTGTGTATTTTGTTAACCATTTAACTGGGAGGAAGTTGAGTCTGATTATTTGTTCGTGCTTTTAATAGTTATTGTATTAAGTTCTTATTGGCGTGTTTAACGTGGGGAGGGGACCTTAGCTGGGTCTCATTCATATATTTCAAGTCGTATCATAGATGTAACTGCAGTCACGAGGTGAGTTGTGGGGATTTGTAGAGTAGGTCAGTGTTTGTAACACTCAGGTCCTACGTGGCGAGCGAACTACGCGCGATGCAGGCCTAATCATCCCTGACCATAGCGGGACTTGATTTATGTAATCATTTGGACCTGGTTGTAAAATACTGGCTATCTGATGAAGGCATCCATTCTCTCTCTTTTACCTGTCGTTTAAATTGGAGTGCCATTTTAAGACTTTGATTATCCAAGTTCGGTAAAGAGTGAGTGCACCCTGGATGGTATTTGAGGTTATGCGTGACTTTTAATTCGTGTGGTCTTTGGTGAAAGGTCACTCACGGCAACCAGTTTCCACTGGTATCTGACGGACGCATGATGTGCCCAGTGGGAGCAAAACGCTCCAACACGGTAACATTTTTATGGGCCGTCAGGTCCCCGATCGAGAACTTAGTGTAAAGGTCAGGCCTTGTTTCTGTGTAAGGGGGAATTCTCAAACGCTTTTCTAACCAGCTGTTAAACAAATATGAAATGTCCCACATCACTGGAACAGAAAACAGCAACAGATTCTTGGAGTTAATGTGTTTTTAATTGTCATCCATGTTCTATTAGCCGTAGAATGAGTTTAATCGTATTGTTTATATATATATATATATATATATATATATATATATATATATATATATATATATATATATATATATAACGAGGTTGGGTCGACCTGTTCCTCTGTCCCTGCTGCGTGTCTCTGTGTTGCTGTTATTACTGGCGGTCGACCGCTCATGGAACCAGGATCCGCATTGTAAACGTTGTGGTATCCACAAAGCCAGGGCATCCCTTTGAGAGTTACCCGTCAGTGTGTTTTAAGCCCCTGGTGATCACTCATTGTGTCTCATGTATCAAGCAGTTCGTCCAAACTAGGTTTTTTTTTTTTCTTTTTTTCTCTGTTTGACACGTCTCGCTGGCAAGCCGTGTCCCGGTTTAGGCCATCATGGGTGAAAGGTTAAAGAGTAAGAGGAAAGGAATGTAGAAGTTGATGAGGACCCCACAGGCGTATGTGAACCTGACTCGTAAAGGTATAGGAAGGTAATAGGAGGAGGGGAAAAACACGACAGGAGGAAGATGATTCCACCCACATCTTAGGTGGTCGAGGAATGGAGGAAGTATCGTAACGGTTGGTCCTCGAGTGGACGGTCTCAACACAGAAACTGTGGGAAGCACCAGCAGCAGCAGCAACCTAATGCGTGTCTTGTGTCTAAGTATTCGTTGTTGCAACGCATGCAAAAAAAATCAGGAGAATAGTGGCTCAAGGAGAAGTCCGCGAAGGGATTCCAAGGATATTTAGGGAGAGTGAAAACGATTTATTTAACCTATGGATTTTTCCCAGGTTGAAACAGAATGGGCCATGACTGAAAGCTAGAAAATTCTAACCGCTTCATGCACGTTTTGAGGAAGAAGTGTTCAGCAGGGAGGATTAGAATTAGGATAAGAAGGTAGGATTTTAGAAGATTTCAACTTCATTTCAATTGTATTCCACCTCCTACCTTCACCTTAATCCCAGTAGCTTCGCTGTGAGACTCACAGCCTCCGACATGGCATGCAAATGAGATTTCGCATTCCCTGGCGCCGTCCTTAGCCACAGGAGGGAAGGAGACACCAGTGTATGACTTGCCAGACGTGTCGCGCGACACGCCTCTCCCATCCTCGGTGTGGATGACCGGGCCGTGTACTGCAGACCCTCTGAACACCCGTGAGCTGACAGCGCAGCACTTGCTGTCTCCCCCTCCTCCTCACCGTGGTTTCACGAAGGGGCCTCGCTCGCTCGCTTCGTCATCTGTATTGGTGTAAGAAGGGCAGTGGTTATACCCTCTCACCGTGGGAGGGAATATCAAGTTGATGTAATGCTTGTTAATTAGGGATTCTGTGTTGCGCGAGATGAATTGGTTGTTTAAGGTCGATTGTGCTACCGAGAGATAAAGGAAAGAAAGTCGTTTGTTTTCGCTGCTTGGTCGTCCTCACGTAATTTGAACATCACGAGCCAGAAGAAACTCCAGGTTTTACTTATACAGATACACTTATGCATATTCTTGAAAGCCCATCTTTGTGGTCAGGAAAATTCATCAGGAATTACCGCGCATTTGCATGTATTTTTAGTCAGTCGGCCGCAAATTACAAACATTTTTCTCTTGAAATCGTAGAGGACCAAATGTGATCATGACAGGTGTGTGTGCGTGAAGGAGGACGCATTAAGGTGGGTTAAGTGCACGTGTACCTGTAACAGCTGTGTCTGTCATCTGATTGTAATGGTTGAGCTTACATTGGTTAACTGCTGTTTAAATACTTGGTTTACTGCTGTTTAAGCCGCTGGTTTACTGCATTTTAAACCAGTCTGTTGTACATTATGACCGTGTTATAGCCTAAGTGTTTTCCTCAGGTCTTTACGTAGTAGTGAAATTTTTTTTCTAAGTCGATGTATGTTATTGTATGTGGTTAGTTTCCTTATGTGCAGCAGAGTAATTTTGAGAGTGGTAACCTGTCGGAGGAGGAGGAGGCTCTGCACTGCGATCAAGGCTGTGGACGTGTAGCGTAGTGGGCCCCGGAGGAGTGGTGAAGGTCGGGGTACTGGGTGTAGCCCCACAAGACACGTGGGGGAGAGGGGGTTGTGGTTCTGGGTGTGGATGATGGAGGGGACAGGGCAGAGGGATGTTGGGTTGCAGGTTTAGGGAGGGAGGGAGAGGAGGGACGTAGGGGGGAACAATGAGGTCGAGTTCGTGATGCGTGACACTCGACCCTCCCCACCATGCTGTACGCCTCCCCCAACCCAACCCTCTCCCTATCTATTGTCCCGGACACACCACACCCCACCCTGCGGAACGCCCTACGTTTGCTTGGAATTGGCTTTCGTACCGGGTCACAGTGTTCTGAAACCTGGTGCTAATTCCCTGGAGTAATACATATCCTGGAAAATGGATCACGTTTAGTAGTTTCGGGTTGAAAGGTTTTATACGAGTATATATTTCGAAATTTGGTCTCAAACTTGACTCTTTTAAATCATGAAAGGTCACGAACCTACTTAAGTATGAACTTTCTTCGAGCTTGACCCGTTTTGCTGAGTTTGGAGGTTGGATGATCTTGGGATGAAAGTTTTCGTTTGGGTTTCTGAGTTATATGTGCAAATACGATGCAAAAGTCGAGATTGCAAGTAAGGATGCAAAGGTCATAAGGGGAGGTAACTGTGGGGTCGGGAATGATTTCAGTGGGAGGGAAGCCGTGCAACCACCCCACCCTCGTCCTAGGGCTGGGAGTTATGGGACGAAACACTCGCCTCCCTATAAATTTGTCGCTCTAGCGGCAAAAATCAATCCATGCTGGTATTCGGGGCCTGGTTGAGTTATGGAGACAGGGAGTCTCCCTCGTCCCAAGACGTCCCTCCCTCTTCCCCTTCCCTCCCACACCGCCTAAACCAAGGACCATGGGGGCCTTAGAGGGATGTGGAAGGGCGGAACTCGTCTCTCCCATCCTGAGAGTGTAGGGCCAGTGGGAATATACATAACGGTGGTTTTAGAGGGTTTCTACCCCGACAGTCGGTTCTGGGACCTTGCCTTTCGTAACTGTGCCTTACGATTGCTTCGGAGGTCTTCTACTATACCCCCGAGGTAGGGATAAAGGAAGGTCCTGTTTGGCTCGTGGATCCTAGTGCCCTTTGGTGGCCACCGTAGGCATGCTACTGTGTTATCGTGTGAGACAAAGAAACGTCAGAGAGTGATGGTTTTTGTCGATATTTATTTTTTTTTATTTTTTTTTTTTTGTGTGTGTGGGTTCGCGACCGTATGTGAGGGAGGAGGCAGATGTGGCGGCCGTCTTTCGCGTGCTCGGCATCCATCCATGCCTTGGACGGCGACGGCACGGCGCTTGGGTATGTTGGCACGACCTCTGAACCTGACCCCACAAGTGTTGTTCATCGGGTGCAGAACAATAGTCAGCCCTTGGCATGTTCAGGATCATGGTTTCTCGCGCCGTGCCACATGTACACCTCTACCCAAAAGGCGTATTGTGGGCAGTTACGACATCCCATTGTCTAGTACATGCCCGGTGCCCTCCATACCGATGCTCCTCTAACTTCAAGACATCATAGTGCGTAATGCTATAGCGACATGGTCTTTCAGAGTCTCACATGATGTCTTCTCCACCCGTGACATGTAAGTTCCTCCCACATTAATGAACGGGCGTCAGAGTAACGGGGTTCACACACCCACTCATCCCTGACGAAATCGGTTAAACACTATTTGTTTCCAGTGTTCGCCAGAGAGTCGGTAAATATAATCACGTGCTATTCTCATTTTTTTTATTCATTATCAAAAAAAAAAAGAAGAGAGGTTGATGGTCTAATTAGATATCTGTCTGGTGACTTTTACGATGGTTCGGTGATTGCGCGTGGGGCTTTTATTTACAGTAGGGAATCCATGATGAATAGGCTTGAAATACATCTGTTTCTGCATCACTCGCTGACGCGCGAATCCGTTGAGTCGTGTGTAGGATGGCGGCGAGACGGTCGGCCGTGTTAAGGGACCGGGGTAGTCAGGCGTGTGGGGTAAATGTTACGGAGTGGGATTATTTACCTTGTGTGTGCGCCAGTGTTTTATGCCCTGCACGGGGTTATCTCTGTGTTTGTTTACACTCATGGATACGTATATGTGGTTAGGGTCCCTGCGCGCCGTGTGTTTACGGGTACGCACGAGATGACTGCCGTGATATACACATGCGGGTGTACTAGGTGTACTTGCAAGGTGTGTGTAGCGTGTAGGCGCATCGTATGGACAGCGTATTTGGTTCTCTATTAATGGGACGCCCGTGCGTGTCTTTGGGGGAAATGGCCTGATACTTCATTAAGGTCGCTGCTAATATTCCAATTACTGAACATGAGTGAAGTAGATGTCCGTATTACTGGACATGGTTAAAGTAGGCGTTCCTGTTGTTAAACATGAGTAAGAGATGTTCATATTATTGAACATGAGTTTTGAGATGTTCGTATTACTAAACAAATGTAGATTAGGCATTCGTGTTTACTGAACGTGATTAGAAATGTTTGTATCACTGAATATGAGTAGAATGAAATGAAGTACCATTAAACATGAGTAGATTCAGTGTTCCTATGACTGAACGTGAGTAGAGACAGACGTTAGCACAACTAAACATGAATAAAAGATGTGTTGCTGTGGCTAGAGGAGGAGGAGGTGGTAGTTTTCTGCAAGCGATGCAGTAATGCTCGCTCGGGTCGACTCGACCGTGCTCTGCTGTATATTCTACATAGCCGGGAAGCGATGCGCACGAGGTTGTACTGGAAGGCTTAATACGCAGTATACGGGACACTTTTTTTTTTTTTTTTTTACCTGGAACGCCTACGTGTCATTTCACCGACGCATCTGATATATTTTGATGTTTTTGTATTAGTGAACAAGGCCATTGATAAGCTCACCGACGCATCTGATATGTTTTGATGCTATTTTGTATTGCTGAACGAGGGCATTTCTAAGCAAGAGAGAGAGAGAGAGAGAGAGAGAGAGAGAGAGAGAGAGAGAGAGAGAGAGAGAGAGAGAGAGAGAGAGAAGGTTTTTGGGGCTCACGTGGTCAGACGTATCTAGTAAATAGTTGGGGAGCGCGTGTTGCTCCCCGGGGAGGGCGTGGCTCCCCTGCGGGGAACATCTGCTATAATTTTAATTGTGGCCTCTCGATGTGCTTGTTGTCGTCAGGGGCTGCCTGCCTCAAGTCGGCGTGCCTGGCCAAGACGCTCGCTCTTGTTCGTTTTGCCTCAACCTTGCATTTCAGGGTAGCATTTATTTTTTTTCTTTTCTTTTCTTCTTAAGTGGAGCTTGCATCTCAGTACGTTTAAAGTAAACCCTCAACTGTTTAGTCAGTGTATGTTTATTCAAATGGTTTTGTTTGTTGGATTGCGAGTTGTGCTTTTAATAGACGTAAGTGGAACGTAGCTTTTTTAGATGTGTGTGTGTGTGTGTGTGTGTGTGTGTGTGTGTGTGTGTGTGTGCGTGTGTGTTGTAGGCAGGTAGGCTTTTGAGTGTGTGGGTGAGGGTGTGGGAAGGAACCCGTTCCCCCACGGCCGGCTACGGCTGTGCAAGCGAGGGTGTAGGCGCTGGTGGCAGAGAGAGAGAGAGAGAGAGAGAGAGAGAGAGAGAGAGAGAGAGAGAGAGAGAGAGAGAGAGAGAGAGAGAGAGGCCGGGAGGACGGACGGACGGCTCACCTGTCAGCCCCACACATTTTTCGGTTGCGAGGAGTTGCAATATGCGAGTCCACCACTCGTACTGATGGATGTATACTTGCATTACCCCGTCTACAGTTACATACGTATATATCTACACCGGTGTGAGCATTAGTGTATCAGTGAATATACATCAGGTGCAAGGACAGACCAGGACTGGTTTTGACGTGTGTGGGCATTGAACCTTGTGCACGGCGCCCACACACACACACACACACACACACACACACACACACACACACACACACACACACACACACCTTGTCTTGTGATGAACTGTTACTGGACTATTTGTCGCCTCCGCCTCCACGAGCCAGCCTCACCCCAGACATATATACCCGTCCGAGCTTCACACGCTTTAGAATGACGGTAGATATACCGTGTCCCTTTTGTTTTCAGCTGTTACTGAGGCCAGGTTCTCTCCCTCATGTGGTGTTGGTGGGTGTATGATTTTGCGCAAGGTTGGCCGGCGCTTGGGTTCAACATGGCTTGGGTGTATGTGGTGCCAGACCGAAGTCATCTTAAGGTTTAGTTTGCAATGTATTTTGCCTTGTTTTTTTTATAGTCGTTTTTGAAGCGTCTTAGAGAAGGAGGGGTGAAAAATTATATGACTTCATCTCTGCCTGAAAGTTCACTCTTGTTTATCTGAGTGTTCAGAGATTAGCTATTTAGTAGTCAAGGTGTGTGTGTGTGTGTGTGTGTGTGTGTGTGTGTGTGTGTGTGTGTGTGTGTGTGTGTGTGTGTGTGTGTTGGGGGGAGGGAGGGGGAGCTTTGGCTTTCAGGATGCAGCTTCAATATTTCCACGAACATCAATACCTTAACAGTCTCATCCACCTACACACACACACACACACACACACACACACACACACACACACACACACACACACACACACACACACAGTATCATACGGGTGCCTTTGCTTGTATTGTACTTACTTCAAGTACTCCTGTTACTGCTGGTCCCAGCCGCGCCACAAACAACCACCAGCACCCACCACCATTCCCATGTCTTGGACACTGTCATGAACCACTCCTCGCTCCCCCTCCTATCATCCACCACCCACCAACCCACCACCATCGTCATCATTCGCTACCCACCACCATGACCCTCATCCACTTGTTTTACTGATCATTGCCCACATCAAGAGCTTGCGAGGAAAGTCTCAGAGGATAAGCTTAAGTTTCCAGAGCCGCTCCCCCGTGCAGTGTTGCTGGTGTCGTGTTTTAGTGAGGTTTTATGACAGTGTAGCTTAAGGCTACGGAAACACCTCCGTAGTTTCCAGGTTGTGAAGCGTTGCCCGTATTAACCTACGGTCGTACTCCTCCCGGTAAATGTAGTCTCGAAACAGTGAGTGTATACGAGTATGTATGAGTGTGTTATGTTTTAAAACGTGTAGTTTCCGTGCTATCGATCAATAAGTCGTGGTCTTACAGAGGTTTAGGTAGTATTGTTATATGTATATATATATATATATATATATATATATATATATATATATATATATATATATATATATATATAGAACATAAAAGATTATATTTGGGTTTGTAGAAGGTCGTGTGTTGGTGTCCTTGGTGTGGGAGTCGACTAGCAGGCAGCTTAACTCTTTGGAATTTTGCGCGTGCGTTCCCCAGGCGACCGACTGAAAACAAATGATGCCGGGAGGGAGGGGCGCTGGTGACCGGTGCCCCCTCGTAGGTACTGACTCATTACATTCGTAGCCTCAAGATTCGCAACTAACACCCATGTTCATTTCAAGGACGCGTGAGAACCGCTGTGCTGGTGTTGGTGTAAGTCCTGAAACAAGGCGTGAAAATATTTGTGTATTTTTAGGACGTCACCAGTTGCCGTCAGCGTGTGTCGAGTTCGCGGCCAGTCCCTTGGATTTCGTCGGTCTGTTACTCTAGCCGGGTGTCTGCCCGGCCGTTACGATACAGATGGCAGTGGAGGCCGTGCTCCTATTCTAACCTGCTGCCCAGTTTTCTATGATTAGTGTTAAGTATGCTTATCGTTTGTCCCTCATTTTTTTTTTTTTTTTTGAAGGTTTGTGTTCGTGAAGAGTCGGATTTTCGTCGATTATGGCGCCACTCTTGCTATTTGTAGCCATGGAACCTGTATGTATGTACGCCTGAATGTTTGTGGTGTTTGGTGGGACGAGTGCCAGTCATATATTCTCATGTAGGCACACACGATTCGTTCCCAGGGCGACATGTTGCATCTCAGAATGATGGGCTCCCATTTTTGAGTCATGCAATACTCACGTAAGATATACATTTCATAGCGCGTAACTCCGTGGCCTCTTCTGGCAGCAGGGGTTGCAACATCCAACCAACAGCAACAAGCAACGGCACATGGTGGTATAGAATTGGATCAGGTTTCCTAGGCTGGTTCTTGTGGTTTCTTTGCATTTGTTGGTCGAGACGCGGAAGCCACGTTGACACGTGAGATTCACTTCCTCGTCGAACGCTCTTCGCCAGGGGTAAGTGTAGGCTTCTCGTGGCAGATCCGTAGGCCGCGTCTGAATGTTGGGAAAGTGAATGCTCTCTCTACAGCTGTGGGGTCGGCCTTTGTAAGCCGGTTCTGGGGTGAGGCGGCTGCGATGGAGGGGTAGGCACGGCCGGCCTGCCGTGGTGGCGTGGCCGTGTTGTTGCTAGATGTTTGTCCTCGCGTGGCGGCTGGTCGAGCGGCAGTGAGGGAAGCCATGGGTGGGATTCTGTAATATAGCAGGAAGCATTGAAGGTATGTATGTCATGTGTATTTGTATATAATATCTGAATGAGATCTCTGCCAGCGATGGGTCTAGTGAGGGGGGGGGGGGTGGTACTTAAATGACTCCACTTAAAAGAGTTCACCCGTCTTGTGCTGTGCAGCAGGTGATCTGGTCGGGTTCGCCACCGGGGTGTTTGGTTCGTCTCGTGGTGGCAGTCAGCCGAAGCAGACGTGCGGCACGTTGGATGGTGGTGGTGGTAGAGAGAGTAGTGAACCTAGCGTAGTAATGTATGTTTGATGTGCCAGTGGAGGCAGGCGTTGTGGGATGATGCAGGGAACTGCATTGTGGCCAGTCAGCCGTTCTGTGGTTGCACTGTGATGCCCAGGGTTAGGGTTTCTACACCAAGGTTGTCTTGCTTCTCGTAGGGAGGCCCTGCGTTTGTTACGATCGTGTGAAGATGGTGCAGACAGTGGTGTGTCGGTTGAGGATGGCTGTTGACCACACACACACACACACACACACACACACACACACACACACACACACACACACACACACACACCACTGATCATGAGTCACCACGAGCCCGAATGGGTTCGAATCCTGGGTGCGGTAGTCGATGTTCATCCTCCCTTCCGGGCTGAACGGTAATTGATTACCTGGTTAGGTTAGGTTGTTGTGTGTGTGTGTGTGTGTGTGTGTGTGTGTGTGTGTGATTAGTGTTTTTATGCGTTATAGGAAGAGAGATTTATACTTGTGTTGCCTCCTGTCATAGTGCACCACACCAGTACCATGTTTATAGACACACACACACACACACACACACACACACACACACACACACACACACACACACACGGTATGTAAACTAGTGTATTACCGTAACTATTCATCACTGAATGTTCAGTCAGGCTCATAATGTATGAAACATACCAAATTCTCTGTAAAAACAACCCCTTACATCTGCCACCCTGGCTATCGAAATGTACCTCACCCATATGCTCATCCGAAGGGTGGAAGTATCCAGCTCACCCAAATCTCGCGCTCTTGTGTGATTAGTAGACTTGTAACTATCATGACCCCCCAGTTCTGTAATGTCTATAAGTACCTCAACTGTGCATTATCAGCTAAATGGCTGCGTACATCCAATAAACCGGTATTTACGTATTTGTTTATTGAATTATGTGCTCGCATGTATGTATGTTTTCATGAAATGTATCAGGATACTGTGAATAGGTATACTTACTTCTTGTGGCCAGTTGTACCATTCCTTGTGATTAAAGTTCACAGACCTCGAATGGGAAAAAAAAAGAAGAAAAAATTATTATAACAGCAACGGGATTAGATCCTGGCTTAGGTCATTAGATATGGTGGATATATAACCCCGAGGGCCGGACACTTAGTTTAATGGAGGAACAGTAATTACACACTGTCTGGGGTCCAAGACTCTCGCGGAGGCATTAAGTGGAAGAAGGGAGGGGGGGAAACTTGCGTAGTGCGTCGTTGGAGGGCGGGAGGGGTGGTCCGTATATGGCGCGTTCCCGCCGGGTAACCGGTCATCCAGAGGCACCCTTGGCTTATGTTTCATTACCTGGCCGCCCTGTGGCCCCGCTCCATCGATTAAGCCTAATTGGTTCTCCTCCGCCGCCACCTGCAGGGGGGCGGTGGAGGTGGTGGGTTCTCCATCCGCCCACGTCTGGCCGTGTTCCTGATGCACGGTGTGTCCTCTGATAACAAAACCATCTCCCCGGTGTCTCACACCTGCTTAACCCCCCTCCGTCTCTTTGCCGCTTGCCTCAACTACTTCTGCTGTTGTTTCTCCCATGCTTTCCCCTCCTCTCCTGTTGTGTCACCTTCCTTGCCCCAGCCCTCTGATCTCTGCTCCTACTTTGGTATGTCGCTTTACACCTTCCCCTCCCCGCTTTATCCCTAGCTTCCCTTATTATTTCTCTCCAGTTGCAGCACGTCCCCACCCGCCCATCTTCGACGTCCCTGTCTCGCCCGCTGCCTCACCACCGTTCTCTCTCTCTCTCTCTCTCTCTCTCTCTCTCTCTCTCTCTCTCTCTCTCTCTCTCTCTCTCTCTCTCTCTTCTGGAACGTTGGCTTATTTTGACAATGTTAAGGAAGTGTGTGTGTGTGTATGTGAGAGAGAGAGAGAGAGAGAGAGAGAGAGAGAGAGAGAGAGAGAGAGAGAGAGAGAGAGAGAGAGAGAGAATTATGCTTCTGGTGTACTGGAAGGCATTCGTACACTCCGCTTGAACTTTCTTTGTTATCATCATACGGCGCCTGAAACCTCTGTATGCTCTGCACAGTCACCAGTGTCATCATCCAGTGTGTTATGTATTCTTCAAGTGCGGTAACTCGTCAAGTGCGGTAACCGAAGTTGAGAGGCATATATTCTCGTTTTGGCATGATGTAGGATGTGAAGGGCTTGCTGAATATTTCCCTATCCCACACGCTTGAATGCTCTCCTAATAGGGAGACACAGTTTGTCTTCCTTCACTGTTCTCATAATGTGGGACTCGGGCGACAGGTTCGGGGCGATGCTGCTACTTCCAAGGGTGTGTCAGCGTCCTCCGACAGCTTATTCCTGCTCGATGATATTCATATCGAGGCCATCTCTCTGTGAGTCCCATCCTTATTGCTTTACACTTGCTCGGCTGAATTTCGTCGACCAAGTATATCAGATCTCGCTTTAGTGTTAATACTATACTTTCTATTGTAGTTGATGCATTTTGGTGTGTGTGTGTGTGTGTGTGAGTGTGTGTGTGTGTGATTAGTGTTTTTATGCGTTATAGGAAGAGAGATTTATACTTGTGTTGCCTCCGTCATAATGCACCACACCAGTACCATGTTTATAGACACACACAACACAACACACACACAACACACACACACACACACACACACACACACACACACGGTATGTAAACTAGTGTAATTAATACCGTACATTCATTCACTGAATTTCAGTCAGGCTACATAATGTATGAAACATACCAAATTCTCTGTAAAAACAACCCCTTACAATCTGCCACCCTGGCTATCGAAATGTACCTCACCCATATGCTCATCCGAAGGGTGGAAGTATCCAGCTCACCCAAATTCGTCGCGCTCTTGTGTGATTAGTAGACTTGTAACTATCATGACCCCCCAGTTCTGTAATGTCTATAAGTACCTCAACTGTGCATTATCAGCTAAATGGCTGCGTACATCCAATAAACCGTTATTTACGTATTTGTTTATTGAATTATGTGCTCCGCATTAGTATGTTTTTTCACATGAAAAATGTTTATCAGGATACTGTGAATAGGTATACTTACTTCTTTTGGCCAGTTGTACCATTCCTTGTGATTAAAGTTCACAGACCTCGAAATGGGAAAAAAAAAAAGAAGAAATAATAAAAACACGCAACGGGATAGATCCTGGCTTAAGGTCATTAGATATGGTGGAATAGTATAACCCCGATGGCGGACACTTAGTTTAATGGTGGAACAGTAAATTATACACACTGTCTGGGGACCAAGACTCTCGCGAGGCATTTAAGTGGAAGAAGGGAGGGGGGGAAACTTGCGTAGTGCGTTCGTTGGAGTGCCGGGAGGGGTGGCCGATATATGGCGCGTTCCCGCCGGGGTAACCGGTATCCAGAGGCACCCTTGGCTTATGTTTCATTACCTGGCCGCCCTGTGGCCCGTCCATCGATTAAGCCTAATTGGTTCTCCTCCGCCGCCACCTGCAGGGGGTGGTGGAGGTTGGTCGGGGTTCTCCATCCGCCCACGTCTGGCCGTGTTCCTGATGCACGGTGTGTCCTCTGATAACAAAACCATCTCCCCGGTGTCTCACACCTGCTTAACCCCCTCCGTCTCTTTGCCGCTTGCCTCATCTAATTCTGCTGTTGTTTCTCCCATTGCGTTCCCCTCCTCTCCTGTTGTGGCCCGTCCTTGCCCCAGCCCTTTCTGATCTCTGCTTCTGCTTTGGTATGTCGCTTTACACCTTCCCCTCCCCGCTTTTTACCCCTGGCTTCCCTTATTATTTCTCTCCAGTTGCAGCACGTCCCCACCCGCCCATCTTCGACGTCTTCTCGCCCGCTGCCTCACCACCGTTCTCTCTCTCTCTCTCTCTCTCTCTCTCTCTCTCTCTCTCTCTCTCTCCTCTCTCTCTCTCTCTCTCTTCTGGAACGTTGGCTTATTTTGACAATGTTTAAGGAAGTGTGAGTAGTGTGTATGTGAGAGGAGAGAGATGAGAGAGAGAGAGAGAGAGGAGAGAGAGAGAGAGGAGAGAGAGAGAGAGAGCGAGAGAGAGAGAGAGGAGAGAGAGAGAGAGAGAGAGAGAGAATTAATGCTTCTGGTGTACTGGAAGGCATTCGTACACTCCGCTTGAACTTTTTGTTATCATCATTTACGGCGCCTGAAAACCTCTGTTTTTATGCTCTGCACAGTCACCAGTGTCATCATCCAGTGTGTTATGTATTCTTCAAGTGCGGTAACCGAAGTTGAGAGGCATATATTCTCGTTTTGGCATGATGTAGGATGTGAAGGGCTTGCTGAATATTTCCCTATCCCACACGCTTGAATGCTCTCCTAATAGGGAGACACAGTTTGTCTTCCTTCACTGTTCTCATAATGTGGGACTCGGGCGACAGGTTAGGGGCGATGCCTGCTACTTCCAAGGGTGTGTCAGGCGTCCTCCGACAGCTTATTTCCTGCTCGATGATATTCATATCGAGGCCATCTCTCTGTGAGTCCCATCCTTATTGCTTTACACTTGCTCGGGCTGAATTTCGTCGACCATGTATATTAGACTCGCTTTAGTGTATGACTACGTTCTATTGTAGGTTGATGCATTGTGTGTGTGTGTGTGTGTGTGTGTGTGTGTGTGTGTGTGTGTGTGTGTGTGTCTTTGCTATGGCTTGATGGAGTAGATACAGTAAACTAGCGCAGTCACTTCGTTCATTGGTCTGTTCCTTTTATGCCAAAGGAAGGCTATTATGGGACTTGAGAAGACTTAGAAACGTATATGTTAGATTAACGAGAAGAGTACCCGTCGAGGATTCTGGGAAGCCAAGACCGCGAGAGGGGGTGTTAGATGAAGGCTTTTCGCCATTCTTTCACGGCCGAGTGTGTCCACAAGTAGTACCCAGGGTGGGAGGGGGTCATCACAGCCGAGACGTCTGTCTGTCGCTGTATTTCAGATGATGCTGAAGTCGTTTGCATCATTGTCCGCATGTTTTGCTTTGTGTGTCGTTCATGGGTAGTTTATAGTGCGGGATTTTTCTAGGGGGGGAGTCGACGAGGCTTCTTCCCCCACCCCACCTCCCCCAAACTGAAATAGAACATTCGTCTGGTGGGCAGCTCCTTTCACCAGGTGCCGTAGTACCTTGACAGGTACGCGTACCCTCACACCTGGCCTTATGGATGCCAGTTTTATGCTTCCACCATCTGCTGCTGGTGCTGCGTCATCGCAGGTGGAGTGGGTCTTCGACAGCGGACACAGATTTGGGCTGATATCAGGACATCGGTATGGGTATGTCGGCTGATGGCCGCCACTGGTTCACAGTAGCATTGGGCTGGGTTTTATAAGTCCAAGAGGAAGGAGGTCTGCGGAATGTTGAGGCAAGAGGTTAAGGGACGTGACCATGCCACGGGAAGGGTCAGTATGCTCAAGAAGCTGATCAAGGGTTATTGAGGCAGATGGAACATTGCAAGAATAGATTACTTCGTTTATTATGGTGTTTATAGCTGCACTTAAGACCGTGACAATAGAACTGAACGCGGTTGTAAATTTCCAGCTGTTGGACATTTAGAACTGTTCTGTAAATCCTCCCCTTCCACACAGGTCAAGTATATCCCTGATGTTAAAAGCCGTTTTTCATTGCCAGACTACAGACGAAATGATACACAGTGGAAGTGTTTTGTGATTATTGTGTTCACAGTATGTAAGAGCGTGATTACGTATTTCCTGTCTCGTGGAAACAGACTCACTCCTTCTGCCGTTAAGAAACTTGGCCTTGTTCCCTTTTTCCAAGCTAGCGTAGCGCTCCGCCGTTTAGAAACAGCGGTAACCTTCTGCCATCGTGGAAAGTGGTTCTGGCTGATCTTACTCGGGCCCAAGACATGCCGAGTGTCCGCCTCACTAACCTTCATAATCAGATGATGAGATTTTATGATACGTAACAGTCGAGTGAACATAAGGTGACCCATGGTAGTAGCAGACTCATGATCCTTGGATACAAGACAGTCTCTTGAGTACAAGTAAAGTTTCCGAACCTGTGATCTTATTTATTTTTTTCCCCCCGGCTGCGTCCAGAATAAAAGGAGGAGTTTCCAGTTTCTCGAGTATTTGGGTAGTAGAATGCCGTACCCGGATCCTCGAGGGGTCACTTCCAATGCATTAGTACTTGATGAAGCGAGTCCTGTTTTTGTGAGCGTTGGCTTAAATCCAAGTAGAGAACGCGATGCTTTTTGGACCGATAGTTACATAGCAGCGCACTACAGCCGTGTGAGATTGCAGGTTAGGAGGAAACGGCGGTCACCCGTATGGTCATGAGGGGTGCTGGCTGTTGCCAAGTGGCATTACTCATGGCTGGTCAGCGACGACGCCCGACGTGGAGATGGGAAGTGTGCTTCAAGATCAATCGGTCGTGGTCTTTGTCGGCGGACGGTGAGGGAGGGAGGGAGGCACACGCGCGCGCCGATTACAGACAGGGTACTGCATACCCCCCCTGCCACACACACACTCACACACCACCTGGTCCCATCTTGTCGGCTTCATTTTTTTTTTTCTTCTCAAAATCCTTTTAATTTTTTTTTTTTTTTTTTTCTTTTGAGGGAAGCCCGCCCACCGTGTTAATGCTTTCTTGTGTGTCTCAGATACTTCACTAAAGCTGCGATATCCCTCGAGTCTTTCGTGTTTTCCACGGGGACTTTACTTAAGTACGTTGTAAAGTTAGGTCGAGACATGCTGTAAGTTAGCCACAATGCGGCCAAGTGTGTTGGACAGGCTTCGTGTTTGGTCGTGGGGAGGGAGGGTATCCTGAATGCACCGAGGATGGCGTCAAGCAGCGGTCGTGGTGAGCGATGATGGGCGATCGTGGTCGGTGTTGTGTCGTTGGTGGGTTGAGGCTGTGTGGTAAGAATGGGCACTTAACACATATTAGGGGTGGGTGCACGGGCTCGAGTAAATGTTCGTGAGAAGGATGTGGTTGTGTGGGCGGTCATATTATATGTTGGGTGGCAAGCGTGGGTGGGAGAGATGGGAGTAGAGGTAGAAAGGTAGTCGTGGGCGGTCATATTATGTCGGGTTGGCGAGCGTGGGTGGGGTGGATGGGAGTCAAAGAGTAAAGGTTTGTCGTGGGCGGTCATGGATGTGGGTGTCAGGGATGGGGCGGTAGTGATGGATGGAATGTGCGCTTAGATACGAGTGAGGGAGGTGGACGTGGAAACGCACGGTTGGCGTTGACACAGCTCCGGGTCTGCGTAGTGCTGACTGGCATATGCGTCCGTTGATCTACGTGGACGGTGTGGGTGGAGGCAGTCTGGGAGATATCTGGGTGGGAAATTTTCGCCGGCGGTAATTATTGGGTGGGTCGACAGTGTGGGCGTGGAGGGGCGGGATGCGGAAAAGTTGGACGGGAGGGCAGCGGGTTGGGACGGTGAGGCTCATGCGTTCGCTTTAGGCGAGCGGCAACGCACTCGGGGGGGGGGAGTTGCCCCATCCTCACTCACACCTGCAGCGCTGAAAAATCTCCAGAAATCAGTATGTAATACCCCCTAAGACTCCTCCTCCTTGACGACGCGGTGCATCCCATGTAAGGAGCGCCGGAACCTCCGCGGCCCATGGGGAGCCGAGGTCTCCGTATTACGGCTGGGGGGGGTCTCTTTAGTGGTAATACCTAGGGATTTAACGGGAGTTATTGGCAATGATTATGAACGGTGGGGTTTAGTGGGGGGGGGGGGCGCGTTAGGTTGCAGTGTGGGTGTGATCATTGCCGGTTACGCCGGCCGCTACATCACATGCCTACCTCCTATTACCCCCAGCTGCCGGTCTTCGTAGATGTGTACACCACACATTTCCCTCAGTCTTCGCCGGGAAGGGTAAGGGGTTATAATTAACTGCTCTATCCCCGCTACACATCCTCCCCTTTGTGTACGTTCCTAAACGTACACTGCCTAGGAACAGCCAAGTGGAGAATGTCCTTTGTTAAGTGTCAGGACCACGTATGTTAAGTGTCAGGACCACGTTAAGTGTCAGGACCACGTTTGTTAAGTGTCAGGACCACGTTTGTTAAGTGTCAGGACCACGTATGTTAAGTGTCAGGACCACGTTTGTTAAGTGTCAGGACCACGTTTGTTAAGTGTCAGGACCACGTTTGTTAAGTGTCAGGACCACGTTTGTTAAGTGTCAGGACCACGTTTGTTAAGTGTCAGGACCACGTTTGTTAAGTGTCAGGACCACGTTTGTTAAGTGTCAGGACCACGTTTGTTAAGTGTCAGGACCACGTTTGTTAAGTGTCAGGACCACGTTTGTTAAGTGTCAGGACCACGTTTGTTAAGTGTCAGGACCACGTTTGTTAAGTGGCAGGACCACGTTTGTTAAGTGTCAGGACCACGTTTGTTAAGTGTCAGGACCACGTTTGTTAAGTGTCAGGACCACGTTTGTTAAGTGTCAGGACCACGTTTGTTAAGTGTCAGGGACCACGTTTGTTAAGTGTCAGGACCACGTATGTTAAGTGTCAGGACCACGTTTGTTAAGTGTCAGGACCACGTTTGTTAAGTGTCAGGACCACGTTTGTTAAGTGTCAGGACCACGTTTGTTAAGTGTCAGGACCACGTATGTTAAGTGTCAGGACCACGTTTGTTAAGTGTCAGGACCACGTTTGTTAAGTGTCAGGACCACGTTTGTTAAGTGTCAGGACCACGTATGTTAAGTGTCAGGACCACGTTTGTTAAGTGTCAGGACCACGTATGTTAAGTGTCAGGACCACGTTTGTTAAGTGTCAGGACCACGTTTGTTAAGTGTCAGGACCACGTTTGTTAAGTGTCAGGACCACGTTTGTTAAGTGTCAGGACCACGTTTGTTAAGTGTCAGGACCACGTGGTGTTTGTGTGGTGGCAGGCCGTCTACATCTGTATAACCGCCTTGGCAAGTGTGTGTGTGTGTGTGTGTGTGTGTGTGTGTGTGTGTGTGTGTGTGTGTGTGTGTGTGTGTGTGTGTGTGTGTGTGTGATTATTACCGGATTAATCATGTCTTCTGTACCGGGGGTTATTGTGGTCGATGATCTCCGTGATTTTTCCTGGTATTTTATATACGGGAATATTGTGCACGAATATGTTTGTGCTTATTGCTGTTGCCACCACGTCTTTTGAACGGTGTTATTTTGTAAGCGGCATCTTTGTGGCCATTCCTGGATTTACAGTAATCCCTTGTGTACGGGAATATTTTGTGATGAAAAAAATGCCCGTTCCAAGGACACCATCCTCGGCATATCCCGGTGGAATGCTGTGCCAACTGTTGGAAGAGATTGTGGGGTATTTGTTGCGAGTGCCAAGGGCAGAGAGAGAGAGAGAGAGAGAGAGAGAGAGAGAGAGAGAGAGAGAGAGAGAGAGAGAGTGGGTTCGAGTTCTTTGTTCACTTTCACTCGCTGCTGCTTTGTTTCAGTGTCATTTGGTTCGGCTTCTGATCCTCCTTCCTGTGAGTTAATTTGGGTACGTCTCATCCTCGTGCTTTCACTCGCCTCCATTTTCGGCTGCTCGATTCATTTTGGTTTTATCTTTATATACGATCATTTTTCCTCCTCATTTAGTTCATTCCTCGTCTGTATTCATTGCCGTTTGATCGCAGTCGATCTTATCGTTTCGTGTTTGTGGCTGTTTCTCTTCTTTGGTTTAACTCGTCTGCGTGCTCACTGCCTTCCTGTGTTAGTACATCTTTTTTATTTTTTCTCTCTTTGCATTCGCCGTGATACTCGCAGAATCGATGTTGTAGCAGAATCGATGGTTGTGGATATACTTCAGTAACTTCTCTCTCTCTCTCTCTCTCACTCGCTCAATCTCAAATCATCGATCTATCTCTCTCGTCTCTCTCACCGCCTCTCTCACACACACACATCTGACTTCCCTGCCGGTGCCACCTGTGAATTTCTCGTAACCCCGCAAATGGCAATTATTATTCCTCGACTGTCGCTCGTGACACCTTTGATTTCCCCCCTTCCCCCCCCCGGGGGTGCGGGGGGCAAACCTTTTTTTCTTTATAACACCCATGATTCTAACACTCCCGGGAAAACCTTTTACTCCCCCTTTGGGGGCCCCCCCAGAATGACTTCCCATATTCCAGATCCTCGCTGGTTAGGGACCTTTTTTTCCCCCCCTTCCCCCTTGGGCCAAAACCAATGGGAACCCCGGGTTTCCACATCTTCCGGGGGGAAACCCATGGGGAAATTTTTCCCCCGTTACTTCCCCTTTTCCTTTGGGACCTTATATGGGCCCCCCGTTTTGCAAACCCCTCCGATGGGTCCTTGAGGCGTGCCACAATGTGCCACGAGAGGCACAGACGCCTGTGATACACGTCACATTGTTTTTTCCCCCCCCCCCCCCCCCCCCCTCATTTCACCACCACTGGCCTTGTCTGGGCGAGCGTCAGTGAGAGTGAGTTATGATTTCTGCAGATGTCAGCGGCTGCTTCTTTATTGTGCATCCCTTGCTCATCCCGTGGGCTGTAGCGTCAAAGGATGACGCGAGATCACAACGGAGTCTTCGTCAGACCCCACTGGGCTGATAACCATTCCATGAATTGTTACAGACTTGGTTTTCATTGTATCAGTCTTTCATGTCGTAAGCTTGCCGACTGGATGCAGAAGTGTGGATAAAGTCATAGAATGTCAGGCATCTTGTTATGAACAATGCTGTGTTGTGTCATTTTCTTGTACAAGGCTCTGGTTTTTCACAGTGTGAGACATAGTGTTCGTGTCCAGGTCACCGCTGGCCACAGACTTCACAAGTCACATGATGAACGTCTCATGATAGTACCGGTGGCCTAGCTTGTGTCTGGCCGTTTCAACATCTTGTAATCTGTTGATCTTATTACTTTCTCCGTAGACATGTTTTGCTTGACACACTTCATTGTGATGGAAAATGTTTCTCCTAGTGCCTGTTAGCACTCCTCTCTTTCATTCAAGAATTTTTTTCCCTTGAATACATAGAGAGAGAGAGAGAGAGAGAGAGAGAGAGAGAGAGAGAGAGAGAGAGAGAGAGAGAGAGAGAGAGAGAGGAGGCTTAATATGGCAGGTGGTCCAAGGTTGACGTCCACATGGCACTGTTCGTAAGGAATTCGGGCACAGCTGTGCCCGGCCACTTTCCCACATACCCGACACACACACACACACACACACACACACACACACACACACACACACACACACACACGGTCTCCACCTTCGGTACTCAGGTCCGAGGTCAAAAATACCCTCGCTAACAGCTGGCGCACATATTTCTGGCACTGAGTAAACAAACACAAGGATAATAATACACGGCGGAATGGGGTAATATCGCAGGTAACTCGAGTGAATACAGAACGGTGCGAGGGGTACTCAAGAGCAGTGACACATCAGATCACACAAGCATACAGTACACGGAGGAAGACGTTTACACACACGCAAATAAGGCGCTGCACGCAAGCGCGGCATTAAAGTAAACCGGCACGGAAGCGAGCAAGGAGGCGCGCATGTGCCCGGTCTCTCTCTCTCTCTCTCTCTCTCTCTCTCTCTCTCTCTCTCTCTCTCTCTCTCTCTCTCTCTCTCTCCTATAAAGACCATATGTTGCATAACGACCGCGGTTTAGTATTTCAAGCACATGTACTGTGGCGTGGGCGAGACATTACAAGGCTTTCGACGAACGACCAGCGTGTGTGTGGATATGAAGCAGGCTACAGAGGTGGGCTGAGGCCCGGCCGCCCCCCGTACGTGTATTCATTACACAGATACATGGACGGTACAGGATGATAGTCGTGGAGTTCGTAGGTTCTCGGGTGGTGGGTGCGTGATGACCAGACAGACCTGCTGGGAAAGTGGGGGCAAGGAAGTCGAGTGGAGGAGGAGGAGGAGGAGGGGACCAGACGATGCACTCCACGGTTGGCACCAGCCAGAGCTGTGGTGGTGGTGGGTTGTTAGTGCAGTGTGTTGTGGAGGAGCCTAAGGTGTAGTCGCTCGGTGCCTGAGGTGGGTCAGTCAGGCGTAAGACCCCGTGTGACCCCCCCGTAATCCTTTTGCGCTGCCGCTCACAGGATGAGCGTTGGGTGCTCAATAAACTCGCCGGGGACACCGGCACAAATAAGTCAGAGTGCTCGCCGCTGGGGTGGCAGTCATTTTCGCGAAGCTTCCTTCGTCAGAAGGGAAGGCCGGAGCGGAGGCAGGGTGTCCCGACACCACGGTGAGGATCCCGGCCGACAGTGTTGTGTTGAGTTGGGTGCCGCCGTGGACGGCTTCCCCTCCCAAGGTTTGACAGTTAACAGTGTGTGTGGGGGAGCTGTCATCGCCGGTTCCAAGAATGGCCGTAGATGTTGGCTGTGTGGAACGTCGTTGCCACAAGGGTTTATAGATAGTGACACACGGTGTTGTTTTGTTTTCGCGTTGCCGATGATGGGTGAACGAGATGTAGAATGTTGGATGTGTGGGATGACATGGATGGGGTCTACATGGAATGGTGTCCACATATATTGCTGTAGGTGTTGGCGATATGAGGTGGTGTATAGCTTGTTAGGTTTCATATCTTTGTCACTTGCGGAGAATGTAGCGACTCAGCACATATGGGTTATGCTAGTGATAGTTGCATGGGAGAAATATTTCGGAAGGCACATGGGGCACCGATTGGTTGGTGGTAGCCACATAAGACTCCTGTAGGATACAGTAGGTGACGTCAGCTGGTGGTGGTGTGGGGTGTTGAAGGGTCGGTACACATTAGCGTGCTGTGCTGAGCCAGGTCTTCTTGGTGTTGGCGCCCTCAGTGGCGGAGGAAGTCGGTGGTCAGCAGTGTTAAGTGTTTGTTTGGATTGGCAGTGTTCACGTCGGAATCCTGTTATTAACGTTAGCACGTTTCCTCTCACATGGGTAGTAAAACTTGAAGTACGTGACAGGTTATTAAAAAGGTCGCTCGCGCGGACCGAGCTGTAGGGTTGGTGGAAGACCTCCGAAACCATCGTTAGGTACACGTAAGGTGAGGTAGGGGCCCAGACCCAGCTGTTATATAGTCTCTGAGTACGATGGGTGTGAGCTGTATGTATAGTGGAGCGCGTGCCTGATTGTAAGATTCGAGTGAGAGAGCTTACGACGATCGGGTGAGTGCAGTATGAACTTTTTTGACGAAAAATTTTTGAGTGCGACCTAAACTGTTGGAGGGGGGAGCTTCGGAAATTTTATATTCTATTTTTAGTGATTGACGTATGACGCGTTATCTTTGGTGCTAACGACTGTTTGTAGGAAGCTGTAATTAGTACGGGGATTATTGGATATTCTTTCCTGTTGCTGATTTCAAAATAATGCAGTCCCATTTTTTCCTACCTTACTTATTTATTGGCCTCGTAAGACGTGTTGTGTCGTTTACTCATACCGAAATGATTGCACGTATGTTTTACATCCAGCCGTTCTACTTTTTGCAGGTGTTTTGAGCTCTGTTACTGCTTCCTGCAGGTGTTTCTGACGTGCCCATTTCTTAACACATGTTTTTAATCGAGTCACTATTTACAGGCGTTTATATGTCACACATCTTACAGATGTTTTTAGCACAGTCACAAACTGCAGACGTTTTCTAAATCATTCTCTACTTTTTCCAGATATATTTAACCCAAACACTACTTGATGTACAAGTGTTTATTACACTCGTGTCAGTATGCGACTGCTTGCGGATATCTGTAACCCAGTTACTGTTACTTTAGATGATTGAAAGTCCAGCCTCGCCTCGACTTAATTATCCGCTTGACCCCGTCGCTGCCTTGAGATACCCAGTGTTTAGATCAATCACTGTATTTATATAGGACGTGTTTGAACAAATCGCTACATCAAACAGCCCGTGTTTGTGTTTGTGTCGTGACCATCGGGTTCCCGCCTAGCCACCACCCAGCTCTTATCTGCTTCCTCAATTCACAGTAATAGTCTGGGCCCACCGTTACCCAACCCCCGTGCCTCCGCCGTTGTTTAGGTAAGGTAAGGTCCCTGACCGAGCAGTGAGAATAGGGGACCTTCAGAACCATTGGAAGGTATACGTAAGTTAAAGTCCCAGACCGAGCTGTGAGGATGGATAACCTCCGAAACCATCGTAAAGTGTACGTAAGGTAAGGTCTGTCGTAGACTCAGCTGTGAGGACAGAGGACCTCCAGAACCACCGTAGAGTTTACGTAAGGTGAGGTAGGTCGTAGCCCGAGCTCTGAGGGTAAGAGGCCTACCCGAAACCATCGTAAGGTATGTGTAAGGTAAGGTGAAATCCTAAACCCAGTTGTTTGGGTAAGACTGAAACCATTTGAAGGGATACTTAAGATAATACGAGAGGTCCCAGACTCGGTTTATTTTTGTTGGGGAAAAAAAAAACAACCCATCGTAAGGTGTATACACGTACGTAAGCCCTCCGTCTCTGTAGCCACATCCCCCTTTTCTCCGCTCAACCAACCGACCATGGCCTGGGTAATGGCTTGTCATTACGCCGCTCGTTACTGGAGGTAAAGAAGCCTGCAGGTACCAGGTCTGTGAGAATTCTTTCGAGGGGGCCAGATATCCTGGCTGGAATGTGAAAGTCATGGAATTGTCGAAAACGTGGACGGGGATCCTCTCTCTTATTTGTTCTGGGAAATCTCTCTCTCTCTCTCTCTCTCTCTCTCTCTCTCTCTCTCTCTCTCTCTCTCTCTCTCTCTCTCTCTCTCTCTCTCTCTCTCTCTCTCTCTCGTTTGTAATTTTTGCCGTATTGATTAAGAGGTGCAGCACAAGGTAGGGCGTTTAATTATACTGATGATATGGGGATATGTTTGAAGTTTAACGTTTTAGGCTGTGGCCGTCATCCACATCCCTGAGTTCGCATGCTCTTCTTTTTTTCCGTGCTGAGGGCGATAATGAAGGGAAGTGTACGATAAGGCCGTTGGAGGGAAGTGTACGATAAGGCCGTTGGAGGGAAGTGTACGATAAGTATATCGAAGGGAAGCGAACGATAAGGATGGTGAACTGGAGGTGAATTAACTGATATTTGACGATATTAATTTGTAAGCGCAAATCTCATGTATTAACGCGATCATGAGCGTTCTCTCTCTCTCTCTCTCTCTCTCTCTCTTTCTCTCTCTCTCTCTCTCTCTCTCTCTCTCTCTCTCTCTCTCTCTCTCTCTCTCTCTCTCTCTGTATGACGGCCTCATCTGGGCAGGTTTGGGAGGAGCATCAGAAACACATGGGTATGTTTCTAGGCAACTCTGGGTAGTTATTGGGTCACCAAACCCGAAGGTGATTGTGGAAGTTTGCCGCCATCACTTCCTCCGTCAGCGCAGTTGGTCACAAAGACTTATAGTCGGGTCTGAGAGTGCGGGTAGAAATAAGCTTCAAGGAACCAGGTCTCCCTAGCTTTAGGAGCTACCGGGGAAGGCCCAACAGAATCCGCCTCTCGTGATCCAAACGATAGAAATGCTGGCTCAACTAACCCCAAGTGACACGTGAGGGTGGAGCACGCGAGGTTACGGGGTGAGTGATGAGGTTTCGGGGTTGAGGGAGCAGGCAGGGAGGGAGTCACACGGCCCAGATAGGAGACGTCCCGTGAGACCTTAACGACGACCTCAGAAAACTGCCGGGCCCCCCAAAAAAAAATGGTATCTCGGCGGCTGATGAACGGTGATGCCCGCTGCGTGTCCTGACACCCGAGATGATGAAGTGATAATGAAGACAGTCTGGCGAATTAAGGGGTCGCTGGGGTTTGTCAGCCCGGCAGAGCACCGGCTGAAATAGCATTCTGGTGTTTTGTGTTATTGCGACGAAGGCGACGTACCGAGGCATATATAGGATTTCGATAGACCTTTGATTAAGTGAAGGATTAGCATGCCCCTAGTTTTTGATCGTCCACACATGCAAAGAGAGAAATAGAAAGAACGAAAGGGAATCGGTGTCTGCCCTCAGCTTTGAATTCTGGTGGAATGTTTTCACCAGAAATGAACTTGTACAGGTTGAAGCATTCGAGAGAGAGAGAGAGAGAGAGAGAGAGAGAGAGAGAGAGAGAGAGAGAGAGAGAGAGAGAGAGAGAGAGAGAGAGAGAGAGAGAGACTGTGGATCTAGCTTGTGCATTATAAAAAAGTGCTTTTTAAGGCTGCCTTTTGTTGATCTGTTGCAATAAGTCACGGTTGTTTAGGGAGGAGAAGACAGAGAATTAGCATCACTCATGTTGCGAAGTTATCATTAATTAGATCTCACCTTAATTTATATTCGTGATACATTGTGATTGTCGTCTGGAAGATTAATATGCCATAATTCTTGTACCTCTAATTAGTGAAGTTTGATTAAACAAAAGAGCGAACGTCCAGAGGTGCAGTGACTCACCCGTGGTGGGCTATGCGAGGTGTCATGCCCCCCCCTGCTGTGGCGGTGGCAGGCGGTGAGGCTGCTGCTGCTGCTGTAGTTATGTTGAGAAGGGAGACACACACCGTGACTTACCCGTGCGAGGTCACGCCTCCTGTGGCGACGGGTAGCAGCCGGTGAGGCTGCTTGCTGCCTCAGTGGTGTTGAGGAGGGCGACCCGAGGTGCCTCCGTTGCACACCTGTCATGCAGGGGTGGGTGTGGTGGGCTGGTGGGACTCGTTACTAGTCGTGGGAGATGATCCTCGTCATACTGAATTATCCTTTCATGTAAAACAGGGAAGTTTCAGCTGCACTCATCACCCTCGACCATTTAGCCTGTATCCAGGGAGATGCTCCCTCTCCTATCCTCGATTCGCATACGAAGCATGACCAAGACTGGATGATTCTCAGGTCTTGCTCGGCCAAGACTATCACACGTCGGAGTAAGGCCAGCTGTAAGACCTGAGGACCGGGAAGTTAAGGCCCTCACTGTTGGACCTGGCAAAGTATGTTTAGTTTTTTTTTTTTTTTCTTTCTTGTTCTTGGGCGTTAGCTGTGTCTCGCCAGAATGTCAGCAGGTAAGGCACGTTCCTCTTTATGCGGGTTAACTCGCCCGTCCGAGTTTCATATTTACTCCCGAGAGGTCAAGCTGTTCGTCTTTGAAGTGGGGAGGAGTCATCCTGCGGCGCTGGGCGGGCCTGACTGTTGCTTCCTGTATACAGAAGCGGGGTGTCTTGCGTGCTACGTTTTAAGCTGTGACAAATGGGCTTGTATCTACTTAGCGCCCCGCCCATGTTATGTATGCTTGAGTGTGGCCCCAAGATGTTGGATGTGGGTGACTTATGAATGCATTTTGAATACGTTTTAAACTCGTGTCGCGAGGGAGAGCTGAGGGTCTGGGCGAATATATTTTGAAGGCAGGGGTCTGAGACACCCTCCCGGCGAAAAATTATGATACGCTGCAAATCATGATATTGAATTATGATTACTTAATGATTACTTACAGATAAAGGATTGTTGAGGTGTATGTGTGTGTGTGTGTGTGTGTGTGTGTGTGTGTGTGTGTGTGTGTGTGTGTGTGTGCGTGTGTAGGCAAATAGAGCTTATAGGTCATAGTGTCTTGTCTGCTGTTGGAAGGTGGTGGTGGTGGTGGACAGTTGCCAGCGGCTCAGCGGCTGACATGGTGCTCCTTTTCTGTACCAAAACAATCATAAAAGTATGCTTGAGCCTCCTCTTGTTTGTCATGCCTCCTGCAGATTTAAGGTACACTAGGGCCTCACTGTACTTTAGTTGTGTTTTGGGTAGGTGTGCGGCGCGGCGCGGCGCGGCGCGGTGCGGTCTAGTAACATGACACGCTGTAAAAGTGCTGTAAGGACCTCTCCGTAGGTGCTGTTGCCGCTCTGTGAACTTTCATCATCTTTGTGGTGATGCCGAGAGACCTTCAGACATGGAGGGAGCCACTGTGGCCGGGGGCCGTAGGAATACTTCTTCAGCGTGGTGTGGTCTCTGGTAGCATGTCTGGTAGCTTCGACGTGTCTCACAGTCATTATGAGGAGGACATCGAAGAGACTCCCTCACGTCGTACCGAGGAAGGGAGAGCACGAAGACCCAGCGACGTCTTCCTCGCAAGTCTCCGGGGACAGACACCATCATTCATCAGGAGTCAGTATGGAAGCTGTGTGCTAGCGTATGTGGGAGTCAGTCGAGGCTTTGCTACATGAATGATCGTTATTTTTCTTTCTCTTTAGGACCTTCAGGGCGCTAATTACGCAAGTGAGGTTACTGTCTGTTTTTGTTTTTTGTTTTCTTTCCCCGCAAACTACGTCTTGGTGAATGAAATCGTGCGTCGAAGTACGGAGATGGTTGAATGCGACGCCAGACGTGTCCATGATGAGAGGCAGGGGTTTGCTTGATTAATATTAATGCCGGTGGTGTTTTTTTTTTTCCTTTTTTTTTTGCCCGTTTAGTTATGGGGCAGTTCATGTTACCTGGCTGGAGTGAGGCAAGCCTTTTTCGGATTGTTGTTGTGTGGCGATCACAAGAGAGCGCGTCTCCGTTAGTGTTCAGGCATTGAGTCCCGATGCAAAATAACGCCTCTTTCTCGTTCTTATGAATGCGATTATCATAAGGCTCTCGTGTTGGTCGTGGTGTGGTGGAGTGTGGTGCTTGGTGTACTCCGCTTGCAGGGCTAGTGTAAGGGAGGGACGATAATGCATCCCAAGCCACGCGCTGGTGACACGGAGTGGGGACGGTCGGTCGGTAAAGCGACGCTGCTCTGACGAATGGCAAGTGTCACCCGGTATAGCATAATGATAACTACCGAATTCATAAGGGAGTCCGCCTGGCTGTTTACCTGTCGACGGTGGTTGACGCTATGGTAATGCTTGACGCCTATGGGTAGGACGGTGCCCTTTAAGTGGTCGAGTTAAGACGTAGCTGGCGTATCCATCCACCTTGGTTCCAGTGCGTTGATGGCAAGTTTTTCTAAGTCTTAAGATTTCTTGCGCTACCTTCTGAATTCCCAGGGTCGCAGGTCGTGTCTTTTTCTTTTTTTTTCCTTTGAGTGCTTGGCGCATCCTGACAGACGCCTATGGATCGCCGCCTCTGTCGAATTCCTTCCCCCTAGGCCTTCCCGTCCGTCGTAGGGAGTCGCACCTCAGCCTGCGACGTAACCATGGTCGTACCTTGAAATGTGAAATCAGACACCCGTTAAGTTTCATACATTTGTTTCAGCATCTAAGGAACTTAATGGCATACGATCCTTGAGTCTGGTTTGGATTTTGAGTTGTGCCCCATAAAGAAAGTTTAACTTGGAACTTAACCTGGCTCATACCTTGAAGCAAAATTCCGCCTCTGGCCACGGTACTTAACGCAGATGCTTTTTAAGATTTCCCACACAGCTAAAGTTTCCATCAAATTTTGTTTCACTTCCAATAACTGTGCTGTGCTGCAGGCGACTCAAGTGTTCCATGGAACACCTCTTAGAGTTTTTGTTTTTACTGTATATATATATATATATATATATATATATATATATATATATATATATATATATATATATATATATGTGTGTGTGTGTGTGTGTGTGTGTGTGTGTGTGTGTGTGTGTGTGTGTGTGTGTATTTGTTTTTCTTGAAAGACTACGATAATTAGCATTAGCTTCTTTTCGGAATAGATAGCACTTGCATCAGGACTATTGGCATTGTTTCTTAAAAGTTCTCTCTCTCTCTCTCTCTCTCTCTCTCTCTCTCTCTCTCTCTCTCTCTCTCTCTCTCTCTCTACGTACAGATTATGCCATACAGCGCCTCCATCAGAGTTTTATGGGTATTATCAATCAAATAAGTCAATGATATTAGAAAACAATAAGTTGGAAATCGGTATGAACGTGATGGTAGGACGTGAGTGGGCGTGGTGTTAGGGTGTGGGCGTGGTGGTAGGAGGAGGTGAGTTTGGGCGTGATGGTAAGAAGAGGTGAGTCTGGGCGTGGTGGCAGGTGTTGTGGGCTTTAGGTGAGGAGGTTTGTGCGGGCCTGAGGGTTAGGATGTGGATATGGGCGCGAGAGTTGGATGGGAGTGTGGGCCGTGTGGGAAGTAGGCATGACCTTGATGGTAGTAGGCTGGTGCGGGCGTGGTGGAAATGACTTGGGTCACTGGCGTGGTCGATGTGGTTGTATGTTGGGCTTGGTGAAGGAGATGGAACGGGTCGTACTGGCCTCTTTTCTTTCTTTCTTTCTTTCTTTCTTCCAAAGGCTCCAGTTACGGACATATCGAGGGCGGGTCTTAATTGACACGTGGAGAGGGTTAATATGAGACCTCGGGAGAGAAATAAGGAACAACATCTAAAGAATTTCGGAGGAGGATGGAAAACCCGCTTTTAAAAGGGGTGTTGGTCGTAGTGGTTCGGTGAGACACGAGGTGTGGGTGATAGAGTTCCGAAGCCTCGAGGGGATGAGGAAGAAAGCAGATACATAACCCAATCCTGAGTTGTCAGCGGCTACGTAATAATTATGTGACGCAGTAGCCAGTAGAGCAATATCTTGACGTGGACGTGGAGGCGTTTCTGGTGTAGGGCGTGACGGCAGTATGGGTGCTGTGGTTGGAAGTGGGTGTAAGCGTTTATCGCAGAGAGCCATGGGAGGCAACAGACTCCAGCAAGGATCTTAAGACGGAAGGGGCGCGCCACACATAAATCCTTCGGCTATCGCGCCGCTGGGTGTGTACCTCCATAAACTTGCCGATGGTGGTGGAGGGGCCTTAGGGCACTGTAGGGGTCTGATGGGGTCTTATTTCGTCAGGTGCAGGTGCCATCTGGCTCATGTGTGAGGCAGCGGAAGGTCGTGTGTCTGAGCTCTCCGTTAGGAGGTGGTAGATGTTCAGTATGTACCTGTGTACCTTACCATGCCCCTGGTTAACCCCTTCCTGATGCATCGTAGCCAGTTTCAATTAGTTCAGGGGATTTATTGCGTGGCGGAGATGACAGACAGAACGGCTTAAGTAAACGAATCCTGCCTGACAGTAATTCCCTCTAATATTGATCGCCTGGATCCTGTATACGGCCATGGGATGCGCCGGATGCGTGTGGGTACGAGCCAAAGGGGGAGTGGCCAGCGATCGTCGAGCAGGTAAGCCTGCCTAAAGACAACAAAGATGGCCTAACATACACCGTCCAGAACACAAGCGGGAAGAAAACTTCTTACCCTTGTGCTTGATGAAGATAAATGCTCGCGTTCTTAGGGAGGACCGACGCGTCGTGCCGGCATGTCGTGATGGAAGTTTAGGGCTCTCCCCCCCCAACGCTGGTCTTCCTCTCCCAACGTACACCTGGATCTGTTATGGTTCAGAACCCGGCCTCGTCCCTGCCTCCGCCAACGCTCGGTAATGTCAGGCTCGATCACACCTGCTGCAAGTAAGCCTGTGGTCATAAAAGAGAAGAATCTCTCGATGTTTTCATTGCTGTGAGTGACGGTCATGTACAAGGGGGTGATCGCGGATGTAAATTTTATAGAATGCGAAATTGACTTGGCCAGATACAGCAGTAAACACAAACTCTATTTATTTTTGAGGGTTTAATGTATTTTCCATGAAGATCTCCTACTGTTTTTATAGCCGTTCATGCGGATGCAGACGAGGCACAAGAGATCAGGGAGGATAAAGCAGCCAGTCTGCGTTGATGAGGAGTTCTTAAGGTGATTAAGGGGTCGTTTGTGGTGAGGTAGGTACGCCACTATTATAAGAGGAACCACAGCTCGGAGGCTGCCTCCAGAGGGAAGTCTCATCGTGGAGACACAGCGTTAAACATTCTGGAAAGCCTTGCTGAGGAATCCCCCTCTCGGGTTCGGTCGTCGAGTCTTTTACCTCTGCTAGATGCCACTGTGATAACCTCCGCTACGAGGGAATTTATCCTTGCGATGGGGTTTGTGAGGAGCATCGACGGACGCCACCGCAGTGAGGGAGACGTAGGAGGAGTGAGGTAAAGGGAGTCGGCATGGTTGGACTCGGAGGCCTCATATAGGGTATGAGTCAGTCAGGCGGCGCCAATAACACCATAACAGAGACCACGACTAAACGCTGTCGTCATTGCATGCCATCTTGCTCACGTGTTGCTCTCCCTCCCTACCCCCCCACCTCTCTCTCTCTCTCTCTCTCTTTTGTGGGTACGTGCGTACGCTCTCTTCCTCCGTCCCTCACCGTCACTCTATCCCGCATTGCTCCCCTTCCGTACCTCTTCCTCCCTTTCCATCCGCTCGTCTTTCACGTTGCATTCTCGTCCCCCCCGGCGCATAAGGAAGCGGGCTGCGACCAGTGACAAGTGACCATACGGTAGGCAAGTGTATGAGAGGGGATGCTGGTGGTGGGAGGAGGAGTCCAGCTCCCACTATCAAGATGCGAGTCACGTCCACCCATCAGCCGTTAATTAGTGTTGGCTGCGTCCATCTCGTGCCATGTTACGCCACCGATTATTCTCCCACGTCCCGAGAATTGAAGTTTTTTTTTCGTGTGTGTGTGTGTGTGTGTGTGTGTGTGTGTGTGTGTGTGTGTGTGTCGCATGGCGTTATAGCTGACCGACGGAAGAAACAAATGAGTAGTTATGGGATATTAAAGCACCGAATGATCAAGAAATGTTAAAACAGCTCATCGGCCAAAGACCACTAAGGAGGAAAAGGTACACTTTTAAAATGAGGGTAAGATGAAACACGAAAAAGCACCTGGCACAGGAAGAAACTAAAACTGTACGAAGGCCATTTTGAAGATAAAGAAAAGATGAAATATGAAAAAGAAAACTAGTATGCGAGGACCTCCTCCTGCACAGGAATACACACACACACACACACACACACACACACCACGGGGAACAATACTTCAGCTAGAAAACGAGTTCTGAACTGGAGTCTGAGATGACCACGACCTGGCACATTTCAAAAGATAGATTTTTCACTTGCTCAGAAATTCGTAGATACTCTCCCTCGTCTTTTCTTTTACCATTTCATAATTCTCTCTATATTTCAATGAAGGCCCGACCTTGATGTGGGCTCTCGTCCGTGACTGGAGCCTTCAAACATAAAGAGAAGGTAACCGAGTTGTGTTTGACTGGTTCTTGAAGATAGGGGTCTTTGGATGCAGGGGAAATGGTGATTACTGTTTGGGCAAACACATACGCATCAAGTGTACTTGATGGTGTCCTATGTTCTTCCCCCTCCCCACCTTGGTCCAGGACTAGACTTGTGTTGACGTTTAAAGGTGTGTGGCGCCGCGGCCCATCGTGGCCTCTCGCGCCCTCCAGACCCAGGCTACACAGTCTGTAGATGTGTGTGTACCCTCGTGATCTTATCTCAGTCATCCTGATGTGTTTGCTTTCACCTGCCGGCGGAATACCTCCGTTGCGACGCGAGATGCACCTGCGGAGTAAACCAGAAATATTTCTCTTTTTTTCTGTAGTTTGATACTTTCTTCAGTAAAAGTTTCGTCGGCATGTGATCATGGGAAGTTATATATATATATATATATATATATATATATATATATATATATATATATATATATATATATATATATATATATATATATATACACCCAGCATCTGCGTGGATCAGGGACAATATTACCTCAGTCGTGATGGTACTGTAAGAGAACTCACTTTAAGGATGTAAGAAAATTGACTTTGAGGGTGACAGTTATTGACGAGTGGAGGTTCAAGGACGCACTTTGAGATCGCGTTCCGTTTCGAGGGTGTACTTAAATGCTGGACGTACTGCAAGATAGAGGTTAGAAGTTCAAGAGTTATCCTGTAAGCCTCATCTTCCGTTAAAGTCATGATAATGGTGGCAGCGATGGTAGGAGTCGACGGTTTGCTTGTGTTAACGTCAGCCAAATGCATGAATATATGCAGAGTACTGACAGTATAGACAGTAAGGCAAGTAAAGCAGGAGGAGGGGTTAGACAGAGACGAAATGCGGGAAGATGTGGGATGACGTAACGTTAGTGTATGGTATGGTGCAGCAAGCACCGACCTGGTAGTGGCTATTGATAAGTGAGGGGCAGGAGAGTGATTGGCTAGTGAGGGGCAGTCTTTTTAGTCTAGGGAAATGATTGGTTAGTGAGGGGCAGTCTTATCAGTCTAGGGAAATGATTGGTGGGTGAGAGGGCAGTCTTATTAGTCTAGGGAAATGATTGGTGGGTGAGAGGGCAGTCTTATTGGATCATGGAAGTGGTTGTGGAACTTGGTAGGAAACTGCAGCTTCTCTTGAAATTCCCTTTGAAGTCGAAATATGTAAAGATTTCTTCTTTTTTTTTCAATACATTAGTTTTATGTCTAGAAAACATAGTGTAGAATATCTGATCAGGTTCTCGTGCATGTCCAGGGTGTATTAGAATGAGAAAAAAAAATTCGTTGGTAATCTTGTGGAGTATGGCATTGAGTTTCTACGTTTTTACAGCGAGTTTGTTAACCATATTTGTAAATTTATTGGCGCACCATGTTTGTGTAAGTAGGAGAAGCTGTAAATGAGATGGAGCCAGGAAATGTTTATTTGTCCTCTCCCTTTAATGAGAAGGGTAGCCCGGATGTGTGTGTGTGTGTGTGTGTGTGTGTGTGTGTGTGTGTGTGTGTGTGTGTGTGTGATACTGCTGATCCGAACCATCCTCACCGGGGCGGACGCGGGGTCGAGCCCCGATGCCTGGGAACGTGATGGAAGTGCCTGAACCGTGGCCAAGTAGCGCCACCTGTAACTGGTGTGCGGAGGAACCTGTTTGTTGTGGCGTGGCATGGGCCAGGTGGAGCGCCTCCCCTGGTCCCTCCCCTCCTGGGGTGCGGGTTGTGATGGCGTTGACGGGAGAAGGGATATATACCCGCCCGGGTCACGTGTCTGGGTGCCCGGCATCCAGCTGAGGACCGTATGCTGCCAGGGTCACCGTGTGTGACAGTCAGCGCGAGTGTTGGCCTCGAGATTGCAGGTGTTAATGCGAAGCAGCAGCGCGAGTGTTGGCCTCGAGATTGCAGGTGTTTATGCGAAGCAGCAGCGCGAGTGTTGGCCTCGAGATTGCAGGTGTTTATGCGAAGCAGCAGCGCGAGTGTTGGTCTCGAGATTGCATGTGTTTATGCGAAGCAGCAGCGCGAGTGTTGGCCTCGAGATTGCATGTGTTTATGCGAAGCAGCAGCGCGAGTGTTGGCCTCGAGATTGCAGGTGTTTATGCGGAGCAGCAGCGCGAGTGTTGGCCTCGAGATTGCATGTGTTTATGCGAAGCAGCAGCGCGAGTGTTGGCCTCGAGATTGCATGTGTTTATGCGAGGCAGCAGCGCGAGTGTTGGCCTCGAGATTGCATGTGTTTATGCGAAGCAGCAGCGCGAGTGTTGGCCTCAAGATTGCAGGTGTTTATGCGAAGCAGCAGCGCGAGTGTTGGCCTCAAGATTGCAGGTGTTTATACGAAATAAGCAGTTCCGTTCATGGGACCACCACCACCACCACCATCCCTGTTAAGGGTACTTGCCACTATCTTACAGATGCTTAACACACGCTTTAAGAGAGGGTCTCCTTGCTGAGGGATCGTTTGATATCTGGCGTTGTGGTGCGTTCCTGGCTTTCAGGTTCCTGACCCCCAGGACGCTACAGGTGGTGGCAGTGTGTCGTATAGAGCCCGCGGCATAACTGATGGTGCGTACTGATCCCGGACTGGTTTATTCATGGCTGGTCCACCTTCAGAGGTGCACCCGGCCGGCCGCTCCTCCTTGCCTATAGGCGCCTCACTCCCCAAGTGCATCGCTGACCTAATATGGCCTTGACTTAAAGGCTTTAGGAAGTAAAGGTCATATATATATATATATATATATATATATATATATATATATATATATATATATATATATATATATATATATATATATATATATATATATATATATATATATATGTGTGTGTGTGTGTGTGTTGATGAAAGGGAGTTGTCTCGTCGAAAAATATATTTCGTTCTAGAGAAGTCCATCATTTTCCTGCTTCTGACAATCTTGAAAGTTTCATAATCCTTATAAAAGAAGGAACAGAGAATTGGGCCAGGTGAGGGTATTCCCTCAAAGGCCCAGTACTCTGTTCTTAATGCTACCTCGCTAATGCGGGAAATGGCGAATAGTTTAAAAGAAGAAAAAGATATATATATATATATATATATATATATATATATATATATATATATATATATATATATATATATATATATATATATATATATGCGTGCATGTACATAAAAGAATCTATATGTGCCCAGTATGGCGCGGTACATATAAGGCAGGTGTGCGTGCTGACGTCGTGGGTCGCTGCTTGTCCAGGCAAGGTTGCAAGTCCCCTGCGCGGGCATCCGTCTCACACGGACGTGTATCTGGTTAATCAGTTTAGTCACCATTCATCATCAGGGCAAAAAAAAATAAAAGAAGAAAATAGCTTCCTCAGAACCCGCTCCCATTTTCAACCGCTGCCCACTTTTTTTCACGTTGGAACCATGTTGTTGTCCTCGGGGTGGTAAGAGAGAGAGAGAGAGAGAGAGAGAGAGAGAGAGAGAGAGAGAGAGAGAGAGAGAGAGAGAGAGAGAGAGAACCCATGAAGCGGGCAGTGTTTGAGCTCAGTGGCTGTGGCCATATTTATACCTCCTGCTTGAGAGTTTGTGATGGCCGGGGCCTTACGTTGCCTGGTAGGATGTGTGGTCAAGTGCCATGCAAATATTGGCTGTGTCTCGCCCAACCTCGTATGACGGAAAAAGAAATGGTACTTTTTAAATCTCCATCTCGTCGGTGTGACTGTCGTTAAGTTACTCAGGGAACAGAGAGTGGCATAGGTGAGTCGTGTAATGTACAGTGTGTGATCTGTGGCCTCTTGGGGATACGCAGAGCTGGTGAGAGTAGTTACCCCAGCAGTCGCTCAGATCGAATCTTCAACCACGACGGGGCGACCGTTAGGTACAATGGCCTGGTCTTAGATCCGACCCCTAATGGCTAGGTCATAGGTCACGACATCATGCCCAAGGTTCGTACCGTCATGCCTCAGGAGGGATTACACAGTCGTTCTCAAGGGCCGCGCCGTCGTGCTTATGTTTTGCTGAGGCGTTTGAGCATGTGGGCCGTGGTCGTACACCTTTATCATTGCATCAGTTTGTAGGCTGCGGTAGAATGCTGCTTCCTTAAGGATGGCCATATATCGTGGAAGACGCATCCCTGCCGGCCACATATCATCTGTTGACTCGGCCACCGTGTCGCACCTGTGTTGGTCGCCCAGTTTGGTCAGGTTGGCGGACCTGGGGACGCGCTTGTTGGGAATCTCTGCGTGTATCTCATGTCCAGGACAGAGAGGTACACGTCCCGTCGCTCTCCGTAAAGGGCTTATCACACCTTAACCCAGTCGGCCAGTCGTCGTGTCGACCCCCTCCCTCCTTCCTCCTCCTCCCATAGTCCTGCGTGCTCGACCTGGGAGCAGTGCCGCCCTTCCTCCTATTGCCCCACTGGCTCGTCCTGGCAACAGTGCCACCCACCGTCCTCCCCGCTGCCCAACGGCCTCGGACAGATAATGGTCCTCGCGCCTGTGGCACTTAAACATAGTGTCATTGGCCATTAACATTTCCTTGACATTTTGGGGCGTTTCTGTTAAAGGTCTGCCAACACGAAAATAACCCTGTTTTTTTACGGTTCCAATTTCATGGTTATGAAATATTCAAATGTCAGAATAGTTTACACGTCTGGTTGTAACACTCACACAATAATATATATATATATATATATATATATATATATATATATATGCCTTTGTGTGTGTGATTTTTACGGTTTTCCTGCGTAAGGAATTTAGGATATTCTTTCTTTAACTGGTAGTTTGTTATATGCGAGGGTGCAAGTTTTTTCCTTTATTTTTTTTTTAAGTTAGTGTAAATTCGCCAGTCAGTGATGGTATGGAGGGCTTGATGAGTGTGGCAGGCGTTGGTTGTGTTAACACGAGCCTCATCTGTCGGTGCCCCCGACCTATATGGGGTTGAAGGAAGGCTTAAGGGGCTTGGGGTGGGTGGGATGACCCGTGGTTGTGAGCAGGTACAACTAGAGGACGCGGAAACAAGGGGGCCCCAGAGGAGGGGAGATGAAGTTGAGAAATGTTAATCAAGTGACCATAACAACTGAAGTGATCAGTATTAGATATTTTTTTTTCATAGAGATGATCCGATTTTGTCGTATATTCCATACAACCCTTACCCCCTCTCGGCGGCCCTGGTCATTGTGTGTTAGTGTTGGATTCTTTTATTTTCTACTTGTTTCGAGTTCAGTAATTTCGTAGTGGCATATTTTGGATGCTTTTCCAGTGGTTTAAATAACCATCCATTGGATACTTCAAGGTTCACTTGGATTTATCCACTGGTTATATGACCAGTTGATTTCGATGTTCGTGTAGAGTTCCCCCTTTTTCCTCTCTCTCTTGCCTCTCAAGTTATCAGCATTTATTATTGTTCGGGCGCCCGTTGCTCGTGTTATCTTTCCCGCTCGGGAACACGTCTTCCATATCATCGCTCTCCATTGTCTTGTCACACTTGTCTTCTTGCGTTAGTCTTGAGTTTTCTTCTTCTTTTTTTTTTTATCTTATTCACATTTGTATATGCCAATTACACTCATCGCTCGTGTTGTCATTCTTATCTTGTGTGAGTCACATTCTAATCGTGTGTAATGATACTCCTCTTCCTTCTCCTCCTCCTCCTCCTCCTCCTCCTCCTCCTCCTCCTCCTCCTCTTCCTCCTCCTCTTTTTCTTCTTTTTTATTCTTCTTCCTTGCTCTGCCCTCCTCCTGTGCTAGTCCCGCTGGCCGCCGTCCTGCACGGTGGTGCACGGCTGTGCCTGGGCAAGGCTTATACATCCCCTCAGACTGCGCCATGGTCGGTCCCGCATGGAAAGGTTGTGGGGATGAAGGCGACCCAAAGTTGTTTATTCAGCGGGTGTCGGCCAGCTTAAAGTGTCCTCTTTGCCGGGGTTACCCGGGCTCTCGTCCCCCTCCCCCTGACACACACACACACACACACACACACACACACACACACACACACACACACACCGCAAACCTTTAACTCAAGTTTTTACGTTTTACAACCCCCCCGATCCAGACGTCCATCAGATGCGTGGACTCGTTGCAGGCTTGGGTACTGTTCGTTAGTCATTTCCCAGCACGTCAGAATAGTTTGGATCCGTGAGTGTTTATTGTCGTTGAGGTTATCAGCGTCAGAGATCCTAATGTGAGTGTGTTACTTATAGCGGGGTGTTTATGTTCTGATCAGACACATCATAGGAGTGTTGACGATGAAGGGTGAGGGAGTTGAACCCTCTTGGGTTGGTGTTTACAGTCTGCTTAGTACCGTATGTGCGACACCACGCGTCCACTCGCTGGTGTTCATCACGGATCTTCACGGAGACGTAGGGAGGTGGATTCGGACGACAGTTGGTGGAGATGGATGCGGACGACAGAGTGGTGGAGATGGATGCTGACGACAGAGTAGTGGAGATTGATGCTGACGACACAGTGGTGGAGATGGTTGCTGACGACAGATGGTGGAGAGATCGTCTCTTGCTCCACCTGCAGCTGATAATCAAAGAGCGATATAGGGATGAGTTTTGCAGGCTTATCGCCCATACTGCCCCAGAGTCGTCACCACGTCTTACTCGACGGTGTCATTCCTCCTTCCCCGAGGACATGCCTTCCACAGATTCTACCTTACCACCTCTGCAGCTGCCCTGCTTATCACTTAACCGCCCTAGGTTCTCCTCTGCTGCCATGGCTGCCCCTTAACTACCCAAGTTAACCGCTCTGAGTTCTCCTCTACAGCCATGGTTACCTCTCATCTACCCACGTCACCTCCCCTGGGTTCTCATCTACAGCCATGGCTACCCCTCATCTACCCACGTCACCTCTGCCAGACCTAGTCAGGTTGACTTCCCAGCTGCCTGCTATGTACCAGGACCTCTTGTGGTCGTATGTAGCGGGAGCAGTAACACGCGGGATAAGGAGGGTTGCACTTGCCTTAGTTTGTTTATCTTGGTGTAAAGAGGGCTCGTGTAGGTGGTGGCACTGCAGCATCGGCGCCGGGTGTTTATTGTAGCAGTGGAAGGGGGGGCGGCGGGCGGAGGAGGGGAGCCTCGGTGGCAGTCCAGTGCCCTGAACCTCCTACACGTGGCGCGCTGCTGCGGGGGGAGGGGGGGTTAGGTTGGTACAACCACGTGTCATCACCACGTGTTTGTTGGCGAGACAAGATGGGTCGGCAATGCCAGGGCTTCAGAAACCTGTAAATGAATGTTTTTTTTTTTTCTTTTTTTACAGGCATAAGTAGCTACCCATATACTGAGTAGCGGATGGGAATATTGAGCATAACGAGCGAGGGAATTGCGAAAAGATGATTATTGCTGGTTGGCATGGCTCATCCTTTGTCACCCCCTGTGTAATCCTTTTGCGCGACCCCTCACAAGGAGGAGCGCGGGGTGCCCCTGCCGCCGCCACCCCGTAATCCTTTTGCGCGACCGCTCACAAGCAGGAGCGCGGGGTGTACAATAAACTTGCCGGGGAACACCGGCACAAATCAGTCAGTCTTAATTAGTCACTCTTCATAGAATATATGAATAGTTTGTTACAGTTTTTTTTTTTTCTTAGCATTAGAACCTTAATGCAGTACACGTGAGTGGACTGGTAGTTGGCTTTTGATGCTATTCTGTTTCTTGTTTAGGTAGGTATATGTCGTTGAGCGTCATCTGTAGAGATGGTAGACAAGTCGTAATCCTCACCTACTGCATGTGCGCCGCGGGTATTGAGAGCGCACTCCTTCAAATTTGCGTCCTTGTGAAAATTGTTGGTGAAGGAGTGAAGTTCTTTATACACTTACACACTTCAGAGAGCTCTTCAATAATTTTCTTTTTACCGTAAATTTTGTATATAAAGTTGTTGTGTCTGGAGGCGGAGTTTTGGTTGTGTGTGTCTGGCGGTTGTATATGAAATTTGAGCTTTAATTTGACGGACGGAAGGGCTGGGTATATGTATACACAGCTGCCTAGTCTCTCTCGATTTTTCCTCTGGCTTGTGTTAAAGCCGAGGGTGACTGATGGTTGTCTGCCCATTTTCGTTGACGTGCAGACACTCGAGGATGATACAGTGAAAACAATTACGCTGAGGTTTTAGCTTGTCCTCTGAAGCTTACATGAGGAGATTGTGTGTGTGTGTGTGTGTGTGTGTGTGTGTGTGTGTGTGTGTGTGTGTGTGTGTGTGTGTGTGCGCGCCCACTGGCTGTGTTTCATGAAGTTCAGAAATCTGTCGGTGGCTGAAGCTGTCAAGGGACAAGCCCGGTGCTGTACGCGTTCATAACCTGTGCTTTAGCACCTACTCATATAGAAAGGAATTCAATCAGCCACAGAACCATTGGGTCCTAACGAGGCTGTTTGTGGTAGTGGAGGATATGACTACTCACAAATGAGTGTGGTACGAGTGGAAAGAGGCTGGGAGGTGGACTAGAGAGAGAGAGAGAGAGAGAGAGAGAGAGAGAGAGAGAGAGAGAGAGAGAGAGAGAGAGAGAGAGAGCTGCAATCTGTACCACTCGTGATCCTTGGGACGCCCTGGTGAAGGCTGGGCAGGGTCCGGTCTGACCTTGGCACTGCGGGGGTAATACAGTATGGATGAGGGCTCCCAGGGCGTTCCTGGGGCACCTCCCATCGTAGAGGACTTCGTGGGATTCATTAACCGGCCGGGCTCCGCCCTGTGTACCTACCCACACTCGCCGTAGACATCTACGCAGTAACCGGGGTATTGCCCACACTCGCCGTACCCTACGCAGTAACCGGGGTATTGCCCACACTCACGGTACCCGTCTATTCAGTCACCGGGGTATTGCCCACACTCACGGCACCCGTTTACGCAGTAACCGAGGTATTGCCAACACTCACGGTACCCGTCTACGCAGTAACTGGGGTATTGCCCATACTCACGGTACCCGTCTACGCAGTAACCGGGGTATTATCCATGACCGTTGGCTGGTTCTCTCGTGCTATGACTTTTGAGTTCGTTGCCTCCTGCTTGCGTGTGGGAGACGACCTGTGCTTCCCAACCCCCTGCACTGGCGGGTGTCAGGTAGGGACCATGAAGCCACTGGTTACATCCGTACTGGTATCGGAAACGGCTGTGTTTATTAGGTTCTTGGTGGTGGTAGTGTGTGCACCCGCTGGCCGCCTTTTTATTGTGAGTATAGTGTGCTCTGAGGGGCCCCATATGTGTACGTGGTCGCCGGATTATTTTTCAACACCTGATGGAATGTTGAGGAGACATGTTCGGGCGGTGTTTATGGCGATGTTGAAGGCCATAATGGCCCTGGCTTGTTGATAGGCCTAAAGTCCAACTAACCAGCCAGCCAGCTGAGCTCCTCGGTGACTTTCTGAGGAATGAATGACTAAATGTGTAGCACAAAGTAAAGGGCAGGATGAATGTTGATGTGGAAAGTTAACGGCGACACGCCTTGTTGCGTTGTAAAGCTTAAAACACGGGAGGACGTGACGTGAAATATAATTTTTGGCACCACCCACAAAAAAATGTACCACTCTCTGTTCCGATGTTGGAAAAAAAAAAACAAAGATCGTTTTTACGTCTGATGTTATCTTTTAAGTCTTCAGTAGATAGGAGTTGTGTAATTTATAGACGTACTTTATGTATGTACTTCTGGCAGTGAGTGTACTTTTTTTTTTATCAAAGGACTTCGTAAGATAAGATTTGGGTATCTTCACGTCAGGGACTGGCGAGCGAATCCAAGCACCCAGCATCGGCAGCTTGTGGTTGTTGACGGGGGCTGGAGTGTGTGAGGGAAGTGAGTGTTGGCTGTCATTTGGCCGATGTGGTCATGCCTCGATACGGGTTGGTCGTCCATGCAGCCCAACCCCAGTCAAGCCAACCCCGGACTGCACAGAAAGACCTGCTTGCAGTGTTTTTCTGTTGCCTTGTAGGACCATACCCAGTTCCCCGGCTGGCTACATATACCTACCCCGCACAGCCAGCTGCAGCTGGTGTTGATGGTAATGCAGGCACCTCACCGTGCGGTGGATGAGACTTCCCTTTTTTCTCTCTCGATATTACACTTATGAAATCTGAAGTCTGAGTTAAGTTTGCCGTGTTGACATCCTCAGTCTTTCGAGGAGATGAAATCCTTGAAATAAAATGCGTTTGTCTTCGTGAGTGGGGCACTCGTTATCGCGTTTATCTCGTGCTGAATATTAAGAATATTTATCGTGCTGAATATTAAGAATATCTTTGTGATCCCATTCAACACGTGTGACTACCTTCCCCCCCCCCCCCCCCAAGGGTTGGTTTGTGGGGTTGATGATAGACAGAATACTGGTACCGCGGCTCTGTCGGTGAAGGTGAGTGCTGATATGTACATTCATATCTCTCCTTGTGTCTTGAATCTCTGATATGGCCATGTTGTCCATTATTGGTGAATGGTGGCTCCAACCACCTGTCACTACAGCCTTGACACGTGTATATGTCACACATCCATCTCTATGTATGTATGTATGTATGTATGTGTGTGTGTGTGTGTGTGTGTGTGTGTGTGTGTGTGTGTGTGTGTGTGTGTGTTACTGATTTCATGTCATACGTATGTATATATTTGTGTATGCTTATTGATGTTTGGTCTTTGTCCTCGCCTGCTCTGTGAATTAAGTAAGAAAGAGGAGAAATTGAAGTGGAACAGTGTCCGTTAGGGCGATGAAAGCATCTCTTAAAGTGAACTAATGGTACATTCTGCTTCATATAAGAGGGAGGAAGAAGAATGGAAATGAGGCGTTTTATCTTAGCGTACCGGGTCTCTCTCTCTCTCTCTCTCTCTCTCTCTCTCTCTCTCTCTCTCTCTCTCTCTCTCTCTCTCTCTCTCTCTCTCTCTCTCTCTCTCATAACCTGTTGACTTGATCAACTAACTCATCTACTCAGTGTAGTGTCTATTTTTTCCCTCTCTGCTTTACTGTCTTGCCTTTACCACGAATGAAATTATGACCTCAGAACTCTGTTGCTGTCCTCCAGTAGATAACCTTGTCATGGACCACCACCTGGTCTCCCGTCTACCTCCGTCACTAGCAGGTCACCCTCCTGGAACACTTCACCTTTATCCAGACCCTCACCCATATACAGGTAGGAACTCTTTTATCACCCTCCACAACACGACAATCCCTAGTCCCTCACCCTTTAGTAAGTACTTGACGGGTACACAGGTACTAGTCCCACTTTAACCTCTTACCAGTGTCCTTTCGAGCAGTTCGCCTATCCCCGGGTCGTTCCATTTAACGAGCCTCTCACCTAAACATAACGTCCAACCACCTCTCTCACCCACCCTGATCCCAAAGTTTCTCCAGACTTCCCTCCCTCCCTTTCCCTCTCCCTCAGCACAGCTCTCAACACCCCCCCACAACCTGTCATCCTTCGGCAGGGTCACCACTCCGACCGGGCCTTCCCTTCACTGCCGCTCACCCTTCCACAGCTCCTCACATGATTACTGAACTCGTCGTATCCTTCTGCCGAGGCAGCAGGTGACTCCCTCTTACAGTCAGACGCTGGATAGTGAACACATGTCTTTTGACTCTCTCTTGGTGTTGGCAGTGAATCTCTTCCCATCTCCCACCTCTCCTCTCCTCGTCTTTCAAAGGAATTATCTTTATTTCTGGCTGATACGATATTCTCTGTAGTTTGTTCTCATTATAATCCGGTGAATGAGAAGACTGGTCGTAAACTTGACAGCCATTCTCTCTATCTCTCACACCTCATGTATGTAGTTCATACTTCAAGGGTTTTCTCATATGTATATGTATCTACGTGATAATTGTAGAGAAGCGACACCATGGATGGGATTATGCTGAAGCGTCCTTTGGGGAAAATTGTGTTGCCTTCAGAATTTGACGTGTTGGATCTGGTCGCTACTGTGACGGAAGATTACGAGCCATTTAATCCGATTTTGATTTTGCTAAGGAACAGAACACACACGGCGGTTCATACATCAGCACATGCCTATGGGCCAGTCTGGGTCGTTCTGCAGAATATGACTCTCTCCCAGCACATCTCGATGGTGGTCAGTGACACACTGATTATATTCAGTTCTTCAGCTTCGAGAGGGGGAAAAAAAAGTGAGGTTCAGGCGACAACGTCTGATTTCGAACTGCCTCGTCAGCTGTTGTGTAAAGATAATCTCAACAGTGAAGTTTCAAGGAGGAAAATTTTCAAGCTTCGTATATCTGCCGCCTTGTACGTGTGAGGGTATTTTCCTGGTGCATCATATGAATGACGTGGGAACTTAAGGACGCGGGAAATGAGGAGGTGCCTTTGGAAGACTTCACTTAGGTGCACTTGTGCCGTGCGCGCTACAGGCTCGCACACCTTTGCACGGTTTCTTGAGTGTGGCCGCAGTGTGTATAATTAACAGACAAGTAAGACAAGTTGGAATGATTTGTTTTTGGACCTGGGGTTTGTTTTGCTCCGAGAGAGACGAATGGCGACATTCGAATTAATTCAGATTCTAAAGCCTTCTAAGCAGCTTTTGAATGGACCGGTATCAAGACTTGATGTAGGTCGTGGATGAGAAACTCTATATGAATGTAAACTTTATGAGAGATTCACATTAAGATAACTGGTAGGTTATAAGCCTTCGTGTGAGATTAAAGTCAGTCGGGTCTTTACCCCTAGGGAGTCTAGACTTTAGGAGGGGCTGAAGCTGCCGTGATAGGCTGCATGCTTGGGGATGGCTGCTTCCTGTTGGTGCCTGGTGAGGGGGGTTCAGGACGGCAGGGTTAGGGAAGGTTGCTAGGTTAGCTTCTTGCTAGCCAGCCTTGACTGTAGAGGAGTGGGGGGAGAGGGAACTAAAGCCAATGTTGGAGGAAATTATTGTGGCAAATAAGTGGATGCATGTAAGCACACTACACTGGGTACAAAATGGTAAAAAGAAACGTAATTGTAACTAATTTTGTACGTCAGAGGTATGTTATGCATCTCCCGGTTCCCTTTTATGGGTTTCCTGCAGCCTCGAGGCAGTTCTACACTCGGGGAGGAGGGTAAGGTGGCCTCCTCTGGGACGGGAAGACCCTCGAATACACTCGTGCGGCCGTCCGTCTGCTCATGGTGGTACAGTGTAGTCGAAGGTGACGTCTCGCGGTCCTTCATATAGTTCTTTTTTTTCTCTATAGGGAGAGTCACTCGTCAGATGCAACTGAACAGTACCTGTGGTGAGGAGTTCAGCGCTGTTGTCGCCAGTTGTGGGTTGTTGTTAGGGTTGTGTGTGTGTGTGTGGTCAGTACGCGATGGGTTGAGGAGGGTATTGTCGCCAGTTTGGGTAAGGATGGGGGTAGGTTATTGAATCCAGCACTTGAGAGGTAGAGAAGGGTATTGTAAGCCAGTTGAGGAAGGATAGGGTAGGATATTGTAGCCAGGACAGCAAGGGTGATGTAGGGTATTATAGCCATTACAGCAAGACTGGGGTAGGGAGGGTACTGTAACCAATACAACAGAGGTGGGGGTAGGGCATTGTAGGCAGTACAACATAGCTTGGGGTAGGCTACTTCTGTAGCCAAGACAGCAAGGGTATGTAGGGTATTGTAGCCAGCACAGGAAGGGGTTGGGTTGGGCATTGTTGCTCGTCCTTTGTCTGACGGGATTTGTAGTCAGTGTGAGGGTGGGGATGCCCCGGGCCGACGACTTGCGATACTTACTGCTCAATTAATTTGTAACTCCGAACAGGTTTGGTGGTTGGGGCAAGACCATGTTTGGCCAGGACTTTAAGGCTTGGCGAGGGCGGGCTTCTGCTCCCTCGGCTGCTCAGCCTGGTTGTCGAGTACCCACCTACCCATGATTACCTACGACTAATTTTTGTCATTAGGTAGGGCTGGCGCGTAGCGCTCACCGCAGTAAAGCTCTTGAGTTGAGGAGAGGGTCGTGCGGGTTGCGTGTGGTCGAGTGCTATGTGCGTGGGTTGGAGAGAAGGTGTGTTTGTGGACTGTTGCCTGCGACCCACGTGCATGTGAGGCAGGGAGAGACAGCAACCTGGGCCGGAGAAGTGAACTTGAAAGTCATTGTATCTTCGACTCAATTCGCTGCCGTCGCTAATCCTCCCTTACACCGAGGCGTTAGCGCCTCCCAAGTCGGTGGGGGAGGATTAGGCCGTAGGACGCCACCACAGTAGACGCCTCGAGGCCCAGGTCCCCGTAGAACAACTGGGGGAGTTTTTTTAGTATGTTTTCATGAGGTCCTGATGAGGAAAGTGCCGTGAGGGTAAGACTGGAGCGTGAAGCAAGGCCACCATGAGTGATGTCGTGATATTCCTTGGTAAACGCCGTAGACATTATTCATTTTATCCTTAAATCTGATGGTGATGGAGGCAGTCATGTGAGCTCCTCTCTGCGACACTGCTCACCTGTAGAGTCCTCTGAAGTTGTGATCAGTTCCCCCCTCTCATTCGAGACCCAGAGTCATGTCGCAGAAAGACGTGTACAAGAGTGTGTGTGTGTGTGTGTGTGTGTGTGTGTGTGTGTGTGTGTGTGCATGAGATAGAAGTGAAGGCGGACGGTAATGCAGGCAGCACTGACCGTGCATGCTCCTCACGTGAGTGGTAATGTGCGACGGCCATGCATGATTCATGCTACTGACCGACATACGACTGGTAGACTGGGCTACATCTTGCTCCGACCCGGTCATTCCGGGGTATTTTACTCTCTCTCTCTCTCTCTCTCTCTCTCTCTCTCTCTCTCTCTCTCTCTCTCTCTCTCTCCCCCCCCTTCCCTCCTTCCCTCCACCGGCCACCATGACTGGTACTACTAACCATTCCTCTAAATTTGGTTCCGTCATGTTTCAGTGAGACTCAGGTTTTCCCCCCGCGTCATCATAAGGCCACACACACACACACACACACACACACACACACACACACACACACACACACACACACACACACACACGTGGCAGCCAGATCGTCATCACGTGGCCACATTGCCATCAGCCACTGATCGTGCAGATAGACTCCTCCAGTCATCACGTGGTCACATACTACTAGGCCAGACAGTCGTCACATGGTCACATCCCATCCAACACTGGTCGCACAGATAGTCACATCCTCCCCCTTCTCTCTCGTGACTCCGCGTTGTATCCCGTCTCTGTAGAACAGAACTGTAACCATGTGAAATCGGAATGCCCTGGATGTTTATATACCCCCCGGTGTGTTTACGCGAGAGACGTCATTGTTACGTAACACTGAGCGGCCTCCCATGTGACGAAGACCATTAACAAGATGTGGTGTGACGAAGACCATTAACGAGATGTGGTCGTTCAGTGGCGTGTGAGTAGCTGCAGCACGCAGCGCTTAAGCCATCGGACCAACAACCGCAAAGATGGTTGTATTTTGAGCCCGGGAGGTGTGTGAACAGGTCCATCATGCCCGCAGCGATGGCCACGGCGGAGGGGATCTGTCTGTATATACTGTGCGTAAACTCGTGCTCTGGGGTCACACGCCTCCTGTATACCACCCGCGCCGGGCTACCAGGACGCTCCTCTTGGTCAGTCAGGAGGCTCCGTGGTGGTGCACGGCACAGACGAAGGTTCTAAGGTCGAGGGATTGTGGCATGCCATCCCCCCAGCATGGTAGGGAGTTAACCCACCTGTCCCCAAACCATTGCATGAAAATTAATGTAGGAATTTGGGAGCTTCCCAAGCATGCACTAAACTCACCCCGGGAGGAGGAAGAAATATGGTGGGAGTTGACCAGCAGACCCATGATAAAGGAAGGAATCAAGAGGTGGGTCTCTCCAGACTCCCCCATCTTTCCAAGACCTTAGAAGAGACAGAAGGTGATACCGAAACAGTTGAACAGATGATACATCACAAGTGGCAGCAGATGCCCGAGGTAGAGATTGCTTCGTGGAAACATAGATAAGAACAAGGAATGGATACTAAATGAGGTCCACTGAAAAAAAAAAAAACCCAGAGGTACTTTACGAATCGTTAAAGGGAAATTGACGTCAATATCAAGGGTCAACCGCAGGACATGATGTTGAGAGAAGAAGAAATGGATAGCCTCCTCCTAGGTGTACTGAACGAGCGAGGGTGAGAAGTGAGAAATGAAGACCAGCCTAATAGACCAAGTTTGATCGGAGATTGAGATACGAAGGGTAAAAAAGTCTTCCCCGAATCGGCTTAAGGTGTCACAGTAACTCCACGTCATTACTCTGCTTAGGGAAAGTGTGGTGCTGAGCGGAGTGTGTAGTTTTCACATGTATGTGTAGCGGTGGGGAGGAGGAAAGCTGTGTTGGTGTGGGTTTTGTTTATACCGGTGTGTGGTGAGGCCGGGTATGATGGGTACTGCGGGTCGCCGGCCCTGGAACCACCCGGCTCGTCTCGGTGGGCCACATCTTCGTAAGGCGAGCAACTCCTCATCCTTATACGGTCGAGTCTCATTTGGTGCTGAGGGGAATTTTCTGTTTGGTTGTTCGCTCTGCTGCTCGTCCCCCGATTCTAATTTTCTTTTCGATAAGTCTCGACCTTGAAGAGTGTTGAGTTACAGTAGTTTAGGTTACAGAACGTCATCCCGAGTGATATTGTCAACATGAAATCCACCGGCTCGCGGGGTGACGGTAGGGAGTGGAGTTGCTTTGGCTGTGGCGGTGGTGGCAGGATTGGGGGAGGTGGTGACAGGTTCTAGAAAGCTTTGCAGGCCGAGGATGGTTGGTGGCGGACATGTTGGTGCTGATAGCGAGACAGAGGCACCGGAGGGGAAGGCGGAGTTGGTTATGACTTGGATTATTTTTTTTTTTTTTTTTTTTGCAGGTTTTCAGATACAGTGAGGTAGATGCAGTCTGGGAGTGGCTCTGGGGGCAGTAATGACAGATTGGAGGGTACTGTGGATGTTTGCTAATGGGGTGACGGGAGGGCAATTGATGATGGCACGATAGCACAAGGCTCTGGAGATTTTAAGAGGGTGGAGGATGACGTGGAAGGTGATGGTAGGATGGAGAAGGTTTTGGAAGGGGTTAGCATGGTGGAGGGGAGCAGACAGGTGGAAGCTGGCGGGGCGCGAGAGTTGCCAAGGCTTTGGATTGGGTGACAGGTCTTATGAGTAGGTGGTATGGGTGGAGGAGGCTGTCGAGATGGCTTTGAAGGTGATGACAAGGCAGAAGAGCCTGGGCAAATGGTGACGGAGGTGTGAGAGGGTGGAAGAAGTTATGGAGATGGTATGGGAAGTTGCGGAGGCATGGAAGGGTAGAGGGAGGCCATAGAGGTGGAGACTGAAGTTGTGGGAGTTACGAAGGGGTAGATGGAAGCTATAGAGATGGTGTCGGAGGTTGTTTTGGTGGTAAGAAAGGAGAGGGAGGCTGCACGGGTGTGTCAAGTTGGCGAGAACTCTGAAGGTAGAAGAAACGTGCTGGAGATGATCATCAGTACGTGTGATAATGGATAGACTGGACTGCTGGTCACGCTCCTCATTGTCCAGGTGGCGGCGAAAAGGGTACAGCATGATGATGATGATGATGATGATGATGATGATGATGATGATGCCATTGTGGCGATGGTGAAGTATGTTGATGGTGATTCAGGCTGGTAAGGGCGAGTGGGTTACTGTGTATCGCAGAAGGAGGGATGGTGAGATGTGGAGTGTGATGGAGGAAGGAAATGATGATTGTCGGGATGGAATGATAACAGTGGTTGATCAGAGGGAAGGGTTGTGATAGAGAAGAGGCGCAGGATTGATGGATAAGAGAAAGGTTGAGAGGGATGGTGATGTCAATTATATATATATGGTGATGTGAGTCAGGTCAGCAACACATGTCGAACACACGGAGGACTAAAGAAAAAAAAAATAGAGGACATGGTGGTGATGTGCCCATTATGATTCATCCAAGGTTGTCTCGTTGTGGTGATATAGCCACGCGAAGGAATGATGGGGTGTTGTCTCTCTCTCTCTCTCTCTCTCTCTCTCTCTCTCTCTCTCTCTCTCTCTCTCTCTCTCTCTCTCTCTCTCTCTCGGGGGACACTGGACAACGACGATAATTATGATGAATGATGATTGTGGTGTGACCCGTATCGCCGTGTCTGCTCCATAAGGGAGGCGTTCGGTGCATGTTGGAACTCTTACCATCCTGTATCGTTTTGGGGGGGAGGAGAGGGATTGCTCGGTACCCTTAGCCTCACGAACACCATCTGCCGACTGTACATTACGCCTTGGTCCGGCCTTATAAGTAGTGGCATCCGGGGGGGTATTGTGGGCGACGCCCTCGTAAACCATATCATCCAGCTAGGAGCTCTCTCAAGCAGTATGACTGACGATGCAAAAGCTGTGTTTATCAGGTGAGTGATGGTGTGGAGGGTAGGTGATGGTTAGCGGCTCGGCATTACAGGCTCGGCCAGGAAAGCCGTTTTTCGAGTCATATGATTATTATTATTTTTATTTTTATTATTTTCTTTAGAAATGAAGGGCATTTTCTTTTTTTTTTTTTATATAGTTAACACAGACAAGGGAGCTGATAAGAAAGGTCCTTTCTGGAGCCGGGCTGGTAGAATGTATTTTGAGATGGTTACTGTGCAGCATGGCTGATGATGATGATGATGATGATGATGATAGTAACGATAATGATGACCTCTCCCTCACACAGCCATTGGTGATCGTGGTAAGGTGTCCCCTTCAAAAATTTAGCCTGTGGTAATTTCCCCATCTAGTACACAACCATTGGGAGGGAAGTGGCCCCTCCTGCATACACCCATTGGTTGTGAATGTCCTCCCCTGTTCGTAACCATTGGTTGTGAATGTCCTCCCGTGTCCACAACCATTGTTGTAGCTTCCCCTGTTGTATACCGCTGGTGGCAACCCGTGCTGCACACAGGCAGTGATGATGTAGTACCTCCTCCCTGTGGTGAAGCCGATCCCTCACCTCTTGAGCCAGTAGCTATCATCGCCACACCCACCATGGTCGGGGCACAACAGCTGGGGCTGCAGCGTCTTATTTCCCATAAACGGCCAGCTTAAGCAGTTGCGGGTCCTTTTTGAGACGCCCTTTGGGTCGTCTCGTGGAACACTGAGGATGTGAGTGTGCTAAAGGCAGAGGGATTAATGGATCAGATAACCCAGGTGGGGGGTTGAGTTTAGTTTCATGGACGGGGATTGGTTCTTTGTGTTGCACGCTGGCTGGCTGGCTTATAAAGTCTCCTGGTCGAGTTTTTCCCGCCGTTCTTACCCTGGGTTGAGGCAGCAAGTGTGTGTGTGTGTAATATTCCTGTTGTGGAAGCTTTCATTTTTTATTTTTTAAATAGGATGCGGCTAAATGTTACATGACTGTGGTAACATACATTCCTTTTAGGGCATAATGTAACAGTGTTAGATTCTGTGGTGTTCCTACACACTGGGGTCGTAAACGTTTGTACATACCGAGCTGCTGTGTTTGTCTTTATTTGAGTCTGTTCTTGTGTGTTTGGAGAACTATTTAGGTCCTTCTGAAAGCATGGTGTAGTTCCAGACGGTAATGTCTTTGGGCCAACGTTCTCGGGAACTCATGAAATAGGTTGATTTTATGAGAGTTGCGTACCAGTCAGTTTTTATTTCATGAACTTCAGTATATTTATTTTTTTTTTTTTTTACTGAGCTTCATTTTATGGAAGACACGACGCCTGACGGCTTGACATTACTTTTTAAATGATTTTTTTCTCTTTTGTAGTTGTTGCCACATATTACATCATTATATACACAGTTTTGTGTCGCCAACCAGCAGCGCCAGACAGATACGAAGTCGATAAATGCTGTTAAGACTAGAAAGGAAATCCTGATATAAAGTTGCGCTATCTCTTGGCTTATCTTCCGTGATATTGCTTCGTCACTGTTGTCGTGTTGGGACGACACCTGGCTGAGGGGCTAGCCACCTGGGAGTGCAACTGCTTGAGTGCAGCTTTCTGTGAGGAGAGCCATTTTGAGTGCAGCCTGATGAAGGGAAGCCCCCAGGAAGCAGCCATCTGAGTACAGGCCGAGTGCAATCGCCCGAGTGCAGCCACTAGGGTGCAGCCTGAGCCACCTGTCAACAGCATTATCATAACATGGGGCTTCCGCGAGTGATTGGGCGTGACGTGGGATTTATTGCTTACTGTTGTCATACCTTGGTTCCCGGACCGAACTGCAGGGTGGAAGACTTGCGAACCCACTGTAAGATAATGCGTGTAGTAAGGTTAGGTCCTAGACCAAGCTGTGGATGTAAGATATGCGTGTGGTAAGGTTAGGTCCCAGACCAAGCTGTGGATGCAGAGGACCTACGAAACCATCGTCGGGTATACATGAGGTAAGGTCCCAGTCCCAGCTGTGGAGGTAGAAGACCTCCGAAACCATCGTAGGCTATCCATGAGGTAAGGTAAGGTCCCAGACCCAGCTGTAGAGGTAGAAGACCTCCCAATCCATCGAAAGGTATACGTATTGTAAGGTAAAGTCCCAGACCCAGCTGTGAGGACCCCCGTGATATATATATTTATTTATTTATTTTATTTTATTTATATATATATATATATATATATATATATATATATATATATATATATATATATATATATATATATATACACTTGGGGATGATGAAATGACTGGGAAGACAGGTGCTTCCTGGTACATTAATGAATTAGTGCGAGTTTAGCACTGTTTTTCTTGTACCATCAGTAGAAGTCATTCCGTAATTGCAGATACAAGAGTTCATAATTTGCGTTGAAAGGACGTCTTATGTGTGCGGTGTAGGTTGAGGGCGAGGGAGTTGAATGCAAGGACAGTTATACTAAACATGGGATTCCTTGCTGATGTCGTAATGGCTTTCAGAGGCATGTCTCATGTGTAAGGAACTTGATTGTGAGAATGTTCACATGAGAGAGAGAGAGAGAGAGAGAGAGAGAGAGAGAGAGAGAGAGAGAGAGAGAGAATTTTGTCAGACATTTTGTGAATTCCTTGTAGAGAAAAGACAGACGTGTCTCGTTTATTGTGGGTGTTAACCTCCCGAGGTAAACCTACCAAAGAGAGGGTCACACACACACACACACACACACACACACACACACACACACACACACACACACACACACACACACACAACATCCAGCAATGTCCTCCGGCCGCTGGCTGAACTCGGCCCTCATGCCTTGTGAATGCGTGGCGTTACCATACAACCACGTGAATGGAGCGGGCAGTTCTGTGCCTGGATTCGTCGCTTGTTTATTTTGAGGTATTTATGCATATGATATCACCTTGACGAGAAAGTCTGGTTTTAGGGAAGACAGGACATTATTGTGCATATACGCTGTCGACGTCATTTGCGGTTTGGCGCTGTAATAGCGGCTAATTTATGGTACGTTCCTACGTCTCCTGTGAGCATCGGTTCAAAAGAGGATAACAACAGAGTGCGCAGGCGTCGAAGATTATGCTGCGTCTGAGCTGCGCGCCGTCCGATATTCGGTTATTCAGTCTACGTACATGTTCAGTGGTGCAGGTGTTTCCAGTGTCATGCAGGTAGATCATCTATCGCTCGATATCTTCGTTTTATCAAGTGAGTATCGCAAGTGGAGATTAGATCGCCCCTGATTAGCTTCTCCGTATGTCAGGTTAACATTGAACCCTTTACTGGATGTGATTCTACCCTTTGTATGCCTTCATTTGTTTTACGTAGCACAACGAAGTGCACTTGAAATTTTGCGGTATTAATGTGTCTGTTGGCGCTCTTTGAACGTCGCTAGTCACCTAGCAGAGATCCAGTATACCTAGCGGGATAAGTATACCCGTGGCAAGACAGTATACTCGTGGGAAGGCAGTATACTTGTGGCTAGGCCGTATACCCGTGGCAAGGCAGGATACTCGTGGCCAAGGCAGCGTCGGAATGTTGTGTCGACTCGCTTCAACGGTGGTATGTGGCAGGGTTCGCCTTTGACCCGCGCGCAGCTGTGCTCGGCAAATGCTACGGGTGTTGTTAGACTGGCCAGGTCTGTACAGAGCCTCTCGCGGGCCCCTTCCTTGTCTCACGAGGGCCTTGGCCTGTGATTCGGCTGCGCTACCATCTCCGAGCCATCGGACTCCCCAAGCCGCAAGGTTAACGTTAAGATCGACATGTGAGCCCTGTACAGCCCTGGCTAGAGTGATTTATGCGTCCACTTGACCGGCATGTGGTACGCGTGGCAGGTTCAGGTCAGTTGCAAGAGAGAGAGAGAGAGAGAGAGAGAGAGAGAGAGAGAGAGAGAGAGAGAGAGAGAGATAGTGTGTGTGTATGTGTGTGTGTGTGTGTGTGTGTGTGTGTGTGTGTGTTGTGTACTGGAGCATTACCCTGGCCTCTAGCCAAGGCGGCGGGTGACAAACTGGAGGAAAATCCTTCATTGCGCCTCGTCACATGTCCCAGATCACGACTCCTCCTCCTCCTCCACCAGGACACACACACAATACGCACCGAAATATATTTCCGAAAGACCCACTGGTCAGAGAGTCGTGGCTGCGACCTGTAATCAAGGATACGAGCCGACGTCTGCACGCTTCAGGGGAAGGTACGCCATGCCAACACACACGCACACACACCTGATGTGCCAAGCTGTAATTATAACGAACTGCGTACCACCCATACGGGGGACGGGGCGCCTCTCTCTCTCTCTCTCTCTCTCTCTCTCTCTCTCTCTCTCTCTCTCTCTCTCTCTCTCTCTCTCTCTCTCTCTCTCGGGCTGACGGCTCTCGCTCCGCAAACATACAGTCTCTCCGTCTCACGACGTAACGCTTGACAACGCGTAACTCACGCGATTCGTTTTTCCGAACCCTGTAATTTCCAGAGGTGAGCGCCACGCGCTGGCCCTGCCGTGTGGCAAACTCGCGTCGTTAGTTCTTCTCTCTCTCTCTCTCTCTCTCTCTCTCTCTCTCTCTCTCTCTCTCTCTCTCTCTCTCTCTCTCTCTCTCTCTCTCTCGTGGAGGAATGTGCCGGTCACGAGGCCGTTGCTCTCCCAGCTTCGCCACCATCACGTTGACCTCCTGCCCCAACCCCGGCAGCCTCGGCCTGGCCTCGACATCCTCACCCGGCCGGCTCCTGCAGTCTCGCCCCGATGGCCGCCAGAGAACACCAGCTCGGCCACGATAGCGTCTTGGATCGACCTCGGTCAGGGGAGCCTCCTGACTCGACCGACACAACCATGGCTCGGTCAAGGGGGAGTATCCTGGCTCGACCAGCACAGCCGTGGCTCGGTCAAGGGGGAGGTATCCTGGCTCGACCAGCACAACCGTGGCTCGGTCAAGGGGGAGTATCCTGGCTCGACCAGCTCAGCCGTGGCTCGGTCAAGGGGGAGTATCCTGGCTCGACCAGCTCAGCCGTGGCTCGGTCAAGGGGGAGTATCCTGGCTCGACCAGCACAGCCGTGGCTCGGTCAAGGGGGAGTATCCTGGCTCGATCAGCACAGCCGTGGCTCGGTCAAGGGGGAGTATCCTGGCTCGACCAGCTCAGCCGTGGCTCGGTCAAGGGGGAGTATCCTGGCTCGACCGACACAACCATGGCTCGGTCAAGGGGGAGTATCCTGGCTCGATCAGCACAGCCGTGGCTCGGTCAAGGGGGAGTATCCTGGCTCGACCAGCTCAGCCGTGGCTCGGTCAAGGGGGAGTATCCTGGCTCGACCGACACAACCATGGCTCGGTCAAGGGGGAGTATCCTGGCTCGATCAGCACAGCCGTGGCTCGGTCAAGGGGGAGTATCCTGGCTCGACCGACACAACCATGGCTCGGTCAAGGGGGAGTATCCTGGCTCGATCAGCACAGCCGTGGCTCGGTCAAGGGGGAGTATCCTGGCTCGATCAGCACAGCCGTGGCTCGGTCAAGGGGGAGTATCCTGGCTCGATCAGCACAGCCGTGGCTCGGTCAAGGGGGGAGTATCCTGGCTCGATCAGCACAACCGTGGCTCGGCCATGGGTAGCCTCGTGGCTCGGCCAAGGGTAGCACCTCTTGGCTCGTCAAGGGCAGCACCTCTTGGCTCGGTCAACACATCCTTGGCTCGGCCACAATAAGCTGTATGGCATTGTCACGATAACCTCTTGGCTTGGCCGGGTACCCTCAAGGGGATGAATTCAGCATAGGTCGTTTCAATAGCGTGAGTGTATGATGCGGCTGTGATGATCCCCCTCTGTTTGGCGAGCCTCGCTGAAGAATGCCTGGGCTAAAAAGCTGACCTCAGAAGCATGACACACATGTGCCGGAGACGTGCCGATGAAAAGGAAATGTTGTTCCCGACTCGTGGAGCCAGAGCGACGTTCTGTCTGCAGGGAAGAACAGCCAGTAAGTCTGTTTTTTTTTTTGTGTGTTAAGACGACACGGGCAACTGAGGCTATTATCAAGGCCATCTCATTAACTGTCTATCTATCTATCTATCTATCTATCTATCTATCTATCTATCCATATATATATATATATATATATATATATATATATATATATATATATATATATATATATATATATATATAATCTTGCCTCAGTCAGGTACACATTTTATAGACCATCCCCTATGGTTGATGAACAGCTGGGTTGACTGTGGACCGACTGCCACAACCAGGATTGGAACCTATGCGCTCGACCCTGGGTGACCTCTGTAATGCTTTTGCTCTACTATGGTTCACACGGGATAAGCATGGCCAGCAGCAACGGCAGATGACGGGGAAATGTATAATACTCTCTGCCTTTCGATCACTTCGGTCAATTATAGAGGCACGAGAGAACATAATGACGATGTGATATACAGACTTCCAAATGCCCTGAACAAGTGTCATCGTCATCATCATCATCATCATGTCATAAAACTCAAAATGTCACTGACAAATGTCATTAGAGTGTCACAGCGCAGCGCAAAATGCCTCCAGCAAATGTCATCGTAGAAACATGCCATTAATACGTGCCAGTATAGGGTCAGTAGAAAATGCGCTAAATGATCAAACTTTTAATATGGGGGAGATGGCGCCACAAAGCGTAGAAAAAGGAAAGAAGAAAGAACGAAAGAGAGAGAAAAATAAAAGGGACATTGTGTGCATCTTGGCTCTTTTTCGGTCCCTCACCTGTCATGTGTGTCAACATCACCTGCTCTCTCTGTCATCACGAAGTGTGGAGATTTCGTGTGTTTGATGCGTTGTGAGAATACACATGAATGTCAGTTAAGGCGACCACTCATTGTAGCGTTGTGTCGGAGTGGAAGTCCGTTTCCCTGGCTCGGTCATGAAGCAAAGTAAAAAAGCATGGAATGCCTGAAGGAGGAGGAGGAGAGGGTCAAAGCTCCGGGGATGAATCTGGCAGACAGCCTCGCATCCCGACGTCACATCGAAACGTCCGGTTCTTCCTCGAGAGACTGCGAACATTCAGAACATCTGAGGGTGAAAGTGAAGGTCACCTAAGACACTTTACAGACTACAGTAGCGTTGCAGCATCACCTCTGAAGGAGGGGAAGGACGTCGAGTTAGAAACTGAGCATGGGTCTTCAACGGGCCGCATTGAATCTCGTCAGAATATCGAAAACAACGACGTGATATGACGCGGGTACTGACGGGAGGAGATGTATCACACTTTGCACACGAAGAGCCCTGGAAATCATGATTCCCAGCCTACACCCGAAAATTTTTCCCAACTGGAGCGACCGGCATGGGAACCTTTACAAAAGAAAGGCAGAGAAATACAGCGGGTGTCGTAATTACAGTAAGCGAAAACAGCGCACCCATCCGGGGTCCGAGACTGTCCAGATTTTGTACCTGCAAGAATTCGACACGTAACGGACGAGGCAGCAGTACCTGGTAAACAAAATCCTAGAACTCCCTGCACAAGCACCTGCAGGGTGTACCTGGTTCAGCCAGGCTGCAGTGGGTACGTTGGCCTGTGGTCCATGACATCAGTTAGCCTGAGTGTTAAGAGGAGCGGCAGTAACCGGGGTGCGGAGGTAGATACGAACCCTCAGGACCGACTTAAGGTATATATGTAAAGTAGTGGTAGCTTGGTCAAGAATAACCTGTTGGCTCGGCCACGGTAACCAGAACTCTTATTGGTGTAGCTTTTGGACTACCACTTGGTAGGGTTGATATTCTCTGGACAGCCACAGTTCTCGTTAGGGATAGCCTCTTTGTCTCGGCTGCAAGAGCAGTGGCTTGGTACACTCTTGGTTCAGTCACAGCAGACTTAACGCCGTCAAAATGATTATTTTTCGGCTTGGCCACGGCAGTCGTACCTCGGTGAGGATATAACCTCTGGATGGCCCAACCTGACAAACTGGACCCGGCCTTACAGGTTTATATTGGACTCTCGTCTGGCAGGCACTTATGATACGGTTACTCATCGACAGACTTGACACAACACACTCGCTCTTGCACTTATCCCGACACCGAAACCCAGAAATTGCACTCAGGAGACATCATCACACACCGTCATGTTCACAGGTAGGATGTGGATGGTCGCGATAAGCCATGTTAGCTGAAGAGACCACAGTTGGCCATCGGGATCAGAGGTTAGGATTCCTGGCTGGCACCTTCGTAGTGGTGGAATACAAAAGGAACTCCTCTTTTCTCTCTCTCTCTCTCTCTCTCTCTCTCTCTCTCTCTCTCTCTCTCTCTCTCTCTCTCTCTCTCTCTCTCTCTCTCTCTCTCTCTCTCTCTTGTGGCACCGTTGAGATTGCTTGCGTCACAGGAGCTCCTGAGATGAAAGCTTCAGACGGATCGGTAAAGAGTAGCAAGGAAGACTGAAGGAAAGAGGAAGGGATTTATTCTTTCATCTCGCCTCGACAAAGTCTCCTCCTGAAGAAGACGTTGTCGGAACAAGTTGAGAAGAATACATTCCTGCGTCTCGATCTCAGATTCCGTTGCTACTTTTCAGCCATTTGTCACCATGGTTAACACCTTGCATCACCGTTCATGCCACGTAATGCTCTTCGGATGTTTTTGTGTCATAACACTTTCCTGCTCCCCACCAAGGTCACAATGCTGTGGCTTGCGTGTTTCTCAGCGAGAGGGGGAGGGACATCCGGTCTTTTGACGTGTTTACAATTCCTGGGTTTTATTGTTGTGTTTGGAAGTATATACAATCGAAGATTATTTTTGGAAGGAAGAAATTGCAGTGTTGGGTGGCCTTCGTGTGATCATAGGTGACCATTACCGCCCTTGGCTGCCAGCCTTGGCATTTTGTGTTACCGCTGTCAGTGGCGTATTTCCCGGACCATCATGTACTCTTCATCACGAATGATAATTTGCTCCGACGCGAGTCCATGTCTCCCCACCCCCCGCCGTTCTTGTGACCCCCTCCTCGTACCTTTCACCTGCGGTACGAACTTTCGTCTCTCTCTTCATTATCATATCATCTATAGCCGTCTTCACCTCTCTGGTTACCTGCTAGCTACTAAGGTACGTTCATTCTTCTCATAGCTTCAGTGTTTTTATGATCATCTGTTCTTCTGTTACTTTAGAGGCACGACCTGTCCCCGTTGCACGCCACAGAGGTTTGACCTGTCCCCGTTACACGCCACAGAGGTTTGACCTGTCCCCGTTACACGCCACAGAGGTTTGACCTGTCCCCGTTACACACCACTGAGGTACGACCTGTCCCCGTTACACACCACAGAGGTACGACCTGTCCCCGTTACACACCGCAGAGGTACGACCTCTCCCCGTTACACGCCGCAGAGGTACGACCTCTCCCCGTTACCCGCCACAGAGGTGTGACCTGTCCCCGTTACACGCCACTGAGGTACGACCTGTCCCCGTTATACACCACGGATGTACGACTTATCCTAGATACACATCACTGAAGTACTTTGCTCATCAGGTAACCTAATAATGTATTTCTGCCGTTGATGCCCAGTCCCTAGACCTCTTGTGCACTCTGTATCCTCTTTTGCGTTCCCGCCCATAGCATGGGTAGGAACGCACAATAAATTAGCCTTAAATGAGGTAAAAAGAATTAAGAAATCAAGAGGTACGGACGTGTCCCCATTACGTGCTCTCTCTCCTGTTCTGGATGTCTGTGGGGCCTCCCTCCTTCCCTCCCACAGTACATTTTTTTTTGTAACACCAACTCAGTAGTTTTTCTCTCGCTGTATCATCATGGTAGAACTTTCTCCCACAGTACATGCAACCTTTCACCCCATCACCCCATTATTAATTTTGTCTCGTGCCGGACCACTTTCGTCGGACCTCCCTCCCTCCCTCCCACGGTAACATCCAGTCATCCCATTCTCTCGGTTGTGTATCCTTCTGTCTCGTGTTGCGCCATCATCATCGTCGCTCTTCACATCCCATCCGTGGCACGCACCAGTCTTCTTCTTGCTGCCGCGTGCGCACGCGTAACTCCGGCCACGTGTTAGGGACACCAACATTTTTCAGCGCCCGACTCCGTGGCTCCGCTTCCCTTCGTGGCCAGTGATTTTTCTTTTTTTTCTCTGTCAGGGTTGAGGGGTAAGTGATCTCATGAATTACCTTTACAACAACGGCCTTCCGCGTCGAGCGGGTTGGGTTATTCGTGGCCGTAGAGGAGGGTAACCAGAGCACGTTGGTGTTGGCTCTAGAACGAGTTTTACATCTCGAGTGATGGGCGTTCTTGGAGCAGCAGGTTAGTCTTACGGAGGAGGGTTGTCCTGGTTAGGTTTAGAGCTGGTGGTGCCGTTTGGTGCCTTTTCTGCTGGACTGCGGTGCGTGAGGTGCGCCTCCCTCAGCCTCGGGGATGTTGGTGGAGAGGGTTCTTGCTTACCCTCCCTGTAACCTCCTTGTGTGTGTGTGTGTGTGTGTGTGTGTGTGTGTGTGTATATATATATATATATATATATATATATATATATATATATATATATATATATACATGCAACTTTCCCCCCTCCCCCCTTCCTTTTCTAAACCACACACTTCCTGATACCCTTCTGACGGTCCTGGGATTCCCAGCTCTCTACCCTCATCTCTCTCTCTCTCTCTCTCTCTCTCTCTCTCTCTCTCTCTCTCTCTCTCTCTCTCTCTCTCTCTCTCTCTCTCTCTCTCCACTCATCGTCTCCTTTCTGTTCACCGCTGCCCTTCCCTAGGTCCTCTTTTCTCCGCCTAATTCTCTTGTCGCCACCCACTCTCCACACCTTCCTTACTCCCCACTTCTCCCAGTTCAGTTATAAACATCCAACAACTTCTTTTTACGATCCATAATGTCTTCTCGTCCCTTTTTTTTTTTTTTTTTTTTTTTTTTTGTAAGTGTGTTACGTAGCGGCAGCCAAGATTACCATCCTGGCAGCCAAGGTTTACCTGTGTGAAGTGTGTGAGTTGATGTAGGGGAGGGAGGGCAGGGCAGGGGATTGTTCCTCCCGCTGTGTCCTTGGTAAAACCTCCCTCACTCTCGTCGGTTTTTGCCGGCAAATTAGTTTACGGTGTGTGCCGGCCCCCGGAGGAGGAGGAGGAGGACTCCCAGGGAGGCAGGTATATGGGAGATGATGGTGCTTACGGCAAAGGGTTTATACGTGGCATTTCCGGCACCGCAGTATTTACGGCTCCCCCTCCCTGCCCACGGCTTTGTTGTCTGTCGACTGCCTCACCCGGGGTCTTCCAGCTGCTCCAGTTGCCTCCTGCCTCACGCCTTTGGATATAGATATTATTGAACATGTTGATTGTGTGTCACTACTTTCTCATTTCTTTACGATTTTCTTATTTTTTTTTTTTCTTTTCCCCCCTCTTCTGCTCAGGTCTCTGCTCCCTTATTTATCCTCTCAGGTAACCCTCCTCTTCTTTGATTATTATTGCTGTTTCTTCTGTTTTATCAGAAAAAAAAAGAGGGAGGTCTCCTGTGGGATATCCTATTGTCATCCACGATATTTACGCACTGCTCGTAATGTTATCCTCTTTTCTCACACCCAGCAGCGAGGGAGGACACGGGATGGGGTGCCGGGTCTGCTGTAACCCGGAAGTCGTTGATGTAAACAACTGCAACCATCCTCCACACCCCCCCCTCACTCCCATGCCCTGTGTGACTTTCAACTTTACGAACCTTTTATGTCAACCATTTTGGCTCGTTCTGTGGGAGATGAAAAAACGCAAGCCCTGCATTTGCTTCCCGCGTCGTTGAGAAACGTGTATTGCTGTCTTGTCACGCCGAGCAGCACTCGTCAGCCGTGTGACGGCTGGGATGCATAATTCTTGCTGGCCTCGACCACTCTGTCAGTATCTGAGATACGTATCGTCTGACTCTTCTTTCCAACTCTGTCTGTCTGTGTGTAGCTTTGATCTGCTGTGTTGGTCAAACACTGTTGTCTTACCTGTCAGCTCCGCAGTTCTCCCATGACCTTTCCCACCCACCTCCTAACTCTCTCCTCCTCTCGGCAGTCGCTTCGTCTTCTTCCTCAGTAGCTCACTCCCACTTGTGTCCTTTATGAAGCCTTGCATAAGGAGTTTTTTCGTCTCCACATTTGCTATTGTTGTCTGAGGAGGTCAATGTTATCCTCCTCCTCCTCCTCCTCCTCCTCCTCCTCCTCCTCCTCTTCCTCCTCCTCTTCCTCCTCCTCCTCCTCCTCCTACATACCGACGTGTTAGGAATTTCGTGTGAAGGGAGATGGATCTCAGGCAAGGATGGATCTCAGGTAAGGGCATCTTCGAGGGTCAAGCTGCGATGCTTGACCCTCGAAGGTGCCCTTACCACAGACACAGGTAAAGCATGGGACAGTGTATTTAACAAGAACACTATGACACTATGCTGATACGTACACGGACTGTCGTATGCTGCCTGTGTTTTTCCTAATCGAGTGAAGATACGGCGATTAGATTGGGAAGTAGATGGAGAAACGAAAACAGAAGGATGTGTACTTGAACTGAAGTGCCCACTGGCGATGAGGATGTGTGTGCTGAGGAACTACTGGCGATGGTGTAGAGCAAAGGCCTAGCTATATGGGTTGGCGTCAGGTTGGTGGCCAGCATGCAGTCGACCTGAGGCGTATATCGGCTGCGTCGACTGGGTATGCCGCGTCAGTGCACTCGTGGCTGTGAGGTACCGTTGTTTATGTTGAGGACGTGGGGAGGTGTCACGCTGGGAGGGAGGGAATGAGTAGGTGTGTGTGTCGATGTGAGTGGTTATGTGTTGGGGTGTGTGTGTGTGTGAGTAAGTATGTGTTAGCGTGTGTGAATGATTATGTTTTGATCAAGAGTAATCTTGTGTTGTTGCGTGCGCGATTACGTTCATGTTGGTGCGTAAATCACCGAGGGGAGGGGAGGGAGTTTTTACGCCTCGAGATTTAACTGCTGTCTGATTCCCTCGTGAGGTATGTGGGTTGACACAGTGGGTAGCGGGACTTCGTTACTCTACTAAAGCATGTTATCTTAGGGTGGAGCATTGTACTCCAGTGCTTCGAATGGCGACTAAATTTCACTTTTGCTCGTATACATTTTCTTGTGGAAAATATACATTCACTTCGTTACTCTTTCCTCTCCTCTTCTCTTCTCTTCTCTTCTCTTCTCTTCTCTTCTCTTCTCTTCTCTCCTCTCCTCTCCTCTCCTCTCCTCTCCTCTCCTCTCTCTCTCTCTCTCTCTCTCTCTCTCTCTCTCTCTCTCTCTCTCTCTCTCTCTCTCTCCCGGACGCATTGTTACCTACTGCTGGGAAACCTGATTGGGATGAAGATGAATCCAAGCATCGTCACGGACTCTTAAACTTGACCTTCAAGGGTCAGTCAGGTCATGCCATCATACTTAGGAGTCGTATCGTCATGCTCATGGGGTCAATATCAGGGTATATGATTGCATTTCGTATGGACACGTCTTGGTGGGATTTATCTCGTGAAATACTTCCGTGGTGGATTTATGAAGTGATGCAGTAAGCATCTAGTGAATGCTCAGGCCAGTCGAACTCTGCTATAGCCTCCTCCTCTGCAGTGTATGTCTTTAAGTATCATACACTGGCCTGCTAGCTCGCTAATGTAATTCTCAGAGACTGACTGGCTGGCAGGTTTAATTCGTTGCACTGAATAATCTTTCAAACAGGATGAGGGCGTGGTATAGGACGGCTCTGGGTGTAAGAAGGACGAGTGTGGGTGTGGAGGACGGCTGTGGGTGTAAGAAGGATGGGTGTGGGTGTGGAGGACGGCTGTGGGTAGGATTGTGGGTGTAAGAAGGACGAGTGTGGATGTGGGGGACGGCTGTGGGTGTAAGAAGGACGATTGTGGGTGTGGAGGACGGCTGTGGGTGGGATTGTAGGTGTAAGAAGGACGGGTGTGGGTGTGGTATAGGACTACTGTAACCAGGTTGGTAGTAGGTGTGAGTAGGATGGCTGAGGATGTGGTACAGGAAGACTGTGGGCGTTATTGTTGTATAAGTGAATGGAGTTTTCTGGGGATCTGGTTTACTTTTAAGTAGGTTCGCGTGTAGAATGAAGTGCCAGTATTTGGTCATGCAGAAGGTGTGGTCGGACTGATATTTCTTGGTGGCTGGTGACCCTACACCGCGGTTGTTGGGGTTATGGGCGTGGTGCGGCTTGTGGATGGCAGGGGCTGGTGGCTCAAGGTGAAGGACGCTTATCGGATGACGGTATAGAGAGCAAAGGGGGGGGGGAGAAGATAACGTTGCGCAAGGATATATAGGAGTACGAAAGAAGGGGAATAGCGAGAGACCATTTTTGGATCATCCGATCGTGTTTGCGAGTGGAGGAAAGAGACTTAAAAACATATAGTTTGATGTGAAATGACCAGAAAAGCAAGTAGATGGACCAAGGACTTGCGGGGAGATGGTGCACAGAACAGACTTAGGACGGTGGACGACGTATTAAGCAAGGAGTTTGATGGATCAAGTGACGTGTAGGAGGGAATTCGTAGGGGTAAGATCGTGCACTGACCGTGTTCAGATGAAGTATGGATAGAGCGGGGGCGGACTGCAGGCATAATAAGATAACATGATGCATTGAAGAAGGGCAGGTGATGGACTGAGGTGCATGATTTCGCACGTTGAAGGTTTAATGATGGAAAGAACGAAGAGATGGAAGAGTGAACAAGTTGCATGGAGGAATGAATGGGATGGATAATGACTTGAGGAAGGAGGGTTGGTGAACCGAGAAAGGCCATGCAGTGGACGATAGATGTAGCAGGATAATGATGGGCTGAACTGAGTACACGATGATGTAAGCAGTGGTAGCTGATGCACTGAGGAAGGTGATACGATGATGGTTAGGTCAGGGGTGAGTGTTGGAGCAGTGGAAGATGGATGACGCTCTGAGCTCGTGTGGTTGATGGACTACACATGGTGCACGGTGGTGTGAACAAGGATGAGTGACGGACCGAGCAGAGAGTAGGTGAGTAGTAAGGTTTGGTGTTCTTTTAGCCTCACCGTTAGTGCTGGGCGGATGGCACACGGCGTTGACCAGTGATGATGGTCGTAAAACCGGTGATGGTGCGTGGGTGGAAGTGCGCCACAAGATTGCTGATCGTAAGCCGGATAGTATAGGACGGGCGTGAGTGTCGGTATGGTGTACATCACTCGTGGGCTGGTATCAAGAAAGTTTTGGTATGATTAGGGTCTCTTCTGGTGCACGTTGACCCCCCAGTCGTGTGTAGGCTCCCTAGGGTGCAGGCCACAGTGTGATGGGGTTAGTGTTGCACTGTAGTGTGTGGCTTGAGTGGTGTATTGCGGATAGGGGCTGGTGTATAATGTGGGCGAAAGGTAGTGTACTGTGCGTCGTAGGTTGGAGCTGGTTTAGTGTGTGGGTAGGATCTGGTTTAGTGTGGGTGGGTAAAGGTTGTGACTATTCCAGTTAGGTTAGGGTGCCACGTAGTATGGTCACGGGTTATTGTTGTGTAGGCGGGATGACGCGTAGTATGGAGAGTGCTGTTGTGTTATAAGGCTGGCTGTAGTCTGTCGCTTGTTGGTGGTTTAGTGTGATGTAAGTTGGACGTGGTGTAGATGAGGGTGCCGCTTGAGTGTAGTGTGGCGTGAATAAGGTGCAGGTGTGGGTAGCATGACTGTTGTAAAGTTAGGCTCTAGCTTGGCTGGGGCTGACCGACTCGAGCGACCTACAGGAAATGACATACACTGGGCCACGACCCAGTAACCTTATGTATTCCAAGCCCAATGCTCGAGGGGTCAAGGCTGACGACATCATATGAACTGGACGTTAACCCTTTGACCGCGACGGTGTTAACCCCTTGGGTACGAGGGCCTGGCCTTGGACGAAACGTTAGGCCATCGAACCCAAGGGTCGTGCCATTATGCTCAAGGGTCGTAGCGTTATGCGCGAAGGGTCGTAACGTTGTGCCAAGAGGTTGATTGTTATGATCCCGCGTGTCATCATTTGCCGAGATGGATATGAACTCTCGTGTTTACATAAAGTGACCACAATCTGGGATCATTCAGATCGTCTAGTGGGTCACTGATGATAACGCATTGTTCAGTGGAAAAGAGTTTCAGATGCTCCGGTGTGGCGGAGGCAGAGTTTTATAAGTGTCGCAGAGAACACCAGACTCAAGCACCCATTACGGTATCAGGGATAGAAGAGTAAGTGAGAGATCTGTGAGTCATCATGGTTGATGACTATACCTTCATTAAGTACTGAAGAGCAAAGACGGGAGGTTAGATTTTGCAGTGCTTCAGGACAGTGAGGCAAAGCCGGTAAGGACACACTTCAAAGCACTCAATGCTCTGTATTGCTCTGTTAGGAAATGTATTTACGTCATTTACAGCCCACAGGCACGCTGATGAAAGGAAGAGACATTGGGAACGACTGGACTCAAAAGAGATTTTGTTCTCCGGAGGAGAGACGGGAGGGTGAGGCAGGGAACGGCGAGCACCGCCCACCCAGGTTTTATACTGTGGAGGACACACGAGAGAGAGATGTATCATAATTTACACTTGAAGAGCCTTGGAAGGCATGTTCCCCTGTCTACACCCGAAAATGATTGTCTGTTGGCATGACAGGTTTGGAAGACTCTATAATGATACGAGTTCGCAGACCCCCTCGTACCTTACATACAAGAACTCAGCCCATACGAATGCTCTCTGGATAAGGTATGGCAATAGCGATGAAAGTCTTATTCTATCATGATCCGTCTCTTTTAGCGTTTCCTCAAGCGTCGGAGTCTCGGACTTGCTTCATTTGGTGGGCGAAAGAAGTCGTGGATTCGTTTCCCCTCTCTCTCACACCTGCTGAACCGTACAGTAATAACCCGTAAATTACGGACAAACGGTCTTTCCCCGTGGATTTTTTACGTCGCGCAGCTGCTTCTGGACTGAAATAGGTGTGTTTTTGATGGAGGTGCGGGGGTAACGACGTGCACCTGTTGCCAAAGTTCGGAACTGGCTGGTTGGTGTAGCCATCTGAGGAGGTCTTTGTGCAGGGCTGAAGGGCTCATAAATCTCTTGTACCCGTAACTCGCTCGCTGACAGCTGTGCGAGGGGTCGGTCAGGTGTGTCGTATTATGAAATGTGAGAGAATAGTGTAGCGGTCTTGGGGGGAAAATCCTCGCTTTAACATCCCTCCAACAACTGCTACGACTGAGTCTGGTGGAGGAGGCGAAGGCGCACAACGCTCTCCTTGGTGACGATAATGAACTTTTGTTCGTGGGGAGCGTAAATAGACCGTGGGTATTTCATAGACGCGAATAACTTGAGTAGGAGGATTGTTGATGCCTCAGAGTGTGTGGTGGTGGTGGTGCAAGGCTTTCACGTGTGTGGCGGTCAGCAGTGAGGTATGGACGATGATGGCCCGACCCACAACAGGAACGGTAAACAGGAAGCTTGGGTTTGTTTTAGGGTATGCCCAGCATTACCATAATGGCTTAGACAGCCCGGGACGGGACCAAGGTGTGGAGTGGGGTCTCATTGCCCTCCTCCTCCTCCTCCTCCTCATGATGGTGCCATGTGGAGGGAAGGTGGTGACGATGTTGAGGAGGTGATGGGTGATGGTAGAATGGTGGCTGTCAAGCGGGGTTTTGGAGACGGAGAAGTGGTGGTGTGGAGTTTCTGTGGACATGATGATACTGAGGTGGAAGATGACTTAGTGATGGTGGTGATGTGGAGGAGGGGATGGGGATTGTTGGTGATGGTTTGAAAGAGGTCTTGGATGTGGTGATGTGTGGTTGTCATTGATGTAGGAATTTGAGTGGAAGGAAGTCAAGTGAAGGTAAGAAGGCAGATGGTGGTGGCGGCTGCGCATGGAGCAGGATGAGGCTTGCTGGTGAGGAGGCCTTGGCGCCGTGGGGTTCCTTGGCTGTGGGGTTGACAGTGACAGTGCAGTGTGTCACGGCAGGGAAGATATATATGTGAAGTGTTGGTGATACTTGCCGTGTGTCACGGGTGGAGACGCGTCAGTAATATCCTTACCCAGCATGTCGGCCAAGATCTCTGTCGCTGTCATGCCAAGGAATATCTGGAGGTGGGAGCAGGTGTGCTGGCCCCGTCGACCATGTCGTGATTTTCCCCGCCTCTTCCATGATTTTTCTCCAAGCTAGTGTGTCATCACGGGGCTCTCAACACTTACTTTTTCCTGGTCTCCAGGGTGGTAGTCTCCTCTCCCCACTCAGTCTTGAGGCGTCACTCGTCTCCTCCCACTTCACCATCCCCTAGAAATAGCCCCCCCCCCCCCAAAAAAAAGGGCACAGTTCAGCTTGTGGCGTTGCCTATCTTCGCGTGTCTGTCAGGATCTGCTTTAGTACATACGGTAATGATTAGTGCCTTATATCAGTGTGTGTTAAGGCAGGCCAGCACACCCCTGTAAGGGCATGTGTAGCTGAGGTTTTTACCATGTGGCTCATTACATCCCAAAGGCTTTTAAAGACAGTGGGTGGCTCCAGCTGAAAGGCTCTGGTTATGGTAAGATAAAATCCATTTAGGTGTGATTTAAGTTCATTCCCTGGCCATGAATGGCCATCGTCCGGGGTCTATTTTATAATTGACCACCAGTGTGAGTGGTCGCCCAAGTTTTTACTGTGATGATAACGTTTGATATATATATATATATATATATATATATATATATATATATATATATATATATATATATATATGTGTGTGTGTGTGTGTGTGTGTGTGTGTGTGTGTGTGATTATATATTGAAGTGGTTATATTAGTTCCTCCATTTTTGGGGCCGAGCGTGAGTTACAGAGAAGCACCTCCATAACCATAGTGGGTGTGGACTGCAGGCATGTCATGGGTGGCGGCGGAGGCGCCCACATTAGGGTGGGGGGGATGGGCGGTGCGGGCGGGGGAGGTGTACCATGGGTCAGTATATCACGCACCGACTCCCATGTTTAGTGGCCACTACACTCAGCAACCCCTCCCAGCCCACCACCACTCTCGTCCCCCATCCACCACCCCTTCCTACCACACTCCCTCCACACGCCGTGGTGCTTTTTTTTTTTGCATTTCCTCTCTGGCTGGTCAGGTCATACTTGCTCCTAGACAATCGTTTATGGCACGGCGATTGGTACGATCTTTGCAAAATCCGACGGAATGAACCATGGGATGATAATGGCCTGGCTTTGTGGCCCTGACCAGGTCATTTTCAGCCGAGGGTCGTACCATCGGCATTAAGGGTCGGACCGTCATACGCATGGGTCGTGCGCGGGGGGTCGTTCCGTGGTCGTCAGTCTTTGCTTAGGAATCGTACCGTCATGCTCCAGGGCTTCAGCTGGTTGTCCCAGTGGTACGGTAAGATATTGAAGCATCCATTTGTCACAGAGAATTATCAGCCATCTGTTACCTTTGCGAGGTATGATGAGTGTTGTGTGCGTGTGTGTGTGTGTGTGTGTGTGTGTGTACGTGTGTGTGAGTGTGCGCGCGCATTGTTTAGTCTGACACCCGGAAAGTATCGCATCAGACTTAATGTGAAATGATAAGCTTACTTTGACGTGCGTGGAGACTTGTTATTTATCATTTGTGGTCGACGGTGATCGATGCGGCGCCAGTGGGTTGGTGCTGCTGGGGGTCGAAGGCATCCATCAGTGTGAGTGTGGCTGTAGGGGTCGTGGCAGGAGCGAGGCTGACCCATCATCGCCTTACATGGTCACTCGCCACGACCTCTCGGCACCTTAGGTCTACGGCGCGCCGGGGGCTGGCCAGGGGATGGAGTGCGGCTCTCGTCTCGCCTCGTGTCTAGCAAGGATGATGTATGGCGAGGAGATTGTGTGAGTTCGGCAGCTTAGAAAAAAGAAAATAAGGTTGGTGTGTTGGTCTGGATACGGACGGAGTACGTCTTGGTCACCAGCGACGGTGTGTGGTTGGGAGGCGGACTGGCGGCGCACTGGTAGTGGTGGATTACGAACGATTCTCCCGACCTACTTCCACGCGAGTCCGTTGTGCCTCGGCTGTCAGATTACGAGTGAGTGAGAAGTACTCTATAGTTCCTTCCAGTGTTATGCCAGCGTCACCGGAAACATTTCTTTGTTCTTTTTTTTTTAAACTTTTCTGTTAATGGAATTCATATTTATGGTTAACATGAAACCCCCAGATATCTGGAAGCTCACCAACTTAGCATTTTATCCTGAGATCCTCTGATAAGCCACCCAGATTTCCGAGCATCACAGAGGCCGACATCGCTGCTGTGTATTGGTAGGGAAACTCTTTTGAAAAAAAAAAAGTGATCCACGACACAACAGTATCCCTACCTTCGCCCACAGAGCACGGCTGTGGACCGAGTCTACTTGTGTCGGAGGAGGTCAAGGTGACGGGTTCGAGAGAGGTGGGAGGATCGGTGTGTGAAGCGCCTCTCTTGGTAGGTGGTGTGAGGGAGACTGAGGATGATCATACGTGTTATTTTTATTTGTGAGTAATACTTGTGTGGTAAGGACAGAGTTTTACGTTCGTGTTTACCCTTTTCTTGACTTTATATATATATATATATATATATATATATATATATATATATATATATATATATATATATATATATATATATATATATATACACACGCATACACACATGGCATCCTAAGTTAGATGCCCATTTATCGACAAGAACAAAACATTGTCTACTCTCAGCACTTTTTTTTTTTCTCTCGCCCTTCGTCCACTACGATTAAGCTATAAAAGAACTTTTTATATCTCTTGCATCATGCTACTTACTTAAGTCTTTTCTAACAATTTTCTTGCTTAATTTCTTGTTGTGCCGTCGGGTTTCTCTGGTCCTTCCATCGTTCGTAGAACTCCTCAATGTTGACGTCATCAGAATGGTCTAAAAACTTAGAGGCTGTGATCAGGGCACACCCTTAGTCAGTCTCTCTCTCTCTCTCTCTCTCTCTCTCTCTCTCTCTCTCTCTCTCTCTCTCTCTCTCTCTCTCTCTCTCTCTCTCTCTCTCTCTCTCTCTCTCTCTCATGCTTTGTCTTTATATATATATATATATATATATATATATATATATATATATATATATATATATATATATATATATATATATATATATTAGATGGATTGGAGTATCAAGATTTATGAATATTCAGATGGTAATGTAAGGTTGTGGGTTGCGTTGCTATGATATTTGGCAGGGTGTTGGGGCTGTTGACCCCTGGGTGTTGGGGCAGGGAGGCGTGGGTGGGGGTCGCTGGAGGTGCTGGCAGCTGTCGGCTCCGCTGCTCAACCTGATAAAGTAGGTAAGCCTCCTGGGCATCCACACCTGCTCCCTTCATCCTCCTCTTTTTCTTTTTTTTTAATCTCGTTATCTCTCGCCCCTGGTGATAACGTTTTCGGTAATCAGATTCGTGAGTAAGACCCTGGACATCCTACGTTTTTTTCTTTCTTTCTTTGTTTCTTTTTTCCTGAACATATCGTCGCCAAAACAGTTGGACTCTGGAGTAGACAGCTGACTCCCCTCCTTACCCAGCGGTGGCCTTGGGTGTGACGTGCAGCAGCCCGATTTAAAACGACTGGTTCTTTAGAGGCAGAAATCAGCATATTACCACCTAAACGTTTAGTTTGTACATATTTCAAGACGGTTATTAGCCCAACCTCTTCCACCGGAGGGATGTGTTTGGTGACGAGGTTCGGGCGCAGTCGGGACGGTGTATTAATAGCCAACACTACATAAGGTAGCGAACGGCTTGGTTGATGGTGAGGAAGGGTACGAGAAACAGACACTTTGTCGCAGGGCCGCGAATGGTAAGCCACTGGCCAGTGGCGAGGTTGGTGATTGCGTCTTGACGCATCCTCCGTTGTGGGGTAGATGTGTGCGAAGATCCTCAGTGACTCTATTTTTCTGGATAGTCTATAAATATATGACTCAGAAGACTGTCTAGACAGAGGGGGGTGTGAGGGAGGGAGGGAAGGCAGGCAGGCAGGCGAGGTGAAGCTAAAGAGGCGAGATAAAGAGGGAATGTAATATAAAAGAGAAGCTGAGCGTGCGGCACGGTGGATATAAATATTTGGGCAGAGTTTGTGTGTAGGTGGCTGCCTTATATGGCGCACGTAATGTTCCCGAGGCACCTAGTGGTGCGACGGGGGCCGGGGAGAGGGGCAGAGATGGACCCAGCAAGTGGGAGGGAGGAGAGGGTGGGGATGCGGGTGGGGCTGGCTGAGATGTGTAGTGCTTGGTAGGTATTTGAATTTTGCCGCCAGAGCGGCGAATTTATTTTGTGCACTCCTACCCATCCTGCGGGCGGGGGCGCTAAAGGGAATACATACTAGGCCTCAAGTGATTGAGTTTACATTACAGGATACATGTTAAGAAAATGTAAACAACATTGTATGATACATGGTAAAGAAAAATGTAAACAACATTGCAAGATACATGGTAAGAAGATGTATACAAGGACTGGGCAGCGCCGAGTGAATTATTCAACAACTCGCGTCGTAAGTGAATCGTTTACAAACACTGAACAACAATGACTGGATTACGTGTCAAGATCTATAACAGGTGAGCTCTTTGCTGCAGGTAAAGGTAGGGCACTTTCAAGGCATCTGAGGTAGAGTGCATTGTCATGAATGAAATGCTTTCAAGTCCCTGTGCCGTGTTCGGTAGGGACCATCTCCGAACGTCACTAATGGTACAGCAAAGTTCAGTATGAAGTGTACCATTTTGGTGGTTGGAGAGGCGGAGGGGATGTTGTATGCAGGGGACAGACGATGCTGCCTGTTGTAGGAGGTGTGGATGTGGTAGGGCGAGAATGTGTATATGCATTGATGCTGTGTGGAAAATGTGGATCGTCGTAGGTGGGAATGTGTAGGCTGGGGCTTACAGGAAAGGGTTCAGGGGTTCCTTGGTGGCAAGGTGTGGGTGACTGGAAGGGCGTGGATGTTGGTGTTGCTCGCGAGGAAGTCGCACATAGGTGGATGCTACAGCCCAAGAATGTGTAAGTGGTGGAGGGGCAGCAAGGTGTAACTGGTGTTTACGGGGAAGCTGTTGGATGTTTGTGGCGGAGAAGGCGTGGGTGGTGTTGGCTGCGGATGCTTGAGATAGTGTTTGCTTTGACGGGTTGCAGGGTGGTTTTGGATTGGAAGGTGCTAGTGGTGGTGTGCTTGGAAGGTGTACATGCTAGTGCCTGGGAAAGTGTAAAAGTTTAGATGGATTTGGCTCAGACACTTGTGGCACAAGTGGCTAGGTTAGGTTAGGTTGATGGCTTTATAGGCGGTAGTGGCTAGGTAGGTGTTGAAGTTGGTGGCAGCTGAGGAGGTGCAAGCGATGATAGTTGAGGTGTAAGTGGTGATGGCAAGGAAAGCGTAGGTGATACAAGAGTTGAATGTAGATTGAGGGAGGAGTGTTGCCGGGTGGCAAGTGAGGTGACGCGAGGTGCAGGCAGGCTGCGCGCTGATGCTGGTGGAGGAGGGAAGGCGGGAGGGTGTGTTCGGATGCTGTTGCTGCTGTTGGCTGATTCAGGTCTTGTTGGAGGGAGACACGGCTGCCACTAGGGGTGTTCGCAGTGTAGCGAGAGGCACCTGCTTTAGAAAAGTGATGGTGGAAATTAGGGGAGTGGTGGAAGGTGGGTGTGTCGGAGAGCATCTGTAGAGACTTGTCTCCAGTAGACAGGTGAGACCTGCTGAGCTGACATGTTTTTCATATTGGTAATTATATTTTCGAGTTGAAACTTCGGGGACAAGCATTTGGCAAGGTGGCTTGACAGCGAGGAGGAGGAGGATGTTGGTGTGAAAGGAACATCCGCGTACGTGTGTCAGCGGTTGATCCCTCGTCCTAACGTTACAGCTTTGTGCTTCGTTACATGTACACAGCACAGGAACCAGATCTCACCTATTTTGTGTCAAGGGCAAGGTGTTAGCGTTTGGGTTGGATACTATGCGTGCATGCATGCATGCATGTGTGTGTGTGTGTGTGTGTGTGTGTGTGTGTGTGTGTGTGCAAGTAGTTACTATTTAATTACTTCGTGTGTTACGGGGGGGGAGCGCTGAATCTTCGTGTTGCCCCCGTCTCTTAACCTCATGAATTTGTAACATGTCTTTACTCCTTCGTGCGTATACACACAAACCCCAGCCTAAACCAGGTACCAATTTATCGACCTCCTCCCGACGGGAGGATGAACATCTAGGTCAAGTTTGGGCTAAGGATTCGAACCCATGCGGACCCGACCCAGGGCGGATCCGTAGTGACTCATGGTCAGTAACGCTAACCACAGCCCCTAGGGAGCCAGTAATAAATTTTCTTCAGGTGTTCAGTAAAGATACTTAAACCATATACGTTCTGTGTGTGTGTGTGTGTGTGTGTGTGTGTGTGTGTGTGTGTGTGTGTGTAAGCAGGATGTTGTGATGGTGATGGTTAGAGATGGGGGGGGTGGGGGGGTTTGGTGAGGCCGGCGTATTGTCAAGGCCATGATGGCAGCAGATGGTGGGGGTGGGATGCGTGGGTGTTAGGCTGTCAGCAGTCGTGGCAGGAAGACTTGTCAGCAGGTGTGTGTGTGTGTGTGTGTGTCCATTGGTCGTCATCGCCAATCTTGGACCTCACCGCGTACCTCCTCCACCTCTGGAGGGGCGGAATCTGCCACACGAGGGGAAAAGCCTTGGAACTGGGGAAAAACACGGAGGGTGTGTATGATGATGAAACACAGGGGCAGGAGCCAGAATTATATAACAACTGCTGGGGGTGTTGAAAGTCCTTGTGCTTGTACAGGGGCAGGAGCCAGAATTATATAACTACTGCTGGGGGTGTTGAAAGTCCTTGTGCTTGTACAGGGGCAAGAGCTAGAATTATATAACTACTGCTGGGGGTGTTGATAGTCCTTGTGCTTGTGGGCCTCTGTTCACCGTCTCCGTCTGCCTAACGTTTTACTCGTTTCTTCTCTGTACCGCTATCTCGGTGCCACTCAGATCTTCGTAGCTTCTGCTCCTCTCTGTATGTGCCGTCTGCTCGCCGCTTTCCCAGGGCCTCTTTCATTGCTTGCATGTTACACAGGGTATGTGTACAGCCCCCTAGTTAGCAGCTTCATCAGGCCCTCCGCGACTTTTCTCGCAAATCTCTAAACTCCAGAAATATCGAAGCTGGCAAGCATATGCAGCGCCATCCCTCACCCACTGTGTCTTGTTGTGAGGTGACAGCGTCGCCCCCTAGAGTTTCAATCCGGTCAGAAGAATGAATGACGTATAACTCTGTTTCGGCGGTACAGGGTCAGTCTACGTGTGCATCAGGTTTCAGGTTAAGTGGCTCAGGAAGGATAAGATTGGCTTCCAGTTGTTGAGTGATGGGAAGAAAGAGAGTTATGAATGGAAAGCTCCCAGTATATATATATATTCCTCCCAGCGGAGGAGGCGATGGTCAAAGCTTGATGGTGATGACAACGAGAGAAATGATAAGTGACGCATTTCTCACCGGGCGGGCACATCCCGAACGATATAGCGTGTGTTGGAGGGAGGGAAGGTGCGGCTTAACGGGACGGGGTCGTCACGGCGAGATGTGGGCAAGCTTACCTCACCCAGTGCTGTTACAGCATCCCGCTCTTATGTCCATCAACCCGAGGCTCGGTAAAGCACCTATTGATTTACCACGATCCACGGGCTGTTATAAGGAGAAATGTGACGATATGTTGCATGTACTCGGTCCAGGTAATGTGGGGTTGAGTGCGTGTTGCCGTTGAGTGTCTTGTTGAGCATCGGTGATAAAGTTGAGGAGAAGCCGTGGGGATGTGTGTGTGTGTGCTTGGCGAGTATATTTACGTGTGGTTGATCATCATCATTGCTGCCAAGGACGGTGACATCACCGCGCCAAGATATTGTCTCGCCCTGGCTCGCTCGCCGCTTGCTTCGCTGGTAATGTGCTGGTTCCCACACTCTTAGCGGAAGCTTGACGCTGGTCTGGCAAGTCATTAAGGCTCCCGAGAGAGAGAGAGAGAGAGAGAGAGAGAGAGAGAGAGAGAGAGAGAGAGAGAGAGAGAGAGAGAGAGAGTCTGGTCATCTTGACGTTGCCTCCGCTCACCCTTACCTGTAACATAAGCCTCTGGGTCTCGACTGCTTACGACCCTTGAGTATGGTGGCGTTACTTGCGACCAAAGCCATACGATCCAGGTTTAAAAGGAAGGGCCGTCGCACCCGAGGTTATCATGAAGTGTCGTGCCCAAGGCTTGTCCAGTCGTGCTCAAGGGGTTAACTTAAAACATGACATCTTCATTTTGCATGTTGAGGTAGTTGGTCAAAATGTATACCGAGTTTCGTCCCGGGAAAGATCTTCTGTATTTTTTTTTTTTACGCGCAACCACAGCGCGCGCGTACCGTACGTGCTTCCAAAACCTTTGATGTTGTGGTTGTGCGTGTCGTGTGTCGGGCTCGTGGAGGTGTTGGGCTAAATGATGAGCCGTCAGAGCTCTGGGCGCCAGGCGCCGGAGGGGGTTTAAAAATATGATGCTGTATCGAGTCTCATCTTAATCCTCAGCGATGTATATCATGTATTCTGTAAAAATGTCCCACTCTCAGCTAGATTAAGTGTCCTACAGGTAGATCATGCCACTGTCAACGTGGATCTTGCTCACGTTATATTTAATATATTTAAGTAAAAGAAGAAATGAAATTAGGAAATTGTTGCATTTAGAAAAGAATAAAAAGGATAGAATACAGTTGAACGTTGGACCCCCAAGAGTTTGATTTGATACGTATCTTGCCTTCCAAATTGATTGTTAAGTGGTAGCATAGTAGGAGTATCAGGCGGAGCCAAGCTAGGCAAGGACTTGGAGGAAGGAGGAGACGATGCTTCCTTCGTGGCTTACCTGCAAGATTTTCTGTGTTGACTTGATGCACCAGGACACTTGGACTGCTTGATGAAGGACGTTGATATGTAAGTCATTGTCAGGGTTGCTTGACGAAGGACGTTGATGGAAAAGCCACTGTTTGGACACCTGGGCTAAGCTTGCTGTTGTTAGCATTGCCTTAACCAAAACCTCTGTAGCCGTGAGGTCTCGTGAAGGAGAACTCAATAAGATGCTGTGTTGAAGGAAGGAAGGAAGTAATCGGGAAGGAAGGAAGGAAGTAATCGATTGGAAGTTGACTTTGGAGTCCAGTAATCGAGGTGGAGTTTGCGTTTAAACCCAGCAATGGAGAGAAGAGATTTTGTGCTGAAGAACAATTATCGAGGGATAATTTGCGTTTAAAGACTGTGATTGAGGGAGATGGCGTTGAAATTGCTTTTATATCCTGTGATCGAGGGAGTCTGCGCTGGTTCAGTCATCGAGATTTTGCTTTGAAATATAATTATCGTGGTAAAGTTTGCATTTAAAGCCACCAATCGAAAGACATTTTGCGTTGAAATCCAATAATCGAGAGACAGTTTGTGTTGGAAACCAATACCCAGAGAGGCATTTTGCGATTAAATCCAATTATCGAGAGGAAATTTGCGTTGGAATCCAATAATCGAAAAGAATTTGCTTTAAAGTTCACGTACTTGTATATTGAGTACTTGTAGTGGATCACATACACACGTGGAGCACCGATGTTGATCAACTCGAGGGGTAAAATTGAGTACCATACTGGCTTGTTGTCCTCACGGGCATTGGAAAGTGTGACTTATATTCCTCGTGCTTTCATTGGTGCAAGGAAGTGACGATGAGAAGTCACAACATAACATGACTACTTACACACACACACACACACACACACACACACACACACACACTAGGTAAGTAATGTCGGTAGCAGTGTGAATATTCATATACCCACTTACGGGAATCATAAGAACAGTGTTAATCTGAAAGCGTGTGTATGTGAAGCAACAGGAGGTTTCTGGAAGCTGTAGAAGTACGTAATGGAGGAAAGGTTATGGGTTCAGCCTGCCAGACGGTGCTTTCCTGTCTTGCAGTTCGCTTCTTGTAGAAACTCCGCTAGAAAGCAGAACGTTTTATTGTGTTGTCATATGACAGAGCGGCTGCAGGAGTTTATATGTTTTTCACCCATGTTTGCGGAGCGATTGTGTTTATATATATATATATATATATATATATATATATATATATATATATATATATATATATATATATATATATATATATATATATATTATAGACACACACAACGAGAGTAAGGACTGTATATATGTTTTTAATCTTGCATGATACACACCAGAAATTCTCTCTCTCTCTCTCTCTCTCTCTCTCTCTCTCTCTCTCTCTCTCTCTCTCTCTCTCTCTCTCTCTCTCTCTCTCTCTCTCTCAAGTTCTAAGTTTCGTATTGGAAGCGTTTAAGATTAGCCTTTATCGTTTACTGCTTTATCATCGCTTGACTCGAGCGCTGCAGTAGATTTGGCGAGGGATGATGACATCTCGGGCAGCGTCTGCATGGAGGTCTTTGATGTTCTTTCTTCGCGAAGAGGAGGGCGGGTAGTGAACTTGTCTAACCCATGCCTCGCCTCGGCAAGAAAATTCATAATGATACTTTGTTGGAGGTCGTTTTTATCCAGCCAGTTGTATTGGCAGGGCTAATGCTGGGTTTAGGTGGAGGGGGGCGAGGAGTTCCTCCAGCAGGTGCGGCTGTTGCCCAGGGGAGGTGGCTGCCACCCTGTGTCTGCCAGGGTGAGGTAATAACAGGCAGCAGGGCTGGTCCCTGGTGGCCCCCCCTCATAACCGCGGGGGCGGGACGCGCGAAGGACGGAGCGACAGGAGGATGGTATGGTGAGAGAGAGAGAGAGAGAGAGAGAGAGAGAGAGAGAGAGAGAGAGAGAGAGAGAGAGAGAGAGAGGAGTAGTGTCCTTATGACAAAGGGGCGACTTTAAGAACGGGGGGGTCGAGTGAGAGACTGAAGAGTGGGTGCTTGTAGGACGGGGCGATAGAGGGGTTTCGAGTGGGAAGGTCACAGCACAGGGAGAGGTAACAGGGAGTAGGGAGCAGTAAGGGGGGGGTCAGTGACGGGCAGGATGGTAAGGTGGGAGGGGAGTGGGCGGTTACTAGTGGGGAGGATGATGATGGGGAGAAGGGATATGGCATGGGGCTGGGTACTGCTGCGGAGGCGGAGGCAGTGGGTAGTTGAGGTCGGTGAAGGTATGGAAGGGATCAGCGGAGAGCGGGAGGGAAGCGGGTAGGGAGTTAGGGTTAGATTAGGCGGTGGGGGATGCGATGCATGGAGCTCGGAGTCGTAACTGGGTACCGAGGGAAGCGTCAACATGGAAGGGAATAAGACGCGGTAGTGAGTCGGTTGGATCTAGGTAGCATGAGAGGCGTTAGGAGGGGTTGGGTAGTGTGGGGAAGGGGAGGCGGTAAGGATGATGTGGAGGAGGTGAGAGGGAAGGGGAGTTGGGTGGGAATTCGGGTGTGTACATTACCTTACATGGACGTGGGCAAAGGGGGTGGGTGGAGGCAGGGCTGAGGTCCATGCTGGGGACTTGGAATTGGTATTGGATAAACGCCCTCCGGACGACTGCACGGCTGATGATGGACATTTGGAGGTAAATATGAGTCTATCTGGAAATTGCAGGACCACCATAAGGGGCTCGGTAAAGTCGGTGATCTGCTCTCAAGTTACAGGCTATATATAAAGGATTTGGTGAAGTTACTGTTGTGAGTATCGGCCAGATAGAGGGTTTGGTTGGGTTAGGTTACCGATATCCTGGCAAATAGAGGTTTGAAGATTGATGAATGAAAAAAAAAAAGCTAAGGTACTGAAGAATCATACTACTTTACAGGATTAGATTCCTTAGATAAGCTTTCGGTCAAATTCTCCTCGAAAGATGTTATTAGATGGGTAGATGGATTGAATGCAGGCAAGCCAGTCTAGAACATCAAGGGTCTCAAGAGAATATTGCCATGACTCTCTACAGAATGTTGTGAAGGACCTGTTGTTGATGATGCAGTAGGATGACCACAGGGAGGCGAGGGGAGTCTAGTGGCGTGTTCCTGAGGGTCATCCCCAGGTCATCCTGCTCCGCTACGGTGGCAGGAGTTGCGAGGGCGTGGGTGGGAGTGATACTGGCTTTATGTGGGCTCGGTTGTCAGCTAACGATGGGGGGGGGGGGGTAGTTAGTCATTTGGTCAGCGTATTTTCGTGCGGATTGGACTGGTGTGTAGCCGGTGGCCAGGTGTGTAAGTGGGCAGTAGGACAAGCGTGAAGCTAACGGTCGTTGTTGGGTGCTGGATGTACAGGCGTCTTCTAGCTGGTCAGCTAGAAATGGGACTGGTTTGTAGTGTGGTCAGGTGTGTGGTGATTGGTCATCTCTTGCGGTCAACCAGGTGTTTGGTGAGCGGTCAGCCGTGCAGAAAGCGGCCAGGAACTGTTGCTTGGGCAGATGTGCATTAAGAAGTTAGGGGTTGGCTGGGCCGATGTGTAATGGCGGGTTGAAATCCAAATTGGTGAGTAGCGTCGGGTGTGTAATGAGTGGTCGTGTGGGGCTGGTGTTTACCCATCGATCATGTGTTTGGACAGGTACGAAGGTAGTGGCAGCCGACGGGAGGAAGGGGGAAGGGGGAGGGGAACACTGTCGGCTCCAGTAAGTGGGAAGTGATGATGAATGGCGGTAGGAGAGTGGGCAGTGCTGCTGCTGCTGCTGTTAGGGAGAGAGAGAGAGAGAGAGAGAGAGAGAGAGAGAGAGAGAGAGAGAGAGAGAGAGAGAGGTTGTACATGCTGGTATAGGGGGATGGGAGGGGCAGGGGTTTCAAGGTTATGTTATGTTGACAACATGGGATGTGGGACTGTAAAACACACACACAGACGCCTACACACACACACACACACACACACACACACACACACACACACACACACACACACACACACACACACACACACAGGCCCATATGCCCCTCCCATGCCAGTGGGACATTCTTACTCCCAGGCGATATTGTCATATTATTTTTTCCTCCCTCGGGGAGTTTGTATGAGAGTGTTGAGCAAACAACACTTGCGTGTCCACATGACTTGTGAGAGCGAGATGTGCAAGTCAGATCTGTACCTGGAAATGTTTTGTTAAGTAATCTCATTTGCGATTTGCCATGACGCTGGTGTCGCCCCCTGTCTTCCAGGACTCGCTTCGTTGGGTAATATCGGCGTTGGAGATTCATATGAAGGTGTGGATTTATTTATTTATTTATTTATTCATTTACTTTTCTCTTTAGCATTCTGGCCGTTCCGAGTGCAAGTCAGGTTTCCTCTTTCTTGCCGCGTATACTCAGTATCAGCCCGAGCTATTCTTGGATGAGTTGTTTAGATCGTAGCCACGCAAACCGCATCAGCATCCTACATGTTCATCCTACGCGCCGTACAGGGAAGAGCTGGTCTGGAAAGGTGCCTCCTTGAGCCGTGATGAATCACTCACTAGCTCGTACTTCAGGAATAGCTAGTTCGAAACTCTTCAGGAACCAATTTGAATCTATCCTTTTCTACGAGTTTTTGGTTTTCAGACCTTCGTTTTAAGATTTGGTCGGGCTAAGTTTTCACCCGCGCACGAACCAGTACAGGAGCCACACACGGGAGCTGTAGATTTGAATCAGCCTCAGGAATCAAACTTACGCCCGTCACTTCCACCTCAGTGTTTCCTTAATCTTGTCTGAGCCGAGTCGAAGGCATTTGATCAAGATGTAGTTAGTGCCGGTCGGATAAAGGTGAATGCTTTCACTGGTTACCGGTTGTGTCGTCGGGATTAGACGACCGGACGAGTTCTGTAACATTATCCGTCAGGCCCCCAGGATAGCTGAGGTGGTAGTCATTATCGATGGCAGGCTTTTACGGATCCTTTCTTCATAACGCCCGGAGTAAAGCGACTTCCTTCCAGTCTCGCTGCGCCTGAAGCCGCCCACCCCCCCACGCACCTCCACTCTCTTTCACACACTCTTATACACCTCCCGCCTTGAGAGGAAACATCAAAGGTAACTGGAGAACTTGTATAGGAATTACTCTTCGCTGGTCACTTCGCTCTGAAGGCAAGCCACTTCGGAGAGATGTCATACCAGCTGTCTCCGTCCGTAGCGCGTCTTTCAAGGATCGAAGACTGTGAAACATTTCACGTACCTGAGAAGTTTGGTAAACATTGAGACAAATGGACTTCAAAGTAGATGTGCTTGTCGACAGAAGGAGGGTTTTTTTTTTCCTCGTGGACACCTACGTCAGGGGATCTGGATGTAATGTAGCATTCGTCTGCTACCATGATGTAATGTACAGGGCTGCTGGCCCCCCACGAAAGTCTTAGACTGGTGCAGAACATGAGTTCGTTACCTACGGCATATAAGAAAAGTTTAGTGCATTTTTTTTTTTCTTTTATGCTCGCGACACCTATTTTTACCTCTTGGCAGGACCGTATCACAACTGGGCGTTAAATGTAAAGACCGTTCTTGTCTGTAAAGCCATGACAAGAGCAAATTCTCAAGGCGTCTAAGCTGATCTGATCAGCACTCAGCCGAGATGGAGTGGCCATTGCATTCGTATGACAAACAGCACCCCGACCCATGCCTCAAAGGGCGTAGCCTACATGCTAGCTGGGTTGGTCAGACGCTCTGGTAATGTTAGAAGTTAGGCTGATGTGTTGGCAGACTTTTTGGTCGCGATGTTAGTTGGGCTGGTAAACACACACAGCTCCATTAAGTCTTAGTGTTTGCAGTCTAGGTGAATAGATAAATAAATAAATGAATATATATATATATATATATATATATATATATATATATATATATATATATATATATATATATATATATATATATATATATATATGTAATGTGTGTGTGTGTGTACATGAGAAAGTTATACACGTTTAAGCAATATATTTCTCATCGTCTGTTTGTAATGTGAATGGAGAAGTTAGCCTCGCTGGAATCAACTTCGTGCCCAGATTCAGAAATTAAGGAGCGCTCACATGACAGTGGAAGTCTCCGGTATATTGAGGATGTGTAAGCCCGACGTATATTGAGGATGTGCGTGAGGGAAGTGAGAGGACATATGCAGTTCCCTGCCACGTTAAGGAGCGAGTTATCAATGACATTTGTCCCTCAGGCTTATTTGGTTGAGTTCCTCTACCTGCAACGTGTTCTTGTGAGGTGCCAGTTCCATTAAGGTTTGTGATACGGGTGTAGGATATGCTGGGACTCGTCTTTCAGGATCCGCGGCTCCCATCACCGGTCCCGCGGCGCCTGCAGGAGGGGAGGGAGGCCGGAGGGGGGGGGGGGGGTGTCTTGTGGTGTAACCTGTAGAACCTGCAGGAAGGGGGGTGTCCTTGGCTGTGCTGGAAACATTCGCCACGTACATTCACTGCTCCCACGACCACCACCGCCGCCGCCGTGGTCGTCTTCGGCGTCGTGTTCGCCTGCTCCCGATACCGGTGTCGTCTTCGTCGTTGGGCTCCCTGCTCCCACCACAGTCGTCGTCGTTATCGTCTTCGTCATCGTCGTTCCTGCCTTGTCATCTTACCTGTTGTAGTCCTTGTTCCCACCACCGTTGTCGCTGCCCGGTGTTCCCTACTCCCTCTCACCATCACCACCTTCGTCGTTGTCACCTGCTACGTGAGACACACTTGCTGTTCCTGCCGTCTCCTTCCTTCCTTCCTTCCTTCCTCCCTACCACACCACCACCACCACCACCACCAGCAGGCCTATCACCCACCGTCGTCATCGTCCTCGTCCTCCACTGAGTCTATATTGGTCTTGTGTAGGGTAGCATATACTCACTCCGTGGAGACGTGTACGACACCACTGTGTCCCTGCCTGGCCGGGTGTGTCCAGCCCATTGAAGCGTGGCATCGGGGGTTTCATAATGATCGACGTGCGACATTTGGTGCTCAGGCTTACCTGGGAATCTTCCTGTTGACGTTTCTCATACGTTCTGCTTTTTGATTGCCATCGCCCATCACCGTGACGTGCTCTCATCCTTGTTCCTCCTTTCTCATAGTTGGGAAAAATATTTGTTCTGCGTTACAGAAGATCATCGGAGCCGTCACGTAACGTCATACTGATTGCGTGATGTTTCCTGTCACGAGTCGCTGACTCCATTGTCACAGCATATTCCTGACATCATAGGTCATGGATCAGTCACTCACCATCATCCAAACCACGTTACATCACCATCACCATGCATAACATTGTATGACAGGCAGTTGACAGCACCTTGACGACACTTGGTCCCTTCTCCACTGCGGTACGAGCCCTGAACCACGATGTTGCGACACTTGAGTATAATGTCTTAGACCCCTTGATCTGACCCTTAACCAGGGCGAGTCCAGGGCACCATCACTATCACCGCGCGATGTAGTTCATGTATATAGCGATTAAGCTCAGGTCGCACTTTACACCAGCAGTTAAATGTGTCTCTCTCTCAACCCCCGCCCGGTCTCACATGTAAAACACGAGTGATCCTGATGTACATATGTCAGTGTGAAGCGACATGTGTTTTAATCTTGCATATCAGAGATGTTCTCGGACTCGTGTATGTGTGCTCACACATATTCATTTGACATTTGTCTCATTCTTGTCCCCGCTCCTTGTCAGCCGACCAACCAACCCTCCCTTTTGTACTCCGCGATATTTTATGTTTACCGCCGTCTTATATTCTCGGCGTAGTGATGTTTATTGCCCCGCGTATTTCCCACCACAGTGGCCTTTTATCAAACCTCCTCCTCCTCACGGTGAGAGCCATCCAGCGTTCATCTCCCTCCCATGAACACTCATCCCTGTTTCATCTTGATATGCGAACGGCCGCGGCCAAGTTTGCCGAGTGCCTGTAATGTCGTCCTGTCCAGATAAAGCAGGTTGGGATGTTGCATAAAGACATTACACTCAAAAGAAAGAAAAAAGGAGAAAGAAAAGAAAAGAAAAAAAAAGAAACCCTCTTACCCAGTCAGAGCGTCATTGCACGGCTCCCCCCGGGTGCATTAGACTTGTGTGTGCCAACAGGGTTTTCACGCTCCTTGCTTGCCCAGACGAGCACTTCCGCCCTTTTACGTTGCTCTTCACTTTCAGTGTCGTCGCCAACATCAGGGGAGGAGGGGTAGGTGGGAGGGGGGAGGGGGACGTCTACGAGCGATAGTGCGTCATTTCCGGCTCTTTGTGGAGGTGTGCGTCTCGGGAAGGCCCCCCCCCCCTTCCCCCCCAGTGTTAGCTTTAGGTTAGTTGGCAGACAGATAGGTTGATTGGTTTGGTGGTGGGAAGGAAGGAAGGAAGGAGGGTAAGGGGTGGATGGATGGAAGGCCTCCTCCCGTCCTCTCCCACCGTGTTGGTTGGTTGGGTGATTCTTGCCCCCATTACCTTGTGCTGTGCGTCCACCTTTGTTGGTATGTTACCATCAGTGACTTTTACACTCTTGTTGATTATATATATATATATATACATATATATATATATATATATATATATATATATATATATATATATATATATATGTATATACATATATATGTGTGTGTGTGTGTGTGTGTGTGTGTGTGTGTGTGTGTGTGTGTGTGTGTGTATTCAACTGTTAGATAACTGAAGATCCACATTTTGAGTTACTGTTAAGTCTTAAACGTTAATAAATTTGATCTGGGTCCATCCTTTAAGTAAGTGAGCCTTGACCGTAAAGGCTCTTGGTATATTTTGGTTTTTGCTGCGCAAAAATGGCTGCTACTTTATGCACTTTTACCAGTGTTGAAGGCGGTTTTATGCACTTTTTCCACTGTTGAAGGCGGTAGCGTAAAAAGTGATACTGAGTTGCACTAAAGGAGGTCCAGGGGACTGGTGCCACAGTGAACTGAATTACGTGACAAGTTACGTCTTGAATTACACATCAACGAAAGGTCAAGTTGGGTTTACGCTGGGCTAGTGTCGCAGACTATGTCGAAGCTTCTTACGAAGAATATAAAGGTGTGAGACTATGCTACCGGGGGAAACTGGCTTACTTATGGTACTGCTGCACCAAGTGTACTGGATGCCAGAGGGAGTCTGGCTAGAGGGACGGGATCCTCGTCGTAAAATGGATTCTTACATATTTCAAGAAAATGTCATTTTCACGTGTAAATCACTGTAAACAGTTTTACCATCGCCCCGCCCTATCACTTTAAGCTTATTGGGGGATGTAGATAGGCCGGCCACACTCTGGGGCCCCGAGGACGCTGCAGATCAACTCACAGGCATCACTTATAATATCTGTATATCAGGAAATGTAATGTCCACCTGATTTACATGTGGACGCTCGACAAGCCTTGATGTATAGGCGGGTGTGAAGGGTGTTATGAGGATTTTGCTATCCCGCGAGAGGTCTGGGGACGGTGTTGTAGGGTGGAGCTGAGCCTAGAAATAAAAGCTGAAGGGATGGGATGGGTGTAGCAAGGTGTGTGTGTGTGTGTGTGTGTGTGTACGGGGTGCGGTTGGGAGCAGTGGCCACAGGGAGTTTAGGAGTCGGGGTGCCAAAATTATCGCCTCGCCCGGAAGTGGCACTACATCTTCTCCGCTCTACTTCCCTCTCCTCGAACAGTCCTGCGTACGCGTACCCTGCTACATACATACATACGTACATACATACATATATACATACATACGTAAGTACGTACGTACATAACTACACTCATTCACTCACATGGTCGTACTGAGGGACAGGTTTATGAATCTACCTGCCCAGACATCTGCTCGTTGTGTAGCAGGAGGTGAAGGAGTGCGGCGGTGGTGCGACCCAGGGAGCCAGCCAGCATGGCTATGTCTTCTCCGGGACCTTGAGACGGTACATACAAGAGTCGGTAGAATCGTCAGCTCACGGACGGGAGGGAGGTGCTGTGGGGTTATTTTGATCATTGTATACACATGTCCTCTTCTATCGGTGATGTTCGGGATGTTTTAAAATATTTCGGTTTTTTTTTTCTATTCTTTTTGAAAGAGCTATCGTATGATTATATGTTGGAGCATATTAAGTGTGGAATGTGTGTGAATGGTGGTATTGATGTGTTCACGGGAGGATGTCCGGCTTCTGGCGTTGTTTGTTGTCGTTGTGTTGTGCTGTGTGTGGAGGGTTTGTGGCTTGGCAGAGGTGCATTTGTGGTCTGCCTGTCGGGCTCTCTGTGACTTTTGTCTTGGGTGTTAAGCTGCTTGTTTAGCCTTCAGGGTGTTTGGGTGGTCGAGACCAGTAGATAAAAGGCTTGTGCTGTCCTGCTGCATCGACGCTGCTGTGTTCCTGGTGGTGTCGGTGCGTTCCCATCGTATCTACAGTTGACACAATACTTAAAAGAGACAAAAAGAACCCGTGTATTTCACAGTCCACAGACCTTGACTCCCCGTGCCAGTCCTCCGGACCACAGAAAATTGCAGTGTTGAGGGAAGGGTTGTGGGAGTCGTCTTGTTACTCTTGCACCGCCCGTAATACACCTGGGAGATTCATTGCTCCACTCGCTCCTGAAGTCCATCCGCCAGCAAATCCTCACCGAGTGTCGTAATCCATAGCTCGTCCCACGTTAAGTCCACCTTAAAGTCTCCTCTCCTCCCCGTTAAGAGCTTTAACGCTAATACCCCCTTCAGACCGACGACGACCCAAGTACCCGTACTAACTTATCACTTTAAGCTCCCCACCGTAATTCGTGTCCGCCCGCCCCCCTCCCCCTTTTTTTTTCTTTATCTTTACTGCCTCCCCGCTTCTCCCAACACATGGACCACACCCTCACTCAAGGACCGGTCGTATCCCCGCTGAAGATTCACTCCCGCCCTGTTTATTTGTTCCGATTCTCACGGCCTTTTTGGAATCGTCACACATATTTACCCTGGGGCGTCCCTAAGACCCGCCGGCGCCCTTGCCTGGTCGTATCGGAGATTGGGGGAGAGGGGGGAATCCGGGTCTTAATCCTTGCCAGCCTTGGAGGGACGACCACCAGCGGATACTGGTCTTCCGTGGCGGGGGCAGCCGATTTAGCGGCGTCATTTCCTCTAGATCAGTCGGTCAGCCAAGGTTGTTATTGTGTTGAGTTTCTTCCACCGCCGAGCTAACAAATACACAAGGAGGAAAACATACAAACCGGTGGGGTTTATGGGGGGGAATTTCTAGCTGGTTTGTTGGGCGGTGGGTGAGCAAGTGGTATTTTGTGTGGATGTTCCTACCTACCTTCCTACCTAGCTACCTACCTACCTAGTGTGTGTGTGTGTGTGTGTTTGTGAGAGAGAGAGAGAGAGAGAGAGAGAGAGAGAGAGAGAGAGAGAGAGAGAGAGAGAGAGAGAGAGAGTAGAGATTGTGAACTGAAAGTCATTAACCCACGTGTAGGTGTGAGGCAGCAAGAATAGCCACCTACCCACCTGGGCCAGTGTCGGGAACTTGACGACAACTGAAGTGCTGGCTCACTGGGTCCCCGTCACTAACCTCACCGATATACCCTGATAGTAGTACCTCCCTGGTCGGTGGCCGCCTAGAGAGAGAGAGAGAGAGAGAGAGAGAGAGAGAGAGAGGTATTCCCAGACTCCACTGTGCATGTGAAACGCGAGTGAGAATTTTCCTTTGACGAAGATGTGCCATAAACAGCGGACATAAAAGAGCACATCATGGAGTACCTCCTCTCCCCTCCCCTCAGAGGAGTCCACCTTACCCTGCTCCCGCGGTGAGTGCAGCCTCTTAAGCTGCTTGCTGATGCCCCCATAAAAGGGGTCTTAGAGTTGTATAATGATGATGATAAAGTTGTTACGGAAAAGGGTCATTAAGGTGACTGAGGTTGAATGTGTGACCTCAGAGCTGTCTGATGGTGACGCAGGCGCGCTCAGCTGCTGACCGTGCGAAGGCGCCGTATATGATGGAGGAGGAGGAGGGAACCTTGGTGTTTGGCCAGACGGGAGGGCGGTGGCGGGCCCAGCAGCTGCCGGGGTCCTCATACCTCGGATGGTCCGCGCGCGCCGTCAGGCTCACCGTGTTTCCCCCCCCCGCCACACATGGTTTGGTCTTCTTGGCTCTACTGGATGGCCTTGGCTGACTTATCGACTCTTGGGTTGACCTACTTCTCCTTGTGTTTGCTGTTCCTTACTGGTTGGCCTACTTAAAGTATTGTATTATACTCGTCGTAGTTCGTTTATTCCTGCTGTCCCTTTGGGGGGAGGGGGTGGGGGGAAAGGGGGTGTTTGCATGTGTCTCCAGGGTGACCTACGAAGTCTCGCGTTTTCTTTTATGGACGTATACTTTACTGGTCGTCGTCCATCTTGCCTTCTTTGTTGCTCTGCCTGACGCCTGTTTGGGGTTCTGACCTACCTTTGTTAGATTGCCGGGTACCTTTATTTTTATGTTTCTGTTGCCTTTGTGGTGAGCGAGTGTGTTGAACAACTTTAAGAAAAAACAAACAAACCTGGGTACAGACGGCTTAGCGAGAGGGTACCTTCGTCTCCGTGAAAAGAAAACGAAAAGAACGTTTTCGTTTCGTCTGCTTCTTTGTAAACAATGCAGGGGTGAGGGTGGGTGTGCCATGTCCTATACATTTATAAGGGATTTCCACCAGCAGGAAATTGCAATGATATCTTTAACGATAAGATCACAAAGCTACGTACGGAAGGGTTAAAAGTATTTTGTTGTTCCGTTTCTTATTATGTATTTCTCTGTGCTTTTTACCACATGGGTCTGTAAGTTTCACATCTCTTCGTCTATCACAGACAGCCTCGAAAAGACCCTGTGGTCTGTTGCTTTTCGAGTTCCTTTATATTCATTTGTATTTATGTTTTTTAAACTGTGTTGCTTTCATCCCAAACAAAATAGGGATAGTTGATTTATAGGTGTGTTGATGTTAGTCATTTACATAGAAAGATAAGAATATTGAAAAAAATTTAAATTTCCATGACCATATATATATATATACTCTTTTTAACCACAAGATGCCACTGGTGAGCACGACGCGCCCCACACCATCGCCTGCTCACTACAGCGCTACATAAAGACGCAGGACAGTGCCAGTAACTTGCATTTAGGAGCCAGGGGGGAAACCATATAGAAAACATTCGATCGTTTGTGATGGAAAGATGACGGTGAAATATGGTAAAGTTGGGTGGAGCGTCTGGTGCCGTAACCACAGGAGCACGACCGACGGCCTGGACTCCGACATGAGCTTTAAGGGTCAAGTTAGAGATCAAGAGGTCATGCTCAAGGTTCGCACATGCGTGCTCAGGCGTCGCACATTCATGCTCAAGGGTTGAGAGAGAACATTTTACCCTGGGGTCAACCCGTGGGATCCTCCCTACCCCAATTGTCTAAGTAGTCAAACATCACGGGGGGGAGAGAGTGTAAAAGCCAAATGTTCGTGAATGTGGTTTGAACACGTGTGAATTTTCTCTCTTGGGAATGATGAAGGCGAACGTGATGGTACGTTTGGTAGCCAGCCAGCCGCTCTCCACACCGGAAAGTTGCCCCCTCTTAGATTTGTTTCCTTTCCTTTTTGAGTCTTATTTCTTATTATCTGGAGATGAGGAATAAGCAGCCATATGTTATGTTAACCCCATCTTGCATGCATGAGATGATTATGACGTCTCCTACTCGGCCGGTAGTAGGGTGTCTGGTGCGGGAAGATTACCCCCCCTCGACACCTCCTCGAACGTGGCTTTGTCTGATCCAGCAGCTCTGGGATACAAGGTCCAGTGTAGGCCGGAGTTATCGGCACAAATAACATCACCGTTGGCAAACCATACGCGTTTTGCCTTCCCTCTACCCCCGACGGGCGCTAGTCTAACCTTATCGATCCTGTTGCTCACTGGCATACAGGCTGGCTGAATGATTCGCTAATCAAGGACTAGGATGAGTGCGTTTTGAAGAATATAGAAAGCTTCGAAAAGAAGTGTTGCATGCGACATATGCGTGTTTTTGAAGCAGGGAGGAGCTGCCCCACGCTTGCATATCGCTATAATGACAGTCAGACTGAAGATAGTGTGAGGAAATGTCGCCACTTGAGACGGTGCGCTATTACTTACACCGGGAGCGTGAGCGAGTGTGTGTGTGTGTGTGAGTGTGGATACCAGCAGACAGCCTTACGACAGGCCCCGCTGATCCCGTGGCAGTTGGTGCTGCCGCAGCAACAAGTCGCACCAGCTGACACGCCGTGGCACCCTCACGCACCCACGTCCATACTAAAGCGTGAGACAGGGGGCATGTACTAGTTAACGCTGTATCCGAGCACACGCAGTGGTGGCACGTGCAAGAATGCAGCGCAAGAGCCTCGAGTGTGATAATGATGGGAAGGCACGACCACAGAACACGCCCCAGTCTGGGTTTGTTCCGGGGGTTTCCTCAGGTGCAAGCACGCTCCTCCGGGGTGTACTTAGTGTTTAACGCTAGTAGTCTGACACGGGTGACCGGTGGTATATGTATAAGCAAAGTCTTTGTCACAATTACCTTGACGCTCTTTCTTCCTCGAGTACACAGATGCGTTTTGCCATCGGCGCGTTACTTTCGTAGATGATGCCCAGTGATCGAACATTTTTTTGGGCGATGCACGAAAGTGGTCGAACGACCCACCTCCCTCTGTTTAGCACGACCTGAAAGGTTGTGTCGCCACGACAACGGCGGCCCTGAAGACTGGCCAGTGTGGCTCGTGTCTGTGGTGGAGGACGTCTTGTGTAAGAGCCTGGAGATAACGCCGTGTCCCACTTCCCACAGTGCCATCTGGACGTCATCATAAAAGAGATTTGACCCCGGCTGTTGACCACTTGATAATGATGGTTGTACTCGTTGGTTGTGATGATACCCTCCCCTTCCCGTCTACACCTGAAGTGTCAGTAGTGATGATCCATGTACATCATCATCATCATCATCGTCATCATCATCAGCATCATCTCCACCTGGCCTTAATGTGTCGAGTTCGGTCGTCGTATCCTTCACGTCAGACGTACGTGTGATGATAGTGGTTGTGATGTGCTCCATCCCAGGCCTGCTTGTGGTGATAGTGGCGGTAATCGTCCCTCATCTTCACAAGTGTTAAACCCCTGCTTAGCTTCCTACCTGACTCCCTGATGATCCTTACCAACGTCTGTGCCGGTAGTAACATATGTTAATCATTATACTCATCCCACCCGCGATGATAGTGAGAGGAATCCTCCATTATTTTTTTTTCTTCTACCAGGATATCCAGTGATAATGGTAGCTTTCCATCCATAACTGCCACACTTGCCCCGCTTGGGCTGGTAGCCGTGGTAGTTCTCCGTTGTCTTACCAGCTAGTGAAGGTAGTGAACCTCTCTCTCTCTCTTTCTCCCTCCCTCCCTCCCTCCCTCCCTCTCTCTCTCTCTCTCTCTCTCTCTCTCTCTCTCTCTCTCTCTCTCTCTCTCTCTCTGACTTAATCGTCTCACTGTAGCGGTGTATTGCACTGGTGATAGTAACAGTGATTGATAATGGTCTCGGTGTATGGTCCTCCAGGTGTTTTATAGAACCATGTTACTGCCGGTGGCAGATTTGCTCTCTGATGATGATGATCATCATCATTAGTGTGAGTTGTGGCAACCTGACGCACCTGGCC
>NC_092242.1:13260998-13275998 GCF_036320965.1 Panulirus ornatus | reverse complement strand
TTTCAGTACTGTACGTACAGTGTAGCTGACCACCATTAACTTCACCGTTTGATTACATTCGTCGCTGTCGCGTTGCGTCTCTCCGCCACGGGGTCTTGAGTCTGTTGATCAGAACCCAGGGTGAGGCAGGAGGATTCCGCTTTTCATTGCACAGTGCATGTGTGACAGTGTGGATGTTCAGGTCCTGACACCCCCTCCACACACACACACACACACACACACACACACACACACACACACACACACTCTCTCTCTCTCTCTCTCTCCTTCGCATCATGACCACTCTCTCTCTCTCTCTCTCTCTCTCTCTCTCTCTCTCTCTCTCTCTCTCTCTCTCTCTCTCTCTCTCTCTCTCTCTCTCCTTCGCATCATGACCACTCTCTCTCTCTCTCTCTCTCTCTCTCTCTCTCTCTCTCTCTCTCTCTCTCTCTCTCTCTCTCTCTCTCTCTCTCTCTCCTTCGCATCATGACCGCTGGACAGGGTCCTGCCCAACGGAGTCTCATGTAAGGAGGACCTCGTTCAGCACTCTTGATTTCAGTATTTTGTACCCTGAATTCTGTACTGAGTTACAGATGTACGGATCTGCATTCAGTACATGATTCCTCTGGTCGTCAGTACATGGTATAGGATCCAAGGTCATCAGGAGGCGATGCGTGTCCCTCTTATGTTGGCGACGGTGTTGACCCATCGCGTTGCTGTAGATGACTGTGTCGTGTAGAGTGAGTGACCCGTCTGCCAGGGGTTTATGATGAGGTACGGATGTGCGGCAGGCTGCGATGTACACGGGGGGATGACAGAAAGAGTTTTTCCGCCAGGGGTTCGAGGTAAGGGTACGTGTGGTTAGGCTGCGATTTAATGGGTGGTAGTGGTGGGGTCAGCGAAGAGATGACAGCGGTGTCAGGGTAGGAGGTGGGGTGGGGTGACCACAGGCGAGGCTGGGGATCGTTGTGAAACTCTTTCAACTGTCTCGTCTCTCTCTCTCTCTCTCTCTCTCTCTCTCTCTCTCTCTCTCTCTCTCTCTCTCTCTCTCTCTCTCTCTCTCTCTCTCTTCTCCAGATTTAATTGATGATACAGACGTTGAAAGTATTTCCCGGGGTGGATTATACCCTCTCTGTGTCTTTTATCATTATCATTATAATTATTATTAGTAGTAGTAGTAGTTAGTAGTTAATAGTGATAGTTGTTGCTGTGATAGCAGTAATAGTGGTAGCAGTATAGAATTGATTTATCATATAATTTGTTCGGAAAGAAATGCAGTTGTACGTGGTTGTTTACGAAAGTTCATGCATATTCAAGATTCCCCGTACCAGGCCTCTCAGAACCCGTGGTGGTGCTCCTCACTCTGGCAACGCCTGGCCGGTATCTTCCTGATTATCTTTTCGACATGTTTATACGTTGTCCTTGTCAGTGTTATTGGTCGTCAGTTTAGCGCGTTTTCTCACTTGGCTTTCTGATGAACAGGCACAGCATTTGCCCTCTTCAGCGCTAATGGTGGCGGTGGGCGGGCGAGATACCATCGGGGACATACGCTTGATAATGGTTTAAATCCTTCATGAGCTTACAATTATGTTGCATCTGATGGTGATGGTGCCTCTCGTGATCCCTTCTCCACTCCATGTTACAGTGTTGGTGATAAGGTACAATTATGTTGCGTCTGATGGTGTTGGTGCTTCTCGTGATCCCTTCTCCACTCCGTGTTGCAGTGTTGGTGATAAGGTGGCCTCCACTGTGAACACACACGGAGTGTCTTTGTGTGTTGGTGTGTGACTGATTACCTGTTTGTGCTATACGGGGAGGGATGGTTTGTACACTCGTGGGGGGGGGGGGGGGGGCATTACTTGAACCTTCTCATCTTTCATACAACCTTTTTATACTACTATTATACTGTAAAAGTACAGTACATCTTTTTTATATATAGATTTCTTGCGTGATTTGAATGCCATGGTATCTGGTTGTTCTTTCGCTACGTCTTCCGAAGAAGTGCGTCATCGAACTGGTTTGATAGCTTACATATAGTTATCAGGTCTCTATCAGGTCACACACTATCAGGTCACACTCCATCAGGTCACACACTATCAGGCCACACTTTACTCTCTTCCATGGGAGAGAGAGAGAGAGAGAGAGAGAGAGAGAGAGAGAGAGAGAGAGAGAGAGAGAGAGAGAGAGAGAGAGAGAGAAGATTTAAGGTCTCTAGCTCTTCCTTGTAGCTCAACTCCCGTAATTCTGTTCCCATTTTCTTTGCTCTCCTGTGGACATTATTTATTAGTTCTTTGTGCTTCACCAGCGGAGTACCGCAGGGTTCTGTCCTGGGACGATTACTCTTCCTGATATATGTGAGTCACTGGCCAAAGGGGGGTGTGGTGGACTCCTGCCTGAATATGTTAGCGGATGATGCAGTGATCATGAGGGAAGTGAAAAGCGTGACAGATTGCATTTAAGTTACTAGGGAACCTTGGCAGACTCCAGAGTTGGCCTGATACGTGGTTGTTGAAGTTCAACCTTAGCCGAATGTGAAGTAATGAGGGTGGGTCAGAGCGAGGGAAGGTTTCAATGTCGTTTTGGTCTTGGAGGAAAAAAAAAATAGTAAGCTGCAGGAATCGTTGCGTGAGAGAGACTTGGAGGAGACATCGTCTCTGACCCCGGCACCAGAATCCAGCCTTTAGGGAGAGTAGCTCAGAAGACCAACCTGACTGCTGGGTATTTTGAGAATTGCATCCAACGTCATGGATAAGGAACTATTCAGCAACCTCTTCACGTCTTCCATTAGGCCAGATATAGGGAACCAATAGAGAAGGGCGAGAGTTGGTCAACAAAGATGGTACCAGAATTGAGAGAGATGTGGAGCTAGAATGAGAGTTGAGGGGCCATACATTGTATCACAAATGAGGAAGGAAATTAAGGGACGATGAAATCAACATTGAACTGTTCAACAGATGCAGAGAGAGGACCACCAGAGGCCATAACATGAATTCTATCCTGAAACTTGTTTGAAAAGATGTAAACAAGTATTTTTTTTCTTTTTACATTTAAAGAGTAGTGGATGAATGAAATGAATTAAGTGATTGAGATAGTGAATAATCATACTTGATCGCAGTTTCTCGCGTTTGCGAGGAGCGCCAGGAACAGACGGAAGAAAGACCGCACCGAAACCGTAACCTCCTTATCCATCCACAACTAGACCCCACAAACCTTTCCATGGTTCCCCGTAGATGCTTCACATTGACAGCACGTTTACCCCTGCTTACCACGTCGTTCCAATTCACTCTATCACTTGCATTTATATATATATATACAATATATATATATATATATATATATATATATATATATATATATATATATATATATATATATATATATCTTTCTTTTTCTTTTAAACTATTCGCCATTTCCCGCGTTAGCGAGGTAGCGTTAAGAACAGAGGACTGGGCCTTTTTTGGAATATCCTCACCTGGCCCCCTCTGTTCCTTGTTTTGGAAAATTAAAAAAAAAAAAACGAGAGGGGAGGATTTCCAGCCCCGCGAATAGTATGAAAAAAAAAATATATATATATATATATATATATATATATATATATATATATATATATATATATATATATAATTGATAATTTATATCTGTTGAGCGTGTTAGAGATTACAAAGACGGGTGAATGAGTGTCTGGAGAGGTCGTTATTGGGGGGTTAAATTAGGCTGGAGATGTGTACAGCCCCCAGGACACGGTCGGTCTGATCCATGCAGCAGCCTCGGCGCTGAACGTGATTGTGACGTTAACACTGGAGGCAAAAATACGCACACCAACCCCGGATGTAGAACACGCAGAGGTCTCGTACCCACCGAGGCCCGTGTATACATGCCATTAGGCCCGCCCGGTCTTGAGCATTTCGTCACGTCATGTAACGTCGGACACCAGCGTCAGCGTACTGAACGTGTGGTCAGGTCGCGTGATGTGCCGCACAGTAGTGTATAAAGTATGATGAGGCATATGCGACGACAGCATACTTCAGTATACCAGACTCATTCTGAAACGCTGGGAGTATTTGTTTGCACAAGGCCTTCGTGTTAGCCATCAGAGGACGCATGCCTTCAGGGGGTCTTGAGATCCGTGTCATGTTGTGTTGTAGGAGAGCGTGGCACATGGTTCCTGCTTGAGGGATATCCGTCATATATATATGTGTGTGTGTCTATATTTGAAATGATAATCTGATGATCTAATAACTAGGTTGACTTTCTTTTGTGCCTTACGTTGAAATGCCTTTACTTTATTATTATCATTATTAGTAGTAGTAGTGGTAGTAGTAGTAGTTGTGGTAGTAGTAGTAGTAATAGTAGTAGTAGTAGTATTTAGCTCAGTGATACGACAGTAACAGAAGAGCGAAATACCATAACCGTGTGTTGAGATCGTGCAGGTGGTCGGAGCACGGCGTGCCTCCCATCCTTGCAACACACGCATGCATATATATATATATCCTCATCCTGACATCAGGACAAAAAAGAAGAAAAAGAAAATGGAGTGCGTGGATAATTTGAAATTTATGGTGTCGTTTCTCAGCGATTTGTGACCTCACGTATTTCCCAATGGTACTGCTCAAGTATTTTTAACATTACATTTTATCATGCTGACATATGATGATAAGCGGTTCGTCTAAATATATACGTAAGGATTAATGAGTTGACATTTGTTAGCCCCTAAATATGTTTGTATCATAAACAATGGAAATATTAAACCCAGATTAGATCTTAATTGATCGTAATGGCCCGTAAATTTTCTTTGACGATAAGGAGTTAAAAAGGTGTGTGTCACCTCACTGAACACGACCATGGAACGTCCGCCTCGTAGATCGTGGCGATGGCAGTAAGAATTGGGGCGGCGGCAGCCGGTAGGAAAGGATTGGAGTTGTAACTTGAGTTGTAACTTGAGTTGTGGCAGAGAAGAACGTAGACCACGCGTAATGACTGTGAGTGGAATCATCGGTTTTGCGAGGGGGTTGATGTAAAAAAAAATAAACATGCAGGCTGAAGTCGCCAGCTATGTCATTGAGGATATAGATTGGGTGTGTACGTTCGTGGAGTCAGTGTGTGTGTGTGTGTGTGTGTGTGTGTGGACAGCACGTCACAGGAGGAAGGGTGGCGTGGGCCTGCAGCGGCAGCATTCCCAGGACCCGTCACAAAATAGCTGGGCGGAGCGGAGGACCACTTCTTTTTTTTTTCTTTTCTTCCCGAACCTTATCATCACTATCGTCCTAGAGGCTTGTGACACACTGATGATCAGATTGACTCGTTTTTTCGCTGGGGCCTCGTGGGAGCTTGAGGCTCTGTGGCTAGCTCCAGGGCAGGAGAAGACAAAGAGGACGGAGAGAATATATGAGTTTTATGTTTTTGGTGTTTTATTTTGTTCCTAAAACGCTGCGCAGAGATACGGGAAGTCTGTAGGAGTCGTCTGTGTCATTCGTCTGTTACTCCACAGTAGTCTGGTGTAAGCTACGGCTTCTTAATTATATGATATGATATAATAACACTCGAGTTACGTATATGTATGTTTGTGTGTATATATATATGGTATTATTTCCTGCGTCTTATGGTAGCTTGAAAACGTAGGACTTGTCTGGGGTGAGTTCTATGACATGATAATGCTTAGCTAAAGTAACTTTTACACTCACGGTGTAACCTCATGCAAGCGGAGCCTGGTAACTCCTATGTGTGTGTGTGTGTGTGTGTGTGTGTATGTGTGTGTGTGTGTGTGTTTTCGAGGTGTTCATAATATTTCATGGCATTATTGTTAATAGCAGTGAACAATAGGGCGATTCCTCAGGAAAATTCGTCTTAGTTCATTTCAGCGTTGTTTTAGCTTCATGGTATTATATTCTCCCTCTGTGTGTCCCCTTAAGTCTGGCGTGCAGTGGCGTACGTTCTCATCAGACCGCATTGATCTTGGTTGGTTGCGTCGGTAATATCACCCGGTAGTAGGGGCTGTGACCGACCCCGCGGCGCTACCGTATGTGATGAGACGTTTAGCATCGGCTCCGCGTACCGTCGCTGGAGACTTGCCTCCTGCGATAGGGTCATCGAGGGCTCTTTAATTCTAGAGGCCGCGGCGGCGAACACGCTGGGTACAGTGGGGCACGTCCAGCCAGATTTGGTTTCGGAGGAATAACACCAACGGACGCGTGTGATATATTCCATCTCCGTATTTTACAATGTCCCTAAGAATATTGAGGACCACACACTCCTCCTCCCCTCCCTGTTTTAAGACGAGTCCTGCAGTGAGCTGTGGTATCAGCACGTTCAGTGCGCCATATCGCTTCAGGGATGATGGGAGTCGTGTCATCACCACCTCAGTCATCTTTACAAGGCTTTGAGATGGCCCTGTGTCCGCCGCTGCGCAACAGAGGGGCGGGCGCGCTGGTGTCTCTCTCTCTCTCTCTCTCTCTCTCTCTCTCTCTCTCTCTCTCTCTCTCTCTCACACACACACACACACACACACACACACACACACACACACACACACACACACACCATGTGTCCTGATCTTTGCATGCACATCGTATGACTGGGCGAGCGACTTGATGGAAGTCCACGCTCGCATCACAAGACACTGCTCTACAGTGTGTCTTGCAGCAAATTGACGTATCGAGGTCAGGGGGTTTGAAAGCCAAGGTCATCAGTAGGTTGCGTGCTCTTATTTTTCTCCTTAACGTTCTTGTTCACGATGTCTAACGACTGAGTGATTGGATGTAGAATAGACTTTCATCACAGGTAGAGCACGCGATACTTCGCACTCGAGTTAAGTTTTCATGGTTGCGGGGGTCAGAGTTCAAGGTTATATAAGGTGTTCTTTATTGAGTGTACCTTTGTCAGGAGGGAGGGTACGTGGCTGTGGAACAGACGTGTACGACAGATATTAAACTTTCAAGACCTCCGCATCTGATAAGATTTAGGTTGTCTGGAGAGAGAGAGAGAGAGAGAGAGAGAGAGAGAGAGAGAGAGAGAGAGAGAGAGAGAGAGAGAGAGAGAAGAGGGGGGGTCAGAGGTCAAAACCACAAGGTCATGAGTATTTCGATGTTCGTGGATGCGCATTTACTCAATATCTGACGACATGGCGAACGGATATAGATCGGAGTTCGTCCCCGCGGGTACTGCATTCAAAGTTCTGAATAATATTTTGGACGGCTGGGGTCAGAGATCAAGATTGCAAGGTCACGTGAATTAAAATGCTACAAGATGCTTGTGCGCGCGGGGCCTCATGACGTGTTGAACAGGCTTGAACTATAGATGCCGTGTTCAAGCTTGTACATCTGATTAAGTTTTGGAGTTCAAAAGGGGGGGAAGGGGGTAGGGTGAAAGGTCAAGGGTTCACAAGGTGACATTCACCCGGGGAGTATATATATATATATATATATATATATATATATATATATATATATATATATATATATATGTGTGTGTGCTTTTGAGAGTTTGTTTGTTGGTGTGATGTATGTTCGAGTCGTGCTTATTTTAGAAGGATCGCGGTGGCGTTGATCAAAATACAGCAAAAACAGCATCTATCATTTTCTCGTGTTTTAGGATCATCTGTTCCTCCTTCCCCCGTAGAATAACATTCGGGTATTCAACCGATCTTCCGTTACTGGGCCAGGGAGACTTATTATTCCAGTGGTTTTATTTCGGTGGGATGGAGCAGTGGATGTTCAGTCTCCAGGTGTGAATATTTCAGTGTTGGGAGGGGGGAAGATTCTGGTGAAGGGTGTGGGGCTTTACGCCTCCAAGTGACGAAGGTTTTCTTCAGTGTGGAATACAGGGTGTTTAGATCTTCAGGTGTGAATATTATAGTACAAATATTTAGGTCACCAGGCTTGAATATTTTGGTGAGAGTTGGAGGATATTTGGCGTAGAAGTCTCCCTGCTTCAGTAAGGTGCGGTGCATGAGTATTGTTTCTCCAGAGGCGTGAATAGTGCAGTATGGATCGGAGGGTATTTGGCGACGTGGTGCATGATGTAGTGGGTGGCGGTGGGGGAGCCAACCTGGATCTCTGCCCACCCTGATATTACCGGCGGGAGTGACGGCACTGGCTGGGCGGGTGGGTGGGAGTGGCGGCACTGGCTGGGCGGGTGGGTGGGAGTGGTGGCGGCACTGGCTGGGCGGGCGGGTGTGAGTGGCGGCGGCACTGGCTGGGCGGGTGGGTAGCAGTGGCGGCGGCACTGGCTGGGCGGGTGAGTGGCGGCACTGGCTGGGCGGGTGGGTGGCAGTGGCGGCGGCACTGGCTGGGCGGGTGGGTGGCAGTGGCGGCGGCACTGGCTGGGCGGGTGAGTGGCAGTGGCGGCACTGGCTTGGCAGCCGGGAGTCTTATTTCCCTTAATGTTGGAGGGGGGGGTCGAGGGCCGGGAACACTGTGGCACTTCCAGTTATTAGCTTTGAACTCGTAATCGCACGGCTTGAGGCATCTGGTGCCAGAAAAAGGATAGGAGAAAGAGGATTGAACACAGAGAGAAAAAAAAGAATGGGTAATATTCTTACGAAGGAAAAAGGATGAAGGAATGAATGAAAAGGGGGGTGAAATGATGGGTATGGAATAGAGAGAGAGAGAGAGAGAGAGAGAGAGAGAGAGAGAGAGAGAGAGAGAGAGAGAGAGAGAGAGAGAGAGAGAGAAAGAGACGAAAATATCAACAATTACGACGTATTGTTACGTAGACACACTACAGAATGTGTATGATTTGCCCCAGGGGCGAGAATGGCGTTCACTTTAAAGTTTCTAACGAGGAACAAGCGCATGGAAGGCTGTGTCTTGTGGCATAAAGGCGTCCCTAAACGTAAAGTGTCTTGTGGGCGTGGCCTGCTTGGCGTGACGCAATAGCTCAGCTGACGGGTGACGTCACGTCCTGTATGGCGGCCGCCTGCCTGCCCGTGATAAGACCAGTACGCCGAAGCCCCCGGCTGTTTTACCCCGCCACAGATAAGCATTGCCGGGATGGTGTCCTGTTGAGACGCAGTTCCTCAACAAAAGTTGCTTACGACCCCCTAATAAAAAAAAAAAATGTCCCCGTGAACTCTGATGTTATATATATATATATATATATATATATATATATATATATATATATATATATATATATATATATATATATATAAGGGCAGACAATGTGAGTTGTGTGCATGTGTGTATGTGTTTGTGTCTGTGTGTGTATATATATGTGTACATTGAGATGTATAGGTATGTATATTGTGCATGGGTGGACATGTATGTATATACATGTGTATGTGGGCGGGTTGGGCCATTCTTTCGTCTGTTTCCTTGCGCTACCTCGCTAACGCGGGAGACAGCGACAAAGCAAGATAAGAAAAAAAAAATAGAATATATATATATATATATATATATATATATATATATATATATATATATACACACACACACACACACACACAGTTTTAAAGATAAGGAACTTGTCAGGTTTTTGTCAAAGTACCCCAGAGTCGCGATGGCATCTTGACGAATATACTTTTACGCCGTGTTTGGTTGGGGTGGCGTGGGTTACTGTGGCCGAGGGAGGTGCCCGCCCTCTGTTTTGGATGGTGTGGTCGGGTTTTGATCCGGGCCGTACGTTATACTGGTCGTCTGTTATAGTCGCTGCCGCCACCGTGGGCACATTTATCACAACCCTGAGATAACAGAGCGCCTCGTCCGCGTCAACAAGTAAACCATTTTTTTTTTTTTTTTTTTTTAGTATCTTCCTTCACCCACCCCACGTCTCGGTGTCACTAGGATGTCCCCCACCCGAACCCACCCACCCACTGTAAGCCGTCGACGACCAATCATCGAACCACAGTTCCTCCTCTGCTACAACGTCTTTCGTTTTACGAACCACATTGCCTCAGCCGGTACGCTGTACGGCTCCACCCACCAGTGCCTCGCATTCACCCTGAAGTTCTGAGCAGCCTAGAATCACCTAACTCCCTCCCTCCCTCACCCCTTGCAGCCGCTTCCTCACCCACCTTGCAACTCCCAAACTCATTGGTTCCCAGACATATGAAGTCATTACCCTTCTGCCACATGGACACCCTCATAATGACTCCCCCTTACCCCACTCCACATGATTCCAAAATAACTATTATTTACACTGAGCATAAGAAGATATATATATATATATATATATATATATATATATATATATATATATATATATATATATATATATATATTTATATTTATTTATTATACTTTGTCGCTGTCTCCCGCGTTTGCGAGGTAGCGCAAGGAAACAGACGAAAGAAATGGCCCAACCCCCCCCCATACACATGTATATACATACGTCCACACACGCAAATATACATACCTACACAGCTTTCCATGGTTTACCCCAGACGCTTCACATGCCTTGATTCAATTCACTGACAGCACGTCAACCCCGGTTTACCACATCGCTCCAATTCACTCTATTCCTTGCCCTCCTTTCACCCTCCTGCATGTTCAGGCCCCGATCACACAAAATCTTTTTCACTCCATCTTTCCACCTCCAATTTGGTCTCCCTCTTCTCGTTCCCTCCACCTCCGACACATATATCCTCTTGGTCAATCTTTCCTCACTCATTCTCTCCATGTGCCCAAACCACTTCAAAACACCCTCTTCTGCTCTCTCAACCACGCTCTTTTTATTTCCACACATCTCTCTTACCCCTACGTTACTCACTCGATCAAACCACCTCACACCACACATTGTCCTCAAACATCTCATTTCCAGCACATCCATCCTCCTGCGCACAACTCTATCCATAGCCCACGCCTCGCAACCATACAACATTGTTGGAACCACTATTCCTTCAAACATACCCATTTTTGCTTTCCGAGATAATGTTCTCGACTTCCACACATTCTTCAAGGCCCCCAGAATTTTCGCCCCCTCCCCCACCCTATGATCCACTTCCGCTTCCATGGTTCCATCCGCTGCCAGATCCACTCCCAGACATCTAAAACACTTCACTTCCTCCAGTTTTTCTCCATTCAAACTCACCTCCCAATTGACTTGACCCTCAACCCTACTGTACCTAATAACCTTGCTGTTATTCACACTCACTCTTAACTTTCCTCTTCCACACACTTTACCAAACTCAGTCACCAGCTTCTGCATATATATATATATATATATATATATATATATATATATATATATATGAATGTTTATTGTAGTATATAAGATTAAACCCTGTGAGTCTAAAAACATTATGGGAGTACAACAGTAACAGCTTATTTGGTCATCTCTCACAAGGGTTTCTGATGGATGATGATGATGATGCAAAGCATCAACAAACTACTTGATTCTGGGTTTAGTACACAGAGAATATATATATATATATATATATATATATATATATATATATATATATATATGTGTGTGTGTGTGTGTGTGTGTGTGTGTGTGTGTGTGTGTGTGTGTGTGTGTGTATGTCGCTAAATATTGCCTTTACGACCTCCCTTGGTCTACTGAAATATCTGAAGGACGTAAAAGTGTCATTTCCAATATGGCAACTCCAGCATGTCTTAAGGACACATTTTCATGATCGTCTGTAAGACCAACGTTACGACTCCTCTGAAATTGCCAAACAACCCCCTCACAAGGACACGACACACACACACACACACACACACACACACACACACACACACACACACACACACACACACACACACACACACACACACACACAAGTTTGGGTACCACTGCCCAAGTCCGTCACAATTTCCCTGATTTTTTTTTTGTGCAACTACCACACTCACCCCAATTTCACCCTTCACATCATCCCCCTCGGCCAGCACAATGCCTTGTCCTTCGCAGCTCCTCCTCTACCTCAGGAGAGAGAGAGAGAGAGAGAGAGAGAGAGAGAGAGAGAGAGAGAGAGAGAGAGAGAGAGAGAGAGAGAGAGTCCTCCCACCATCCCAAATCTCTTGCACACCACAATCCCTCACCCACAACATCGTTCACCTACCACAAGTCTTTCATCCACGGCACCTTTACCCCCCGCGGGTTCTGTTTTCCGCACTCACGCACACACACAGACTCTCTTATCTCATTCACTGCAGTTCCTCACGCGTCGTGACCGCCGCAGATTCAGTCACCCAGGACAACTGGTTTACAGATAGACAGACAGACAGACAGACAGACAGTCACCTCAAGCGAGGGTTGGGTTGCTGGGTCGGGTGTGGTCGGTGAGTGCCCAGTTAGTAATGTATACGACGCGGACTCTCCTTCTGTGCTCGCTCTTGTTCCCAGTTTTTTTTTTTTTTCTGGGGTCACTAAACTTGATTGATATTTGATCGTCTTCATGCGCTGAGCTTTGTCATAGAGTTTTATTTCTAGTAGGGTAGGTCACCTTAGGGAGACACTCCCCCCAAGACCCTATTCTCATCCTGGGAAAATCATTGCTTCATACGATCACAATAAGATAGCCGCTGATAGCGGCACTGATACGATGGCATTTTGAGAAGTAGAATTTTGTAACAGGTGATAGCACTACGTGTGCACCCAACGACATGCCTCCTATACCATCGTTGATAGCACTGGTCCAGCCAGCCCAAACATGCCTCCCACGCCAGCAGGCGATAAGCCTTTCCTGTCGGAATTATCTTAGCAAAACTATGAGTGTCTTCCCTTAACTAAAGTCACCGAATTAAGAAGAAAAGTGAGAGAAAGCTTTGATGACTCCTCGCATCGGGAAAGCTGGGTCAAGCCCCTGATGATTTTTCTGTCGCAAGTGGGAGCTCTTTGCAAATAGTATCACCTACTGTGTAGGAACCTCGCGGATAGACTGTAAGAATACGAGAACTGAGTGGAGGGGTAATACATATATTCTCCGTTCCTTCCCTCTACGAGCGGCCACTGCGGTGCCTGGCCCTTCCCCTTAGGCAGGGTCTGTTAGTAGGTACTCGGTAGTTACGCCTCGGTATGTAAACCGTAGGAGAAGGCACCGTGGTAGTGGCAGCAGCAGCGCTGTACGTACTCTTGTATGTACCTGCCCTGCCAGCGCTGGCAACGTGCCACTCACCTGTCTCACCAGCGATGACCAAAGTAGACTTACCGGAAATATAACTTGGCCCGAATGTACTCCCATAACCTGCTGCCCCGCTCTGCCCACAGCCGTCTCCTGACCTGTCCAAAGACTCGACCAACTCCTTTGGTCGGTCTTACATGCCAAGCCCCGGGTGCTCGCCCTATCTACAATACTCGAGGTCATTACCTGGGCTGGTACCTCCTTGTGGTTCTTATCGTCGTTTTGAACTCAAAGGAAACTGGGTCGCGTGGCGTGGGTAGTGTTCACGAGGAAAGGATCCCTGGCATCTGGAAGTAACTGGACTCTTTATTGATGAGTGTTCGTCTGCAGGAGCGCTCGAGGATCAAGTGGGTTCACACCCTGAGGTGAGGAGTGGGTTGGTCAGAAGTATAGCAGGTAGATGAATGACGGGGATGAGGATGGCATGTAGCGGCTAGTACATAACAGGCGAGTAGCACGTAGACGGGTGTGTTGGGTGCAGCGGGGTGGCAGTGGCTAGTGGGTGGCATTGGTAGGAAGTGGTTGTAAAGTGACGCCGCTGGGTAAGATGACCCTCCACCTGATCCACCACAGAGTTTACCTGTCCCCTCACACAAACCGCACCCACTCTTTCACGAGAGCCCACCCCACCCCTCCCCCCTCACTAACATAACCCCACCCACTCCTGACCCTCAAGTCTACCCTCTTACCCAGCCGTCACCCACTCACTAGAACAAGTACAAACAAGAGAAACAAAACTAATCCCATTGCTCAGAAATGAACCTAATGAAGAAAAACTTGATAGATCAGACATTATTTTCTTTACATGAATACCGGGGAAATTTTGTAGCCTCCAAATTACTAAATGATATAGGTATAACTCTGAGAGAAGGTCAAAACATTTTATCATCTGCAGAGTTAATAGAATTTTGGAACGAGCTGCCTTCTGTTGTTGGCAAGGCAAAGACATATCACTACCTTGAAATCACTGCTGGATAGATAATGATAACAGTTATCAGTAAGTAAACCTGTTGAGGAAGGATATCACATTTCTTCATGTAATCTTCAGATTGAACCCCCTATTTTCGTGTTCAGTTTGAGCTTGCTTCCCTGGAGTTCCCACCAGTAGTATTAAAAACTTCCTGTTCACGTTTTCCTACAAACTTTCCCTGGCAGTATAGCTACCTACCATTTGCATATATCACATGGTGCCTTTGAGCAATATTCTTGCCAGCCGTTGTGCCGGAGGGAGTGATGGGTGAGGAGGTGGCCCTCGAAAGGGCCCTGTGATCTGTTGCTCTTTGGCTTCCTTCATTCTACTGACTTTTATAGTAAAGTTAGGAACTCAGGACGCTATTATTGTCATCCTTCAGACGACCTCCTCTTGCACCATCAGGTCTACTGCTTACGTGGTATCTGTCCCCTCCCGTGTACCCCATCACCTAACCTCCTATTCCATTCCCACACCAACCCGACCCCCCCGGTCCCTTACCTGCTGCACCACCCGACCTCCGTCCAACCTGACCAGCTCGAGTTCATCGCCAGTCGTGACGATTTCCCAGGTTGTGGAACGCCGCTGGCCGTCCGGTGTGGTGGGAGTCGGGTTGCTGCTGGTGTCATTATTCCTGCTTCCATAGTACCTACCCCTGTATATTCCTTGTATAACAGACCCCACAGACACATGAGAGTAGATATCGAACCCCCAACATTCGTAAAACTCCCTCCTCGTATTGTATACACCAGTGCACCTTCATTGTGTAATACATGCATCTGTCCATAGCGTTTTATATATATATATATATATATATATATATATATATATATATATATATATATATATATATATATATATATATGTGTGTGTGTGTGTGTGTGTGTGTGTGTGTGTGTGTGTGTGTGTGTGTGTGTGATTTACAGAAAATAAGAGAAGTGAACCGTATATTGTCTGTTTACTGATTCGTTCTGGCTTGCTTTCCGCATGC
>NC_092242.1:13248498-13258498 GCF_036320965.1 Panulirus ornatus | reverse complement strand
GGTCGATTACTTAAGACTTCAGGATTGATGGCCTGAAACCTCAAGGTTACCACAAGATTTCCGGATCGAGGATGGTGAGGGGAGGGGTGGTGGTGGCGTGGTGGGGGAGGGTTGGGGGTTGTCGGAGCGACGACGGGTGGAGGTGGAGGAGGAGGAGGAGGAAGGCGGCGGGGGCATCGAGGAAATAATGAGCTTGGACGATAAGCCAACGGCTGGATTGCCATGTTTGGTGGACATTAACTTGGGTTGCTTCAAGGCCAGTCGGTGGCGGTGATCCTCGTCTGCCCACACGGTCACCACCCCTCTCCTCCTCCTCCTCCTCCTCCTCCTCCTCCTCCTTACTAGGACAGGACTCTGTTTTGTCCTGTACCACCGTAATTTGTCACCCCATCCCCTGTCCCCCACGGGGAGCGATGGTCCATCCTTCCATCCATCCATCCTTCCCGTCCCCCTCCCCTCATATGATGAGATCCCCCTTCCCTTCGGGCCAAGATGAAGCCTTCTTCCCTCTAGGTTCACGTGAACCAAGATCTGTCTCCCACTCACCTTCGTTCTTCATCGCCGACCTGGTGTTGGTGTTCTCATTACCTCTGCGGTCCGCACTGCGTGAGCCCCCATGCACCCGCCTCCTCACGGGTCGTGCATACGAAGGTGACATAAACTAAGACGCATTACTGCTGTGTATATTTGCTGGTGCCACAAAGAAACTTCACCCTGGGCTTTATCGAGCTCGGGCCGGCCGCCCTGTCCTCTCTCAAAAGGTCACCAGGTTCTCCCAATCTGGTGTTTTGTGATATATCATAAAATCTTTTGTAGTGGCCACCTTATGTTGACACCGACCCGACCACAGCGCTTCAAATTATTGCCGTCGGAGAGGCCAGAGATTATAGGTGCTCGTTCTCTAATATAGCGACTGTGTCTTCCATTTTCGCCTGAGTTACGTCAAGGAAGTGTGGATCAGCGGCGCAGTGAGACGTGCACTTGTTCAGGTGACGTGTTGTGGTTGTGATGGTTTTATTGTGCCGCTTATCGTCAGCGAAGACCAGGTTGAATCAATACGGTAAGAGGAAAGGGGATAAACATCCGGGAACCAAATTTGTTTTGTGCATTACCTTCTGCCATTAGAAACACCACGTACTGTTCACAGTGGAAAATTGAAAAGTGTTCCAAACCTGTACCTACCAAGTGTACCATATCAGGCATAATGTGGTGGGTATTGTAGGCCCACGAGCCGCGGCCTCTGACTGTCTGGCTTAACAAAGGAACAGACACGACAGTTTGGTTTCAGACCGAGCTGTGGGGGTAGAAGACCTCCTAAACCATCGTGAGGCATACATAAGGGAAGGTAAGGTCCCAGACCCAGCTGTGGGGGGTAGAGGACCTCCCAAACCATCGTAATGTATACTTAAGGGAAGGTAAGGTTCCAGGCCCAGCTGTGGGAGGTAGAAGACCCCCTAAACCATCTTGGGTATGATCAAGGGAGGGTAAGGTCCCAGGCCCAGCTGTGGGGGATAGAACACTTTCGAAATCACCGTAAAATCTTTGTAATGCCATTTGTTGGATGTTCCCGACACCATCATCAAGCGTGTCGGTAGCAAGCTGGCCGAACAGTCCACACTGGAACACTGAAGGCCTTCATATCAATGGTTACGTACATGTGTGAGACGACCTTGACAGATAGAAGGATCACGGTATTACATGACAGTTTATCACACATGTCTTATATGGCGGACTGTTGTATAGGGTAATCCACCAAGTTGTTGACGGGTTCACTTAAATCCGCCGTCGCACTTGTAACTGTATTTACTTTTATTTGCCACACCTGTTATTGTATTTGCTCTGATATCGACACGCCTATATGGGTCATTACTGTAATCTAGCACACATGTACAAGTATTTACGTTATTCTGGCGCACCTGTGCAAGTATTTACTGTACTTTACCACACCTGTACAAGTTTGAACTTTAACCTGGCACATTCTTGCACGTGTTTGCTTTGATCTGGCGCACCTGTAGGCGTGTTTGCTCTAATCTTTCACATCTGTGTATAAATATTAAACGTAAGAGTGAAAGGTGGCACTGTCAGTCATCTGTATTGTTATACACCTTCTACCGTTAATGTGTGTATGATATTGATATCACCGAGTGGTGTGTATGAATATGCACGCCCCCGAGACACTGTCTCCCATTATTTGTCTCGGCTGTACAATTTATACGTCTTGGCTTATGGAACACGTTGCTTACATACAGTAAGCCACTGAGGTGGTTGCAGGTGGTGTCCGGAAGATGAGGGATCTCGTTGATCCTCAGCAGGGGGATGAAGGGCTCGGGGTACGTGACGGAGAGGCAAGACTGGGGCGAGGGAGAGGGAGGAGGTAAGACAGGAGTAGGAGGGAGTGTGGACAGGAAGGTCTCTCCTGTCTCCACTTTACCTCCCCTGACCAACCTTACGTTTTCGCTCCCTCAACAAACCCATTTGAAGTTGGCTTGACAAGAGGGACCTGCGTAGGAAAGGGAAAGGAGGAGTTCCCTGGTGTGGGGCTCTTCAGAAGTTTCAAGTCAAATGCCAGGCCGTTATGTTCAGGGGTCGCACCGTCGTGCTCAGGGGTCCTATACTACTCTAGTGCTCAAGGGCCTCGCCCCCCCCTTGCTCAAGTTGGGTGTACCGTCGTGCTCAGGGGTTGGACCATTGCGATGTAGGGTCGCCCCGTCGTGCTTGAGGGTTGGGCCGTCGTGCCTAAGGGTCGCACCGTCGTGTCTAAGGGTTGTACCACCTTGTTGAAGGGTTGTACCCTCGCTCTTAAGGGTCCAGTCGTCGTGCCCAAGGACTTCCCGTGCATGGGTCAGTTGGTGGACTCTGCATGGAATGCCATTTCTCCTGCGCTGGTTATTTGATTCCAGCCGGTGATACGGGCATGTATTGATCTCTAGATTTATATCCATTAATTACAAGGAACAAGTGCCCTGTTCGGTGATTGGATGCTACTGTAATATATATATATATATATATATATATATATATATATATATATATATATATATATATATATATATATATATATATATAATTTCATTTTGTTTCTTGTATGTAATTTGACAATGAAGACATCTTTATATATATATATATATATATATATATATATATATATATATATATATATATATATATATATATATATATATATATATATATATATAATCATAATGGGTGACGGGATAGTGACCCGTTGACGCAGCCCGTTTGTGAGAGTTAAGTCAGGAGAGAGAGAGAGAGAGAGAGAGAGAGAGAGAGAGAGAGAGAGAGAGAGAGAGAGAGAGAGAGAGAGAGTTTGTGTGTGTGTTACGCGTATGAATATTTTGAGTAATGTTGAATGCGTTGATTTATATTCATGTATTGCGAAGGAGGATTTGAGAACGGTACTTACTGTATCTTTGTCTTGTATCTTTTTGTCTATATATATATTTCAGTATGTAGATGTGATATTTACACATTTTGATTGTGATTCAATTTTCAATATATCGTCCCTTATTGGACGGTACGATTTCGACAGGTCAGTCCCCCCTCAAAAAAGAAAATCAATGTGAACCATAACACAGAGAATCCATCAAGCACTGGACCAGACATGAAGCCAGATGTTACTATGTGATATAATTTTTGCATATATGATATACATGTGTTGATACCTGATATATATATATATATATATATATATATATATATATATATATATATATATATATATATATATATATATATATATATATATAAAGCACTGGTGGCAGGGGGACAGTGCCGCATTGAGAATTGTGAGAGCTCGCAAGGACTCTGCTGGTGATCTCTGCTCATTAACCTGAAGGGTAGGTAGGTTCTCTGGCCCGGGGTTGACACAGGCGAGTTGCGGCTGAGGAAGAGATGAAGGTAAGGGAGGGCCGGATGGGCCCGGCACCGGTGCTGCCTATTAGATAAGGTTACTCCCGTGCCAAGGTTTAGGCCCCCCCCAGAGTGGTGGCAGTAGGTGTCGTCTTGGATGGTCCCGGGACAGGCCGTCGATTCGTCGGTAGGTAGCTCCAGGGGGTTGTTAAGTATAGGTGAGGAACTTACAGGCAAGTCCTGGTATTCTGAGTGTCTAGGGTCACCCTAGGGCCAGTAGATAGGCCTTGGGATGGAAGTAGGTATGTCAGGTGGGGCCAGCCGTGAGACCGTGGGATGTAAGTAGGTAGGTCCTCGGATTTAAGTTGGTGGGTCCAGTGGATGTAGCAGACAGGCTTGGTGTGTAAGTAGGTAGGCCATCATTAGTCAGTAGATAGGTTGTGGGGTGTAAGTAGGGAGGTCTTCACCAGTCAGCATATTGACCCAGGGATGTAAGTCGGACAGGTTCGTAGGTGTCAGCCATTAAGTCTCCTGGGTGGAGGTAGGTAGGTGGGTAGGTATGTCATCAGGAGCCAGCAGACATGTCCTGAAACCTAAGTACTTAGGCAGGTCCTCACCAGCCTGAAGGTAGGTCTTAGGATGTAAGTAGGTAGATCCTGGGGCACAAGTGGCTCTTCAGGAGCCAGCAGATACGTCTTGAGATGTAAAGTAGGTAGGTCCTCAGGAACCAGTAGACGGGTTTTGGGGGAACGAGTAGCTAGATCGCCACTGGGCTTCCGGTAGATATGTCCTGGAGCGGCGCTGGGAGGGGGACCTTGTGGTGCTGGCAAATACCTCCGGAGGCGTCAGTAGATAATCCCTGAGGTGCTCGATCACCTCTTGTGCTGGTTGATAGGCCCTGAGGTGGTAGGAGATCACCTCTCTTGTGCTGGTGGACAGGATAGATGTGTCAGGTCTCAGGTCAGTAGGAGGACATTTGGGTAGACAGGATGGGGTTGATATGGCACGCAGGTAGCCAGATTTGCATGTGGTGAGGCAAGCGGGAGGCTTTGTTGCTAAATAAAGTGACACCAAGGCGATTCATGGGGCTTGTAGGTAGTCAGGGGCTGGATCTTCCTTCAAACCCACACCTAGGAATAGGAAAGAGTAGACAGTGCAGACGCTGGGATTCAGGCTCAGACGTAAGGAGATGGCGCGGGACAGAGGTAGATGCAGTTGGACTTCGGAAGACGTGGTGGAACGTAGGTAAATAGGCGGTGTACGAAGGTATAAGGACAGGGGTACAGAGAGACGGCGGTGGGCAGAGGAAGCTGGAAGACTCATATGGGTAGGGATTGTAGGAGGAGGACACAGGATAGAGGTAGTCGGTATGGGACATGGTGGGACACAGGTATTAGGGGCAGAATGCATTTAAAGACGCATGGGACCTAGACAGAGTATGAGGATACAGTTGGATGTGACAGGAAACATATTGACGGGATGGGGCACTGAGATGGCCAAGACTTGGGTAGACAGGGCGGAGCAGAGGTAGAATGGGCAAGACGCAAGTAGATGGGACGAGACAGTGGTAGACGGAGTGGCGGTATAGCGTAGGTGTTGGATAGGGCAGCAGTCCGAACGAGAGTGGAGCTACTGGCTGTTGGTGCTGGCTTTTGGCGCCGCGCCGAGCTAATATTATTGTGTCATTTTTAGCCGGGTGGCGTTGGCAGCGGTGCCAGGGCGAGTGAGGCGGCAGCGGGAGGAGGCGCAGCGACGGGCGGCCACACCTGCCCAGTAGTGTGGTGTCCGGAGTCAAGCGTGTGCTACATGAGCAGTGATCCTCGCCTCGCGCCCTGGGATGTGCTGGTGCAAGTGTAATGTGAGCAGCACCGCTGACAGCACCAGTGAGCGAGCAGTGGTTGGCCACAGTGAACAGTGGCCTCAGTAGTGTGTGTTAGTGCAGTGGTGTGTGCGAGGTGCCCTGGGACCAGGCACCGGTGATGGCGCGCCCGTGGCGCCCCGGCTATTATGGTTGAGAATGTGCGCGGCCAGTGCGGGCGTGCAGCGGTGACCAGGGTCGCCAATAGTCGTGTGGAGTTGCGTGCGTGCCGTGTGCGTGCTTGCCGCGGCGTACACGTGGTGGGCGTGAACTCCTGCGCCGCGCCCGCGCCCTGTCCCGCGCACTATGGACTCTGCGTCCCTGTAGTAGTCACTCTCACGGACCCGGTCAGTGGACTAGGAACTGTCCAGCCAGATAAAGACGCCATATTGAAAATAGTGGAAGCCAACCGTAAAAAGGCTGCAGCCAAGAGAGCAGCAAGATCACAGGAGGAGGAGGCAAAGAAGCAGCCAGCACAGGTGCAGCAGTTGTCTGCCACGCCGGCAGTCGCCCCCTCACAGCCGCCCACGCAGCAGCAGCAACAGCGACAGCGGTGGCTGAAGGACCAACCCTCAGCGGTTGATGTAGAGCGCATTGCGCGTGCCGTACAACGGTGGGCGCAGGACTTTGAGAAAGGGGAGAGGAGGCAAGAACATCATCAGAAGCAGGAAGATAGGCAACACGAGGAGTTAGTGGGCACGCTGGCCGAGCTGGCTGCAGAGAAACGGGCAGGGCGCGTGGCCCCTGGCCCGGAGCCGCCCACGGGTGCGCCACGTCATCATGAGGCAGTCCAACTGTTTTCTGAACTCATGCAGACCGACGACGTCTCCACCATAGCGGCACAGATCGCTAACCAGGCCGAACTTATCTACCAGACTTGGAAAACTACTGGTCTTAATCCAAACGAACTTATCCGATACCACAGCGTTTCCTCAGAAGGCAGCCTGTTCGACGGGGGCGAGCAGGCTGCAGCGGGAGAACCTAGTCCCGCTGGGCCTCCCTCAGTTACCGTCAAGCCGCGCACACCCGTCAGAAGTATCAGTCCCGCGCCGCCCGGCTCTTCTCCAGCAGTGCCCAGGAAGGCGCTGGAACCCGCCCTCCACAACGGCAGGCCCCATTCCGCCTCCCCCGTCCGCACCCTTAACACTTCACCTCGCCCTTACGTTCCTCCGGGCTCGGCACCACAGTCACCTGGCATACAGCAGCAGCAGCCGGTGTTCCCCAACAATAACGCCGTTCAATCAGCCCCACAATCTCCCCGCCAGGCATACCCTTCGCCCACCTCCCCTTCGCTGACGCAGGGTGGCCCCCGCCCCTTTGTAGCCCCAGCCGCTCCCCAGTCCCCTCGGGGCAGTGTCATTCAACCGCCCCCGCCCCCAGAGAGGTCCTCTTCGTACACTGGGGTTGATCCTGCTCAACAGCAACAAGATAGTCCATTTGGTCTTCTTGCGGACCCTGATTTAGAGGCGTCCCTGCAGGAACTGGTCAATTCTTTTGTATTAGAAGACAAGGCGCGCCATCACGCCGCAGCGGTCGCCGCCCTGGCGTCACAACGACCCAAGAGTGCACCTTCGTCCATCCAGGAAGCCCTGCTGAGGTTCGAACGGCAGATGGCCATAACATCTCGCGCGGCTGCCCTACCGTTTGATCACCTCAATAGCCCCCCGTCTGTCAATTCTTCACCCAACACCATGGGTACCCTAGGACGGTTTGCTCAGCAGCAGATAGCAAGCAATATGTCTGGTAACATGACCAGCAATACCATAAGCATGAGTAGCACCAGTAGCAGCAGCGCCAGCAGTAGTGTCAATGTCAGCACTGCTGTGAAGCGCTATGGGGGTGCAAGAAGCGACTCTTCGGTTGAGTGGTCGCGAATGCAGACGGAACACGAGACACGTAGCCGCCGGTCCGCCTCGCCGAATCCGCCTGTGTCTCAGCCAGGCTGGAATGAGGGACCTCCTCCCAATACCTCCACCTGGCCCCTAAAGAACAAGCAGCCAACAGTCATTGAAAGAAAATCATCCAAACAATCTCTGGCGTCGTCGTCTCATGTCACTTCGTCTACATCGTCGGCTTCTTCTCACTCGTCCACCAGCGGTGGTACAACCACGTCCACCAATTACATAACGACGCTGGAGACGCGGGTCGAGAGTTCTGGCGGCCAGAAGTACTCAGGTGTGCCACTGAGACACAAGGTTGTGACCATGGCTGCCGTCGACCAGGAAGAAGAGCGCCTTATGCACGCCCTTCGCACCGGCACGCTGATTGATGACGGTGACCACTTACGGCCGATTGGCCAGGTCCGGCCAGTGTCTGCGCCCTCCCTGTCCTCCCACGCCCCCATCCTCCCGGCCAACAACATGATCATCACCGGCGGCACTAGTAACAGTACCGCGACCCACTCCGAGACCACCGAGCTGCCTGGTCAAGGAAGGAGACCCAAGTATTCCATAAGTGTGACCGTGGATGTTGACAAACCAGCCGATACCCATCAGCAACGCATCCAGCAACAGCAGCAGCAGCAGGGACAACAACAGAAAATGCAGCAGCAGCAACAGCTGCATCAAAAAGTGCAGCAACAACAAATGCAACAAAAGGTGCAACACCAACAGATACCGCACCAACAAATACAGCACCACCAGATGACCCAGCAGATGCAGCATCAACAAACACAACAGACCGTCATAAGGCAAACCTCGAGCGGTAGTAACTCTCGAGAATCCCCGACGCGTCTCGCTGGCAAGAGCACAGAGGGGGACATGTCGGTGGTGGACTTCGCCAAGGTGCGGTACCAGGAGTCCCAGCAACACCCGCACTCCTCGCAACGGCTGGATGACTATCGCAATATTTCCACCAAACAGATCGTCAATGGGGATGGCCGCGTCATGATGGCACGGACCCGTTTCGAAAATGGCAGCACCTCCATATCAGACTCTACGTGGAGGGGTACCCTGGGCATCCATGCGGATGAAGTCGGTTCCACGCTGCCTGAGTTCTACCGTCGCAAGTTGCGCAAGATGAGGAAAGCAGGGTCGCCTGAGCCTCTGGTTGCGGGCAGCATCTCTGCTCTCCCACATCCCGAGCTCACGGACCAACAGAAGGCCCACATCAGGGAGAGGTCTCAGTCTCCTACTGCAGGATACAATAGTGCTGGGGTGGCCATCAGACCGTTCCTCACCCAGGGGAGTGTTGCTGAGCGGGTCCTTATCTTCGAGCGTGCCCCGGCGGAGATGAAACCCAAGCCTGCGACAGCCGTCCCTACCCCAGAGAAACGCCGCCCGGCCATCTCCACTTGGCGCGACCCTGACGAGGTTCGCTCTCTCGCTCAGGTGAGTCCTCTTCATGTGTCCTACCCACTGGTAAACACGCATACCCACCATTCGTCTCCATTACAGACAGTCCTCACCACTGACACACGCCCACCACAGTCATCACCACAGTGCACTGTATATATATCCATCCCTTACAATATCTGTCGTAAACTACATACTCAAAGAGTCCTTGATGCGTTCACCACTGCCCAGGCACAGTGCATATCCATCATTTGGCAGTCCCCAACAGGGCACATTCACCACACAAAGTTCCCAATACATACCTTCCATGGACAGCCGAAGGGCACAAGTCTCCACGATACATAGCAGAACGTACACCCATTATAAATAGTTTTCGACGTATGTCCCCTTAACAAAGCCGGTAACACAACGCCTGTATATATGAACGTTGTCCACACCCTTTCATATGTGCCTCGCACTTCTTTCATTGCAAACTCCATTTTATGCAGCAGCCATACATATAAACATATAACAGACTAGAGGAATCATATCATTGGTGAAGTGTAAGTTTCCCTGTAGGAAGGTATACTCTTGGTGCTTCGCAGTGCGTTATGTTGTCGCCCTCTTATGCAACTCCTGCGACCTTTGTTGTTAAAAAAAAAGAGATTGACAACAGGCACTTCTCCAGGACAGATTCATCTACATCTACAAACACACACACACACACACACACACACACACACACACACACACACGTACGAGAAACAGAGATGTCTATCACACAAACATAGCGCTGTATTTGTTGGCGTTGCCCACTGCCAATTCCCTGGTCCGAGTTCGATTCCCTGCGCGGGCAGATGGCGCGCAACCCATCCGTCTGTCCAACCTTCCTTAGTTTAGGAGATAAGTGGGCGCCAACTTCGGGTGAGGGTTAGAACACCGGAGCTGCATAACGGGCTGAACGGGCCAACGGCTTGGAACTCTGCTCGAGATTCCCCAG